>NW_020665189.1:3519724-3532246 GCF_002925995.2 Terrapene triunguis | reverse complement strand
CAGAGCCGGAACTTGTGTGTAGGGGAAGGCACCGCCAAGAATGACCTTATGGTTTTCAGCCCCAACTTCCCTCACACTGCAGAGAATGGTGAGCACGAGAAACTACAGGGAGCACAGGTGAGTCTGATGTAACTGTATGTGGAATGTTTCTTACGATATATCTAAAGAATTGTGGTTAGATTTCCATATGGAATTTGTTTGGTCTGTAGAATACCATGTCATTTACCATCTAATGAACCATTTCTTCATATAGTGGTTCTTCATTTAGGGTATACTCTGGACAGCTGTATACGTGAACAACACCTGCGACTGTTTTTCTTCCATATAGTCTGGCATCCATTTGCCGTGTTTCAGAATATTTGGTTACCAATTGTGAAGGGCCAATAGTTTTCGAGATACTGTTTGAATGCACATAGTATACGTGTTTGTAAAATTCAAATCATGAGGCTTTAAATATTAGTTGAAAGAAATACTAAGCATGGAGATCATTTCTCTGCATACGTTTTTTAAGGTAAAGATATCCACTTTTTCTCATTGTACTCCAGTCTTCGAGAACATGCAGGCGACCTAATATTTCGTGTGCTATGAAATAATGGGAGTAAATAAATGCTTTGTTTCTGTCAAGCTATCTCTGCTTGGAAAGATGTAATTTAGTGCTGCAGGGTCATCATCAAGGCATGAAGTTCCCGACCATGGAATCTGTTCAACATGGAAAAAATTGATACAAAGGGAGATAAATTTCGTGTTGAAGTGTGCGGCAGACATTACTACAGGGATATTGTAATGTGGAGTTATTTATGTATATACTTTCAAGATTGTAGACAAAACTTTATAACTAAACGATATTTTGTAAGCAGAAGGATAAATCACATGCAGTATTTGGTCAAGTGTGATGCCCATCTGTTCTTTGGCCAATTAACATTTTAATAATTATTTGGTGGAACCCTCTTCTCTGCATAAAATGTTCCATCAAGATCAATATAGCCTCAGAGTATCCATTAGCAGAAATACGATGTCACTCTTCATCTGTGTCTTTAGCTAAAGCTCTATCTCAGCCTTGAAAGAGCATTCCTTTTTCTTTTCATTGAGTCACTGGTGGCCCTTGCTACACCTGTTATTCACTGTTTTCCATTCCATCAGTCTCTCTTTTGCGTTTGCAGTAGGGGCATTTTTACATTTCCATATTTCAATTCTACCACATTATCAGCATGTATTTATCAGCATCTTTTATATTTTCTTGTAGGGCTAGATTGTGACACTTTGAGACCTATCTTCCTCCGCAAGTGGTTCCATTTAGTTTAATGAGACTGGGCGCCAAGGGCTATTCAAAATTTGTAAAGTTACCACGATCTAGTCCATGTTGATGTAGTTGATACTGGAAATATAAATAACTGTTGTTGAACGAAGAGCAACTGGAAACGTTTTAATGGAAAATGTTATGGTGCTAATAAACTATTTGGGAGTTGGAAGCCAGTTTTAAATCTCCAGTTTTGTCATCAGGAATTTAGAACTTACCCGTGATATCTCCAAATGTGGAGTGGAGCCCGCTTGCTTTATTCCGGCTAGCGTTTTCTTTGACTTCACTGAAAATAGGAATCGCTGCTAGACAAAAATGCCTGGAATTGTTGGAAAAGGGTCGTTACAAGGAATATGACCCAGCAATTCAGATGAAAATGCAAATGGAGACGTGCATTACTAATCATGTTCCATTTTATCCGAACCGGCTTTTACTTTCTAACCCCAACAATTAGAATTTCTTGTTCCGGGTTTTCTTTGTGAATGTCTCACAGACGGCAGTGTGGAATGAGAAACCTTTCACTATAGCTGATAAAGGAGAGATTTTACTAGGATCTAGGAGTCCTGTCTTTTCCTCCAAAGTCGGAAAAATATTGACCGATTTAGTGCAGTGTTTTAAAGATGTGGTGGGGAATGTAAATGTGATAAAATGCTGGGCTTCTCAGCTATAGGGACACCCAAGGGAAAACACACTGTAGTATGTGTGTCCAGTGGTATGGGAAATGGAAACACTAAAACGGAAGAGGGTTTCTGACTGAGTTTGTTTCCGGTAGAGGATAGATTGTGGGGAGTGTAAGGGGTGCTGGTAGTACTGTTCCAAGCTCCCCCCAGAAAATAAACTCTGTCCTTGTGAGTAGCCAGAATGAGGCGCCTCATAGGAAATGTGGTTCTCGGTGATCCCTTGAGGTCGAGGATGATCTCTTTCACAGGTTTTATTCATTATGGGTCCCCTTTGCTGACTGAGGAGTCTGATCCTTGAGCCGCATTCTCCTTGGCAGATGTTGAAGGTGGTGTTGGAAGTCAAGGTTGGGACATGATTGCTGCATGACAGTTTTCTTTCCTTTCTTCTCTGGCATTTTTCTGCGATCAGGGCAAGGTGATTTTCCTCAAAAGTGGACATTCCTTCTCTGACAAGTCTTTGCCAGTTATCCCTATTCTGCGCTACTGTCTCCTAGTGTGTGGTGTCAATGCCACATCTCTTGATGTCTAGAGAGTGTCTTTAAAGCATTTCTATTGACCTCCCCATTTCCTTTCTTCTTTGGTGAGTTGGGTGTACAACAATTGTTTTGGTGAGGGTACATCAGGCATGCACACACAGTGCCTGCTTCACCTCAGCAGGTGCTGGATAATCAGGGCCTCAACACTGAAGATGTTGTCCTCTGTGAGGACACTGACATTAGTGCAGCAATCCTCCCACTCTATGTTGAGGATCTTCCGAAGAAAGTGCTGGTACTGGTGTTCCGGGTTTTTCAGATGTTTTCTGTAGGTCACCCAAGTCTCACAGCCACAGAGGAGAGTTGGGATTACCACTGCTCCATAAACTAAAAGTTTAGTATGTGTTCTGATGTCATGATTGTTGAACACCCAGCGAGACAGTCTGCCAAAGGCAAGGCTGGCACAGTGGATTCTTTGCTGAATATCGATGTCTATGTCTGCCATCTGTGAGAGATGGCTGCGAAGATAGGCAAAGTATTCTACATTTTCCAGTTCTTCTCTGTCAGTGTAGATCTTCCTTGATGGGTCTTATGATTCACCGGGAGCTGGCTGGTGGAGAACTTTTGTTTTGCCGATGTTGACAGTTAAACCTAGGCTTTTGTAAACTTCAGAGACGCAATTAAGGGATGTTTGTAGATCCTCTTTTGGGTGTGAAACTACAGCACAATCATGTGCATACCGGAGTTCAGTTATTGTTGCTGATATTACTTTAGTTCTGGTATAGAGACAAGAAAGGTTGAAGAGGTTGCCGTCAGTCTGATATTGGATGCCAATGCCCTGAGGTAGGCGGTCGTGGGTTAACATTTCTATGGCTGCTAAGAAAATGGAGAAAAGGAGGGGTGTTTTATGCCAGTTCAGATGACAAAGGGCTCAGAGGTAGAGCCACTGCACAGGATGGAGGCAGTCGTGGAGGAGTCTTACAATGATGATAAATTTGCTTGGGCAGCCAAACTTTGACATGATTTTCCACAGAGCCTCATGGTTGACAGAGTCAAAGGCTTTGGTCAGATTGATAAAGGCCATATACAGCTCCCGATGTTGTTCTTGACATTTTTCCTGGATCTGCCTAGCTGCGAAAATCACTTCAGTGGTGCTTTGAGATGGTTTGAAGCCACACTGGGACTCTGGAAGTACTTCCTCTGCAAGAGGGAGCAAGATAGAGCAGGCAATTCAATAAGAGTCTAGCAAGAATCTTCCCAGCAATGGAGAGGAGGGCAATGCGTTGATAGTTGCCACAGTTGCCTCTGTCTCCCTTTTTGAAAATGGTGATGATGTCAGCATTACGTAAATCATCAGGGATTTCTTCTGTGTGCTAGATTTTGAGGAGCAGCAAATTAAGTTAGTTAGTGTTTCTCCTACCACTTTCAGTACTTCAACTGGTATGCCATCAGGACCTGGTGCTTTATTGTTCTTTATTTGCTTAATTGCTTTGAGGACTTCTTTAGGTGTTGGTGGGTTGTCAAGCGTTTCCCAGATTGGGTGCTGAGGGATGGAGTCGATGGTGTCATCAGTCACACTCGATTTTAGATTTAGAATCTTTTGGTACTGTTTCTTCCAGTGCTTTTTGATGGATTCATTATCTTTAAGAAAGGTACTACCATCTCTGGATCTCAGCGGTGTGAGGCCACATGAGCTTGGTCCGTACAAAGGCTTTGTCTCACAGAAAAAGTTCTGCATATCATGTCTGTCGATGAATGCTTGGATTTCTTTTGATTTGTCCTCCCACCATTTGCATTTGATTTCTCGGAACCTCCTTTGAACTTCAGTTTTGAGCTGATGGAGAGAGCTCCGCTTCTGACTGGATGATGGATGGTTTTGCCAGTTGCAGAAAGCTTTTCTCTTCTGGTCCAAAAGGGCTGTGATCTCAATATTGTTGTCGTCAAACCAGTTCTGATGGCAGCAGGTAGCAAGGCCAATGGATTCCTCACAGACCTCATGGATGGTCTGTTTTAGGGCTTCCCAGGCTTCTTTGACATGTGTGTTGTCATTTCCAGGTGCGTATATGGTCAGTTTTTCACTGAGGAGTGCTTGGTGCACTGAGGATTGAAGTCTTTGGATGTTGTATTGCCCTCTGTGTGATTTGGATTGCTTTCTATGTTTTTGGTGCAATCCTGATGGACACGAGTGACCTCACCAGGTGGTGGTCAGTCCAGCAATCATTGGGTCCTCTCATGACATGGGTGATTTGGACAAATTATGTAGGTATTCAAAATAGGGATGTAAATATCATGTAAAAAGTTAACCATTTAAATGATTAAAATTATATCATTTAACTGGTTAACTGATGTTGCTCCCACCAGCGTGGCACAGCCAGGGCTGGGACTGAGGTCGGACAGCTGGCTGGCACAGGACTGCTGGGGCTGGGGTCGGCTGGCCAGCTGGCACAGGGCAGCCAGGGCTGGGGTCGCTTCAGCCGGCTGGCATCGCCAGGGCTGGGGTCCCTCCAACTGAGGCTGAGGTCACTCTGGCTGGCATGGGGAGGCTGGGGTTGGGGTTGCTATGGCCAGCACAGGGCTGGGGCTGCTCCACCTTGTTGGCCCAGGACTGGGGCTGCTCCGGCCGGTATGCAGGGGGTTAACGGTTAAGGTCAATTAATGGTAAGCCTAATGCTTACCAGTTAATCGGTTAACCATTTAACATTTTACATCCCTAATTCAAAACATGATTTTTGTGTTGCTTGGCTGCTCCATTAGGTTTCTTGAACTTTGTTTAACTTTCCTGACTGGAGAAAAATAAATGATGGCATCTTCGAAAGGACAGCTACTTTGACACCAGAATGTAGGATCACTCACAGTGAATTGTGTAGATCTGTGATCCTCCTTCTCCTTTGTTTATGAAGAAGGAAACAGTTATCAGTGTTGACATTTAAAGTATCACCACTAGGCATCTGAGTTAACTCCCTCTGAGATTCAGGAGGCAGGTCACATCTCTCAGAGCTATTTTTCCAGGTTCTTTGCAGACTCACCTCTGCATCAGTTACAATTGGTTCACATTTGTTCATAGTTGAGATTTTCTCCTCAACTCATAACAGTGGTTTTTTTATGATGACGATCAAATAAGAAAAAGATAGTAGACTGATCTGGTACATGGGATGATACCGGTGTTAGCCCTAGTTCGACAGTTTTCTGTGGAGACTGATGACAAAAGCTGCTGCACTAATGGGGGATTGGAATAATGAAAACATGAATTGGGAACTTTCCCAAAAGCTTTTCTTTTCCCTAATGTTTAAGAAACTTGAATTTATACAATTACAGAAATCCAGGATATACAAATTCTCACTGATATTAAATAAAGAGAATATCTGTGTTTATTAAAATTGAGAATAATTTGATTATTAAATTTAAATTTTAAATGATAAAGACAATGAGAGAGAAAAGAAATTTATTGCAGCCATTTGGTAAAGACCAACAATGCCCATGATGGGAGAAAAAATAACAGTGGAAGCTCCTTTTGCAAAATAACCAAGAGATGAAAATAGACTCTAAGCAGGATAGAATTTATTTTTTCCCCAAATTTTCTGAATGATCAAGGTGTGTTAGCTAAAATGATAACTAGCTTGCTTTTACAGGTGTTTACAGCAGGTTGTATTTGGGCTTATTTTTCTCACTTATGTAAAAATGTAACTACTAGTTCCAATAAGGAGAATTATAATTAAGTTCCACTATAAAACCCCAGCCATATCAATTAATCATTGATATCCAAAGTAAATTGGTGATATTGTTCCATTGAAATAATATCATTTTTATTCACTTTTAACATCCTAGTTTAGTGTAACTGATTTGTTTTCTATGACTGATTTGTGATCTCATTGTAGCATATAATGCCATGTATGTAGTGCACACTGTAATGTACTTTGTACATATATAACATCATACATGATTACTATATCCTCATACAGTTTTGTCCTCCAGTCATTTGCTCTTCAGCCTCCCTTTATCACTAAACCTCATGGTCCTGGCATAGGACGTGGTATTTAACAGACTGGAGCTGGTGATCGTATTATCAGCAAAAGTTACCTCAAATTAGAATACAATAAAGCAAGCCTTTTGTTTTGTTTTTAAATTTTGATCTGTGATCATATGAATTTAAGAGTCTTTTTCATGCAACCACTTGAATAATTTTATAATGAGATTTCATCCAACAGTGCTATAATTGTTACTTTAGAGTAGAAGGAATCCAAGATTACCATTGACTATTATAAACTAGGGCTGTCAATTCATCGCAGTTAACTCACGTGATAAACTCAGAAAAATTAATCGTGATTAAAAAAATAATCACAATTAACCGCACTGTTAAACAATATAATATCAATTGAAATTTATTACATATTTTGGGTGTTTTTCTACATTTTCAAATATATTGATTTAAATTACAACACAGAATACAAAGTGGATTGTGCTCACTTTGTATTATTATTTTTATTACAAATATTTGCACTGTAAAAATGATAAACAAAAGAAATAGTATTTTTCAATTCACCTCATACAAGTACTGTAGTGCAATCTCTTTATTGTGAAAAATGTAACTTACAAATGTAGATTTTTTTTGTCACATTACTGCACTTGAAAACAAAACAATGTAAAACTTTAGAGCCTATAAGTCCACTCAGTCCTACTTCTTGTTCAGCCAATCGCTAAGGGTATGTCTACACTACGAGGGTAATTCGATTTTACTTAAATCGAATATGTGGAATCGATATTGCAAAGTCGAACGTGTGTGTCCACACTAAGGACACACTAAGGACAGTAATTCGACTTTGTGAGTCCACACTAACGGGGCGAGCGTCGATATTGGAAGCGGTGCACTGTGGGCAGCTATCCCACAGTTCCCGCAGTCCCCGCTGCCCATCGGAATTCTGGGTCGAGCCGCCAATGCCTTCTGGGTAAAAAAAATTTGTCGTCATCCGTCCGTCACTAACGCCCTCCCTCCCTCCATGAAAGCGCCGGCGGGAAATCAGTTCGCGCACTTTTCTGGTCAGTGACAGCGCGGACGCCACAGCACTGCGATCATGGATCACGCTGCGACCATCGCTGCACTTGTGGCCGTTCTCAACACCTCGCAGCTTATCATACACCTTTCCCTGAGGCAGATGCAGAGAAATCGGGCGAGGAGGCTACGGCACCGCCGTGAGAGCCTGAAGTCGGAGAGTGGCACAGAGCTGTCAGAAACCACGAGCCCCAGCGCCCAGGACATCACGTTGGCAATGGGGCATGTGGATTTTGTTGAACGGCGATTCTGGGCCCGGGAAACAAGCACGGACTGGTGGGACCGTATAGTGCTTCAGGTCTGGGATGAATCCCAGTGGCTGCGAAACTTTCGCATGCGGAAGGGGACTTTCCTCGAACTTTGTGAGTTGCTGTCCCCTGCCCTGAAGCGCAAGGACACCCGCATGCGAGCAGCCCTGACTGTCCAGAAGCGAGTGGCCATAGCCCTCTGGAAGCTTGCAACGCCGGACAGCTACCGGTCAGTCGCGAACCACTTTGGTGTGGGCAAATCTACCGTGGGGGTTGTTGTCATGCAAGTAGCCAAGGCAATCGTGAAGGTACTGCTCCCAAAGGTAGTGACCCTGGGAAACGCGCAGGTCATCATAGATGGCTTTGCCGCGATGGGATTCCCAAACTGCGGTGGGGCTATCGATGGGACTCACATCCCTATCCTGGGACCGGACCACCAGGCCAGCCAGTACATCAATAGAAAGGGCTACTTTTCAATGGTGCTGCAAGCACTGGTGGACCATCGGGGACGGTTTACAAACATCTACGTCGGATGGCCGGGCAAGGTTCATGACGCTCGCGTGTTCAGGAACTCTGGTCTGTTTAGACGGCTGCAGGAAGGTATTTACTTCCCAGACCACAAAATAACTCTTGGGGATGTGGAGATGCCTACAGTCATCCTCGGGGACCCAGCCTACCCGCTAATGCCCTGGCTCATGAAGCCCTATACTGGCGCCCTGGACACAGAAAAAGAACTGTTCAACTACCGGCTGAGCAAGTGCAGAATGGTAGTGGAGTGTGCTTTTGGCCGTCTCAAAGGGAGATGGAGAAGCTTACTCACTCGCTGTGATCTCAGTGAAACCAATATCCCCATCGTTATTGCAGCTTGCTGTGTGCTCCACAATCTGTGTGAGAGCAAGGGGGAGACCTTTATGGCGGGGTGGGAGCTAGAGGCAAATAGCCTGGCTGCTGATTACGTCCAGCCAGACAGCTGGGCCATTAGAAGATCCCAGCGGGACGCCCTGTGCATCCGGGAGGCTTTGAAAGCTAGGTTCCTGAGTGAGCAGGGCAACCAGTGACTTTTCAGTTTGTGGACAGAAAAGCTGAACCTGCCCCCGTTTCTTTACCCAGTTCATTTTGACTATCCTCTCCAGTTACATACCCCCTTCACCCCCTTCCCCTTCCCAAAAAATAAAATCATTTCGATTTTGTTAATGAACACCGTTGTCTGTATTGCTGTTTTCGCGGGAATATTTTAAACCGGGGACGCAGACTGTGGCGGGGGGCGGGTTCAGTGTTCTGATGCAAATGATGCTTCTAAACTCCCGGAATGACAGGCTCCGCACTGGTGGACTGGTTATTTCAATGGAGCCTGCCAGCACTCCTGGGGGGGACTGTGTGTATGTGTCGGCTATGTGACTTTCTGGCAGGGGGGGTAGGGTTACATATCCCCTGCTGCGTGGATCTGTGATCCATGATAAGGACCGCTGCATAAGATCTGTAACTGCCCTCCCCCGCCACAAAGTCACAGAGCAACCCCCCCCCCAGAACATGAAAAACACCTCCCAGACTGACCAGGGTAACCAGTGACTGCACTGTGTATGTGTCCTGATGCTGGACCTGACACCGCCTCTGTACCCTGCTAAAGGTCACTGTCCTGTCCAATTACCAAGCCCCTTCCCCCCCTCCAGACAGACTCTCCCTCAAAAGAACCTGACTGAAACAGTAATGGAGAGAAACAAACATTTTATTGCGAACCAGACATGAAACGTGGGGTGTGAAACTTGGACGGGGGCTTGTGTGAGGTGGGTAGGAAAGGACTTATGAAATTTTGGGGAATGTCAGCCTTCTAGTGCTAGAGCAGTCTGCAGGGGTTGACTGAAAGTTTTAACGACCCTTGCCGCCCCTCCTTCTTTGGAGTTTGGGTGAGGGTGGTGTGGGACTTGGTGGCGGGTGAGGGCGGTTACAGATAGACTGCAGCGGGGCTCTGTCCTCCTGCCTCCGGTCTTGCAGAACATCCACAAGGCGCCGGAGCGTGTCCGTTTGCTCCCTCATTAGTCCAAGCAGCTTTTCAGTAGCCTGTTGGTTCTCCTGACGCCACCTCTCCTCCCGTTCCATGACTGCTCGGTGCATTTGTGACAAGTTCTCCCTCCACTGTGTCTGCTGGGCTGCCTGGGCTCGGGAGCATCCCATTAGTTCTGAGAACATGTCTTCACGCGTCTTCTTCTTCCTCCGCCTAATCTGCGCTAGCCTCTGGGAGTGCAATATTTTAAATCTATTAGATTGCACGGCCATCTCTGCTGGAGAGCTCTGCATAGTTGCCACTGCTGCTGAGCTCCCCTCGATGTCCAAACAGGAACTGAGATTCAAACTGCCCAGACAGGAAAATGAATTCAAATTTTCCCGGGGGTGTGGCTGGTCGGAGCATCCGAGCTCGGACTGCTGTCCAGAGCGTCAACAGAGTGGTGCACTGTGGGATAGCTCCCGGAGCTATTACCGTCGATTTCCATCCACACCTAGCCTAATTCGATATGGCCATGTCGAATTTAGCGCTAATCCTCTCGTTGGGGAGGATTACAGAAATCGATTTAAAGAGAGCTTTATGTCGAACTAAATGGCTTCCTGGTGTGGACGGGTGCAGGGTTAATTCGATATAACGGCGCTAAAGTCGACATAAAAGCCTAGTGTAGACCAGGCCCAAGACAAACAAGTTTGTTTACATTTACGGGAGATACTGCTACCTGCTTCTTCAGGGCCGGTGGAAGGATGTTTCGTGCCTTAGGCGAAACTTCCACCTTGCGCCCCCCCTGTCCCCGAGCCCCTGCCCTGAGGTGCCCCCCCCGGCAGCTCCCCCCCTCCGCCCTGAGGCACCCCCCCTGCGGCAGCTCCCCACCCCTCACCCTGAGGCACCCCCCCACCCCAGCTCACCCCTGCTCCGCCTCCTCCCTGAGCACGCCGTGGCTGCTTCACTTCTCCCGCCTCCCAGGCTTGCGGCGCCAATCAGCTTAGGCGCCGCAAGCCTGGGAGGCGGGAGAAGTGAAGCAGCCATGGCATGCTCGGGGAGGAGGCGGGCCAGGGGTGAGCTGGGGCGGGGAGTTCCCCTGCGTGCCGCCCCCCCTCCGCTGCAGGCGGCCCTCCCCGCGCTCCACTGCTCCAGCTCCCTCCACCTAAATGCCGGCGGGGACCGGGGCAGCCGAAGATCCGGCCGCTGCGGTCACTGCTGAAGAAAATGGCGCCCCCCAAATCCTAGCGCCCTGGCGACAGCCTAGGTCACCTAAATGGTTGCACCGGCCCTGTGCTTCTTATTTACAATGTCACCTGAAAGTGAGAACAGGCATTCACATGGCATTTTTTTAGCTGGCACTGCAAGGTATTTACGTGCCAGATATGCTAAACATTTGTATGCCCCTTCATGCTTTGACCACCGTTCCAGAGGACATGCTTCCATGCTGATGATGCTCATTTTAAAAATAGTGTGTTAATTAAATTTGTGACTGAACGCCTTGGAGGAGAATTGTATGTCTCCTGTTCTGTTTTACCCACATTCTGCTTTATATTTCATGGTATAGCAGTCTTGGATCATGACTCAGCAGGTTTGTTTTAAGAACACTTTCACAGCAGATTTGACAAAATACAAAGAAGGTACCAATGTGAGATTTCTAAAAATAGCTACAGCACTCAACCCAAGGTCTCAGAATATGAAATGCCTTCCTAAATCTGAGAGGGACGAGGTATGGAGCATGATTTCAGAAGTCTTAAAAGAGCAACACTCCTATGCAGAAACTACAGAACTGGAGCCAGCGTGCAGATGTTAATTTTACTCTCACAGTGCAGAGCTAACTTCTATAGCATAACATCCAATTCAGCAAGGTACTTAAGCACATGCCTAATTTTACACAAATGAATACATTCATTAAGGTCAGCATCAACAGGACATCTCACTTGGTGCACACGTGCCTTGCTGAGCATAGGATAAACCCCGCTGTTCACCCATCTCCCTAACAGAGGCAAACACTAATTTATTTCTTCTTGGGCAAAACCAAAAAACAACCAACGAATCAGCTCCAAAAGAGAGCGACAGAGAGAAAACCAATACATGCAAACGTCTACAATTGTGCAGTTTGCACTCCACACAAATTCAAATAATTAAAAAAAATCTTATTGGTACCGGGAAAATTTCTCAGGCGTGAAAGAATGGCGAGTAAAACAGAAAAGTTCTGGGAACGCAGTGAAAGTTTTGCACATATCGAATTACATACCACAAAAATATATCAACAACATATATTCACGCTGTCCGATAGTATATTTATCTTTACACTAAGATTTCTAACATTCATTAAAAAGATGGCGGCTAGTATACCTGGGCCAGAAACATACTTTAGTTAATCATGAAGATAACTGTTCCAACACAATAAAACAACCCCCAGTTTCACGAGGGAGTTGTTCAGTTTTTAAATGAGAACGGCAACATTTGGAAATACTAGAAATTTCAGATTAATTCTGAAATAAATGAATAAATATCCCTGATGGTTAGAAAGCTACAACCACATTCAGACACATGGTGCCGCTGTTCACTAAAGAAACGGTGTAACAGCAATTAAAATTGAACTCCTCCCTCCAGCGACGGAAAATTACAGTCATTCAGAGCCTGATGTCTGGATTGAAACCTGTACGCGGATATTAAAGGTTTTTTCCCCCCTCATCTACTTCAATATCTACGAAAGGAGATAACTTAAAAGACGGCAAACCGCGTCCGCTATGGCTCTTCTCCGGCGAGACTCCCTGGTAACCAGGCAGC
>NW_020665189.1:3500603-3516724 GCF_002925995.2 Terrapene triunguis | reverse complement strand
GGGGAAGGCACCGCCAAGAATGATCTCATGGTTTTCAGCCCCAACTTTCCTAACTCTGCAGAGAACGGGGACAAAGAGAAGCAGCGGGAGATGACGCCGAATCTTTGTGGAACGGTTAGTGATGTCCTATTTTTTTATATCGATTACAACATCCTTTTATTATAGCAGATATTTACAGGCATTTTATTGATTAATCTCTCATTTTCGTTTTGTAAAATAGTAACAATAGTAATAATTTGGTATGAATCATCTTTTTTATGGGTTTCTTCCCATACTTTTAAAGGGGTTTGTGTATGTAATCCTTCTGCCAGGTGGCGTCAGCAGCAAGAAGGGCTGGGTTCAGTATCTAGGGGTTCCTTTTCAACAATACAACACAGAACCAGCTCGAGCCCCCACCCAGAGACCTGGGACAATTACACACCACCCCGTGGCCGCCTGTAAGAGGCAATACTTCCCCTCTCACAAGCACAGATTCTGTCTGAGTTTAGCAAAAACTTTTAATAAAAGGGAATTAACTCAGCATTAATTTGGGAAAACACCACAACTAGGGTTCATAAACACAAACCATGAGAAAAAAACCCACCCCCAAGAAAGTTGGGCAGTGTCCTTTTCCCCTCAGGTTCTTAAGCAACCCAAAAGTCCCTTTAACGTGCCTGTCCCTTCTCTGTACCCCACTCACAGTTGCTGTCCTTAGCCACTGCAGCCCCAGAGTTCAGAGGTTCATCCACAGAGTTCACCTCCCACACTGTGTGCAAGGCAGGGTAGGGTAAGGAGGCACCGTACATGCTGCACTGCTCGGGCTCTTGCTCGTTGCCCCAATGGCTGATTGCCATGCCTCTGCGGGGCTCTGCCCTGGCCCTCTCCACCAGCTTCTCTGCTGGCTGCTTGCCACACCTCTCCACCAGCCACCCTGCTGGTCACGCCTTTCCACCAGCTGCCCAAAATGTTTTCAGAGCCCTCCCCCATTTAACACAGCTCTCAGTGATTTTAGCTGCTAGTGGGGGAGCCTCACTCTTGGTGCACACTGGGCAGTCTCTTGCAATAGAGACACTGTCCCAAAATAGGTCTAATACTCAGACCTAGGTATCAGTGATTTCAGCTTTGCAGCCTGTAAGAAGACTCTCAATTGAGTCTAAATTAGCTCTTGTATTATACCATGGAGAAAAGAAGGATCAAATAGTGTCTAGGATCCTGAAACAGGGCTCACACCACCAGCTACAGGTACCTGTTCTCCCCCTCACCCTCTCATTGGGCTTTAGAACCCACCTAGCGAGTGCTGTTCAGTTGAGGGTGAGTCCCTCCATTGGGGTATGCCAGGTACAGTTCTGCTGCCCTTGGTTCACACAACAAGGATAACAACCCATTATTACTCCTGTCCCAATAACAAGAAGACGGGGGTTCCAACACCAGCCACAAGTGATCATTTGGGCAAGCAATCCTATCATGCTGAGCACATAGGCAGGGTGAGTGTGTCCATGCAAATGAGATCAGCTTCTGAAGTCTTTTTCCACAGCTCACTACTAGATGTCATGGGGGAGCTCATCCAGACTCTGCTTACAGTTGTATTCACAGAAGGAAAAGAATTGGAATAGAATTATTTTCTATGCATTAAAATCTTATGTTAAATAATATTGTTCTTGATATACTTTGAATTATATTATAGAGTAAGTGTTAGGAGTTGCAGTTTTAGGGTCGTCCAAAAGAACTTTATCTAGAGATTTGCTTCTAATTGGTCCTTATCCTTATTGTTTGTATTTCCTAATGGAAGGCTCGATTTCTATATATGTACTTTTATACTTCTTTGTTTGTAGAATGAAAACTGCAGAATTTATGTCCCCATTTGCACTCTGCATTATTATAGAATCTTCTCCTGGAGTAAAACACTTTTATTTGGTTGGGGAATTAATATAAAAATTGCTAGTTTATCTTTCGATTCGCATTAGTTATGACCATCAATAGCCCTACGCTTTACTTAAATAAATAAAACTTTTCACTTAGATAGCAAAATCTATCTGAAGATGCCAAACTATTTTAGAAAAATGTTAATTAAGGTTCTGATTCCACTCTTGTAAATCAAGGGCTAACCTCTCATTGACTTCAGTGATGAAGCCTGCCAAAAGCCCTGTGAGTTAAGTAGGACTGTCCCCATTCGTAGGTGAGATATTCATATAGGGAAGTGAAATAAATTGCCCATGGTCATACCAGAAGTGTGTGACTAAGGAGGGGATAGAAACCTGATCTCCTACTTCCCACCCTTCCTCCTTAATCACAAAGGTGCCTATCCTACTCCCTTTAAAATCAGAGAAAAAACTTACCTTGTCTTCCCTGTGAACAGAATGGGCACAAGACCATTGTGTCTTTGGGTCTCTTCTTGAAACTGGATTATTTTATTGGTCCATTAATTTAATCTTTATATGGGCATATAATGCATTTTTTCTCAAAATGCAGCATGGAAATGGGTTTACAAGATGTGGAAATAAGTATTATGTTCTTTCCTGAGCCCTAAAGTGTTCTGTTATATATTGTAACTAAAATAGTAGTTCACTGAAGCTCTGCCAGCCACAGAAATATCTAATTAAACACTCCTTTTAAAACTTAATTTAAAAATTACTAGTCTTTGCTGAGAAGAAATATCAATAGCATTTTTTGTATTAAGAATGAAGTGTTATTCATACTAAATACTGGTTTGTAATAACTACTCTTCACTCAAGAAAGACTCAAGAACTACTATTCACTCAAGGCTCCCTCCTTCACATATGATGGATGATTGTATCTTATTTTAAATATATTGCACTATTAATCATTGTAAAACAGACTGCCATCCTTTTGGAAGCAAAAATGTTAATCTACCCCCTCCTAGTAACAGAAACTAACTAACTTTATGGAGAGGAGGGAGCATCTTGTCAAAAGTAGGTGTAAACATTGTGTACTGCCGTGGAATCTTTTTCTTGGATTTTATTTCACTCTTGAACATTGATTTGTCTGAGAAATGTTATTAATCATAACTTAATTGTAGGAAAGTATATTGTTACCTTTACCTTATTTTCTCTGATACTGCAAAAGTTGCTTGCAGATGCTAGTTTCCAAGTTTTAACTTTGTTTTCCAGTATTGGATTATAGAATATAAAATAATTTAAAATTGTATTTCTCAGAAAATTACCTTACATTATAGTTTTCCTGGTTCCCTTTTCTAACAAAAGACTGTGGACAATAAAAATTTGATTTAAAACAGTTGCAAAATGTAATAATTTTTATATTAATGTTCACAGAATTGCAAATTGTAAAAGAAAGAAAATAAATATAAAATAATAAGGAAGATTAAAGAAAATGTGTTTAGACATTCTCCAGATTTGGTCATGATACGATAGGTCCCATTCCCCCCTTAAACACTAAGGATGCCGGATAGGATGGGAATTGTCTCTATCTGACAACAACATGAACATGGAATATGGGCATGCTGAAGAGGACACACTTCCCACATTAAAGAGGGGAGTTATTAGTCTCTCCAGGTGTTTCCTGCTTGAGATAGGAACTGACAGCTGTGCATACTTTCCTCTCAATAGGAGGAGATAGGAGTTGGCCCTGGCGTTTTCCACTTGATGGAGCCACTTTGATGTGATGTAGTCCTTAGGCATATAAAGGGCATATCTCTGTATTTCTTGTGTGTCCAAAACTTTCAGTGATTTTAACTGAGAGAGACAAGGTGGGTGAGGTAGTATCTTTTATTGGACCAACTTCTGTTGGTGAAAGGGTAAGCTCTTGAGCTCCACGGAGCTCTTCTTCAGGTCTATGGAGCTCAGTCCAACAAAAGATTACCTCACCTACCTTGTCTCTCTCATATCCTGGGCCCAGCACCACTACAACAACACTGCAGACAATGATTTCAATGGGAGTTGTAGGCATACCAGGACTGAAGTTCAATGCACTAAAATTTCACAACATAACCTTCTGCCCCACATCAGCATGATAATAAAAGTGATCTCTAGTGACATCATCAGTGAATACAGTGCCCTCAGGTGAAAATAGTTTCTTCAGTTGTGCAGCATGTGCCAATGGTCTACTAGGTGATCTAATAACTTGTCCTGGACTATGGTTAATTGCTCTCATATCCCTTGATTCCTCTCTCATCTTGATTCTTCAGCACAGGTCACCTTGGTATGGCTTGTGGCACTTAGATACCATGGTGATAGCTTTTTTTAGAAACAGTACTATAGACAGATAGATGAAGAGATAGATGAAGAAGGTAAATGGCTAGAGTGAAGGCAGCAGAAATGGCAATCTCACGTGGACAAACTATGATAAACAGTTTAAATCTTATTCAACGGCTGTGTGGGAAATAAGACAGGGCTTCTTCACTTGTATCAGAGCATCCTCAGTGTTCTGATCAGTGGAAGTGCTCTGGGAGGAGAACAGCCTGGTAAGTGCAGGCTAGCTTCATAGATATTATCAAGTGCTTTCAGACTAAGCTTGGCTTTTGTAAAAGCAGAACCATTGCTGGAGACAAGGTTGAGGGTGCAGCAATGGGTGGTTTCTTTCTTTCTTTCTTTCTTTCTTTCTTTCTTTCTTTCTTTCTTTCATCCGGTGCCACTTATTCAGGTTCTAGATGTTCTCAGAGAGCATTGGGTTACTCATCTGTGAACTGGGTCCTTGTTACTCTTAGTTGATGGAGGGTGGGTTCCATTATTGTTGGGTATTTTTAATGTCTCCCTTAGGTAAGGTAGGATGCTAACACCTTCTAGAAAGCAGTTGTTAGGCTTCTGGTCAGGATGCCATTGCTTGATGATGATAATCCCATTTATTATTTGCATTTGCTAATTGCCCTTTTACTGATACATGGTGTCATGACCATGGAGTGGTTCATGACCATAAGTGCCAACCTCAGGGGAGACTTTAAAAAGCAGGGCAGACACCCCAAACTGGTTGTATGTTCTATCATTATATTTCAGCAGACCAGTAACATTCATTTTCACTTGAGGTGCATTATTAATATGTTATACTACATGTAATGCTTAACTGCTAAAATAGTTGCTTACAATGTTTTTATGAGAGGGTGTATCGCCCCCTGACATGGCTAGATATTCCCCATCACCTTGTACATGTTGGTTTAATTAAAACATCTTTATTACATATTGTCATTCTGACCTTATCTTTTAGAAGGGTGTAACCGTGTCTTAGTGGGTCACAACTGAGGATGCCAAATTCAGGACTGTCAAGACTAATTCCCCACTCTGGCACTTTGAGTCCAGAAGGTGGGGGCCTGCAAGGACTCTAAAAATTAATACTTGCCACTCCAGGCTTCTATTAAACTCCTAAGGTTACAGCTTTTCTCTGACCTTGGATGGGTAGATGCTTCCACCACCCAAGTGCAGAACCCCTTTGATCACCCAGGAAGGCGCACTTGGGAATTCCTTCCTGCGGGGTACCCCCAAGCCCTTTCACCCCCCCCCCACCGGGAAGAGCTGAGAAAGAAAAAAATCAGCTGTTGCCACCATCTAATTAAACAACATGTGCACCAACCTCTTAAGACACAAAAATCCAATTCTGCTCTCAAAAGGTAAATTTTATTAATTAAAAAAAAAGAAGAAAATACATCCAGGAACTTATGCTTTTGCTAGATTTAAAAAACAACAACTACAAGGATTAAGCATCAAGAATAGCTTTCTTGAGGTCCAGTTTACAAGCAAAACAAAAGCACCTGGGGTTAGCACAGAGGAGTCCACAAGCCATACAGAAATAAAAAGAAATAAACCTAATCGCGTCTTCCTAAACATTTCCTGATCTACTTACATACCTGGGGTTTCAAATGAGTAGTTTCTAGGTATGATACTGAGGATTTTTCATACCTGGCCCCAAGCTTCTTACAGCTTAACTGCTGTCCAGTCTGCCTCTCCCCGAGAGAATAACAACAGACAGACAAAAAGGAGTCTTTGTTCAATTTTAAAAAGTTCTAGCCTTCCCATTGGCTCTTTTGGCCAGGTGCCCACTCACTTCCTTTTACCTATGCATAGCAGTGAGACTTTTTAACCCTTTACAGGTAGAGCAATTAGAGAACAGCCACTAAGAGGGATTTTATAACTACTGACTGTCTGGGTGTCCATAAAAGGGAGCTACCCCCCCCCCTTCATTTATCACAAGGACAAACTGCTGAGAAATAGGGCAGATACACCCCAAGACTGGTGGCTAATCCCCCATAAGATATACCAAACCAGCAACAAAAGTAAACTTCTGTTTCACCACACCGGCTAACAAGAAGTCAGAAAAGCAGTTTCCTTAGGCATTCCAGTCCTTGAATTACCACTGAAAACACTAGACTTATAGAGATGAGAGTTTCTTTAAAACCAATCCCTTCAAATAAAAAGTTCTTCTGATCCCAAAGGACCAGCCACACACCCAGGTCAATATATAACTTAGATCTTACCCAAAAATCATGCTGATACCAATCCTTTAGTATCTAAAATCTAAAGGTTTATTCATAAAAAGAAAGAAAGAAAGAAAGAAAAAGAAAGAAAGGTGAGAGTTAAAATTGGTTAAAGGAATCAAATACATACAGTAATTGCAAAATTATTGGTTCAGGCTTGTAGCAGTGATAGAATAAACTGCTGGATTAATTCAAGTCTCTGGTTGCTTCCAAATCAGTGGAAGGTCCTCAGTCCATTGGTTAGAAATGCTCCCATTAGTATAGTCCAGAGGCTGAAGGAGGATAGATGCTGGAGCAGGATAGAGGCAAAATGGAGGGCCATTTATATCCTCTGCCATGTGAAGGGAAACCCATTGATTTAACAAAAACCGCAGCACAGGTAGTGGAGAATCACAGGTGACCAGATAGTGTTTGGAGTCACATGGGCAAGTCACATGTTCATGCCCAATTTTGCTCAGTCATTGCAGGAAGCCATTACCTATATTCTAGACAGCATGTTTACAGGACAGTCCACTCAGTATAGATGGGCATCTCCCATGGTCCATTGTGAATTTAGTGTCCTTATGATGGGCCACTCATTTTGAGTAGTCCCTCCAAGATGTGCTGGCTAACTACTTCATGGGCGTTACCCAGAAGCAAACATTTGAAATCCAGGTATACAGCCAATATTTATAACTTCAAATACAAAAATGACACATGCCTACAAATAGCATAATCATAACCAGCAAATCATAACCTTTTAATAGACACCTCACTTGACAACCTTTGTACAAGATTTGTTGCAAATATATAACAGTGGTTGTAACAATGATCTATATGGTCATATTTTAATCAGATAACATCACAAGGAGTCAGTGTGTTCCTGTTACTTGTAGGGAATGTTTTTGTACCATTCTTGATATCAGGATGTTCTGGTACCACTTGATATCGGGATGTGTTTGCATGAGTACTCTGTGCCTAGCACTTCTTAGGAATGTGTATATCTGCAATATAAGCCCTGTTCTTGCCTGATTCTGTGAGCAGGTCCTGCCTGCTTGTCTTTGCTTTATGTCAGTAAAGCTTTGATTACTACTTTAGCCTCGGACTCAGGCGTCATACTAGTCCTTTGATACAAGATCTTATGTCTCAGGCTCTCTTCCTACTACATAGTCTAAACACTAACACATCCTTACAAGTCTAACATCTATCTTGAACAGTACTCACGTACAGGAGAACTGGTCTGGTTTCCAGCTATGAATTTGTCAGTGCTCAGTTGATGCCTACAGCCTTAGCAAGAGTCAGCACCTGGTCGATCATTGTCAAACATGGAATACTCCTGGGGGAATTCTGTGCCACTGTGAACGCGCAGAATTCATGTGTCCTGCAGAATTTTTTTCTCTGCAGAAAATGCTCTTTTGCCCAAGAAGTGCTGCCATTCCACCTTTTACCTGTCAGAGGACGCTGTGGTGCAAAACCAGCATGAATGGTGCCACAACGGCCTCTGGTGGACAAAAGGCGGAACTGCAGTTCTTCTGGGACAGAATGTATTTTCTGTGGGGAAAAAAAATTCTATCCGTGCACAGTGGCACAGAATTTCGCCAGAAGTAGAAGTTCATCACAGCACCCTGCCTGCGGAGCCAGGTTAGGACAGACAGAGTGGGGCACACGGGGTTGCTGAGGTGTGAATGTCACACACTGGGATTCAGAATAGCTAGTGGGGGGACAGAGTGGGGTGCAGACTCAGGAGCTAGTGGTGTGACAGCATTGATCCAGGGGTTGAATGGGAGTGGGGGTGCAAGGCTACATGGGAACAGGGATGGAGGGCTTCAGTGACACATGGGGATGGGGGAGGAGGCTGCAGAGACCCATGGGGGTGTGGGAACAGGGACAAATGTGCCTGACTATATGGGAGAGGCTTAGTGTCAGCCAGCATCTTCATGGGGGAGACTCCCCAACTCCCTAAAAATCCTACCTCTCCCCCCAAAAAAACATATTCCATATTTCTCCCAGCTGCACACAACAACCCTCCAGGTTCACTCCAGGCTCCTTTCCTCTCCCTCAGCTTCTCTGTTATTCCTGACTCCCTCAAGCCTTTGGACTGCTTCTGACAGGTGCAGGAGATACAGTTCTGTATTGTAATTTAAATGAATTACTTAAAGTTCTGTATTAATATGCATAGTAAGGAATCTATTTGTAAAAAAGAAATTACTAGAATCTTTTTTGTCTGTATTGTTACAGACATACTTGCTGACAGATATTTTGAAATAAATTACCAAAATAATTGAAATTGGCATGATTATATTGTGTTATTTTGACAAATAAAATATGCAGAATTTTAAAGTATTGTGCATGGAATTTTTAATGTTTTGGCGCAGAATGTTTAATTTTTTGGCACAGAAATCCCCCGGGAGTAATGGAACTAGTTTTTCACTCAGAGTGTTATTAGACTGTGGAACTTGTCGCTACGGGATGTTGTTGAGGCCAAGAATTTAGCAAGACACAAAGACGGATTGGACTTCTAGACAGATAACAAAAATAATCAGAATAATAATAGCTAATGTTCAAAAGTTTTTGAAGGCATATAAAACCTCCAGCTTCAGGGCTTAAGACAATTTCTAAGGTTAGGGATTAAAATGAGAAATTTATGGAGGACAAATTATCCCATCTCTTCCTATTGTCTGGTTTCTTTCACTTTTCTCTGAAGCATTTGTTATTGGTCCTGTTGGAGACATGATACTAGACAGATCTGATCCAGAATTACATTATTTATGTTCCTGTGATCCAAATTTTCTTGACCCCAATCAATATAGCTTTAGACTTGGTTATGGTAAGCATACTGTACTTATCTTGTATATCAGTCCTCTCCTGCAATGGATGAAGATCAAGTGTCCATGTTTGTTATTTTAGACAATTCTATCAGCTGCCTTTGAAAGTCTTGACAATAAGATTATTGACATGGCTGTTAACACTGGCCAGGTTGGAGAGGGAGTTGGATCTGATTGATTTAATTCCTTTTTCTGTGAAAGGATTTAGCATTGGATGGTTTCTTATCAGCCAAAGGGGACTCGTGGATTACTATTCTTACCCTCCTTTTCAATGTGTACATGAAGCTTTTAGGGAACATAGTGAGTGAGACTGTGGGTGTCTTCAGATGGTTCAGTTGCTAGGAGTTATGATGCTTGGGTAACATTTGTTTCTGTGATTCATAGATTTTAGTTTCTATAGAATAGTTTAGTCCACAGTTTCTGTGGAATCTTCAGGTGCTCCTAGAAATCTAGTTAGCAATGGCTCAGAGTAGGTTTTGCCATTTATTGTTGGCCAGGAAGTTGCATCCTTTTATTTTGGATGTGGTGTTCACCACAGTAATCCATGCTTTTGTCATTTCCATATTGGATTCCTGCAAATACATTGGGTAACACCTGCAATACACCCAGAAACATCAGCTATTGCAGAACATGGCTGCCTGCTTGATGGTGCTTCTCACAGAGTGTGCATTATACTCATTCTGCATTAATTGTATTAGTTTGCACTTTGCAGCTTAATTCTATGTGCAATTTAGGTTGTTGAATTTAGCCTATTAAGGTCTAAATATTTTGTTTCTTAGGTATCTCAGGGACTGCCTCTCTCCTCGTACAATCAGAAGTGAAATCAGATTGCCTGTCTGCTCCACTGAGATCAGCTGAGGCACCTGAACTCATAGGATCCTAATTTGAATTGGGAGGGGACTGGAAGCCAGATATTTTTCACTGTGGGGCCCCTGAATCTAGAACTTGCTGACTATTGGTGCACCAGAACGTGAGTGTATTGACCTAGATGACATACCTCATATCCTATCAATTTTCAAATAATTTTTTGGTGAAGGAGGGCTGATGGAAGTGATTGATGGTGATGATAGTCTGAGGCCATGTCTGCACTACAATCTTATGTTGACTCAAGTTACGTGGATATACAGCTGCTGCAGTTAGTACTTCGCTTGCATGTGTGCATACTTGACTCCTTGTGTTGGTGGTGTGCGTACTCACTGGGTGTGCTTGTGTTGATGCAGTGTGGCACACTAGGGATAGGCATCCCACTGTGCAACTCGCCACTGTTGCAAAGTTTTGCCAATGTATGATGGGGCGAAAACAAGTCAACTCAGCGGTGACTGGGAGCATGGGGTCAACTTCTCAGTTTGCAAATGTCTCCATCCCATAAAGGTATCTATATCCCATAATTTTTGCATCTTTTTTCAAAATCCTAAAAACCTGTATGCCCTCCTCATTGTCCATTGAAGTCTTTAAACCATGATTTGAGGACTTCAATAGCTCAGACATAGGTTAGGGGTTTGATACAGGAGTGGGTGGGTGAGATTCTGTGGCCTGCGTTGTGCAGGTCAGACTAGATGATCATAGTGGTCCCTTCTGACCTTAAAGTCCATGATTCGATGATCATCTCTGATAGAAGCATGGAGGCTGCACAGCTCTACACTATTATCATGAGCATTGCAAGCACAGGATGCACAATCCTGTAGTATTTGCAGAGACACAGTATGAACCAAATGACTGGGGATGATGATTCATTGGAGGACAGATTGCTGTGGAACACAGTGAGAACCAATTCCAGGTTGTTGTTGGCATTCATGGAGCAGCTGCAGATGGAATGCCACTTCTGGGGCCAAGAAACAAGCACTGACTTGTGGGATTGCATCATAATGCAGATTTGGGACATTGAGCAGTGGCAGAACTTTTGGATGCACAAGGCCACATATCTGGATCTGTGCGCTGAGCTCACCCCAGCCCTCCAGCACATGCACACCAAAGATGCCAGGGTCAGTATGCTGCTAGTCTGTGTACTGCAATGGTGCCTGCTGAAGTTCTCACTGAGTGGCATGGGAAAGTGTCCTACCACAGAGGAAGAAATAAGGCAGCCCTCCCTAGAAGCTTTGGGCAGAGGATTGCAGAGTACCTCCATGAAAGTTTCATCAAGTTCTCTCAGGAGAGAAAGAGGGACATACCTGTGTACATAAACTAACTGCTCGACAGGTCCCCCCAATCCTGCCTAACTTTGGATGGGAATGAAAAGCAGATAGCAGCCTTACTTCTCTTGGTTGTACCACTACCCCTTCTAGCACAAGTATATTAATGAAAAGCCAAATGTTGTGTCCTGCTTCTTTGGGGGTGCCATCCTTGTAATTGAAAATTTATCTACACACTTACCCAAGTTTCCTTCCCCTGCATCGAGTTCACCTGTGCTCAAATGGCTGGAATGGCTGGACTATGGTGGTGTCAAAAACAGGTCCTGGCTTGCTGTGTAGCTGGATCCCCCTGTTGCCTGTCCCCCATGCCCCTCCTCCTTTTACTTTTCCACCACCTTTTCCTCCTCACTGTACATGACAGAGGCCTGTGACTCAGGCTTCTTGGAGGTATCCACGGTGCTGTGGTGTTGTCTCTGCTGAGTCTGGCATGCAGCTCTTTGTAAAAGCAGCAGGTCTGCAACTTGGCACGAGATCGATTGTTGGCCTCCCCAACTTTCTGGTATGCCTGCCACAGCTTCTTGGCTTTCATGTGGCACTGCTGCTGAGCCCTGTCATAGACCTTCTCCTGCATCCCCTGAGCAATCTGCTCATAGATTTCGATGTTTCTATGGCTGGTTCAGAGCTGTGACTGCACAGCCTTTTCTCCCCATGTCCCAGGTGATCCAATATCTCCTGTCTACTCCAGGCAGGAGTGTGTCTGGTGCATGTTGCTGACATGGTCAGGTGGGCTGTTGCACTCAACAGTGGAGAGTTTGTAGGTGTGCTCACCAAGCTGGGCAGTCAGGAAACAGAATTTCAAAAATTTGCAGAGCTTTAAAGGGCAGGGGAGAGATTTCGGTCTCCATGACCCCAGGCAGAGAAGTTCACAATGGTGATCAAAGCGCTCAGTGTCTGGAATTGTGGGACAGCTGCTGGAGGACTGTTAGGATCAACATAAGTAAAATAATGTCTACACACGCACTGCATTAACTTAAGTACATCATTCATGGCTCTATGCCATTCAGGGAGGTGGTGTTACTATGTCAGTGTAACAAGGTGTTTACAAGTATCAGAGGGGTAGCCGTGTTAGTCTGGATCTGTAAAAGCAGCAAAGAGTCCTGTGGCACTTTATAGACTAACAGACGTATTGGAGCATGAGCTTTCGTGGGTGAATACCCACTTCGTCAGATGCGTGTAGTTGAAATTTCCAGAGGCAGGGATAAATATGCAAGCAAGAGTGAGTCAGGCTAGAGATAACGAGGTTAGTTCAATCAGGGAGGATGAGGCCCTCTTCTAGCAGTTGAGGTGTGAACACCAAGGGAGGAGAAACTGCCTCTGTAGTTGGCTAGCCATTCACAGTCTTTGTTTAATCCTGAGCTGATGGTGTCAAATTTGCAGATGAACTGAAGCTCAGCAGTTTCTCTTTGAAGTCTGGTCCTGAAGTTTTTTTGCTGCAGGATGGCTACCTTTAAATTGTGTGTCCAGGGAGATTGAAGTGTTCTCCTACAGGTTTTTGTATATTGCCATTCCTAATATCTGATTTGTGTCCATTTATCCTTTTATGTAGGGACTGTCCAGTTTGGCCGATGTACATAGCAGAGGGGCATTGCTGGCATATGATGGCGTATATTACATTGGTGGACATGCAGGTGAATGAACCGGTGATGGTGTAGCTGATCTGGTTAGGTCCTGTGATGGTGTCACTTGTGTAGATATGTGGGCAGAGTTGGCATCGAGGTTTGTTGCATGGATTGGTTCCTGAGTTAGAGTTACTATGGTGCGGTGTGTAGTTACTGGTGAGAATATGCTTCAGGTTGGTGGGTTGTCTGTGGGCGAGGACTGGCCTGCCACCCAAGGCCTGTGAAAGTGAGGGATTGTTGTCCAGGATGGGTTGTAGATCACTGATGATGCTTTGGAGAGGTTTTAGCTGGGGACTGTATGTGATGGCCGGTGGTGTTCTGTTGGTTTCTTTCTTGGGCTTGTCTTGCAGGAGGAGGCTTCTGGGTACACATCTGGCTCTGTTGATCTGTTTCCTTATTTCCTCATGCGGGTATCATAGTTTTGAGAATGGTTGGTGAAGATTTTGTAGGTGTTGGTCTCTGTCTGAGGGGTTGCAGCAGATGCAGTTGTACCTCAGTGCTTGGCTGTAGACAATGGATCATGTGGTGTGTCCAGGATGGAAGCTGGAGGCATGAAGGTAGGCGTAGCTGTGTGGGTTTTTGGTATAGAGTGGTGTTAATGTGACCGTCACTTATTTGCACCATGGTGTCTAGGAAGTGGACCTCCAGTGTAGATTGGTCCAGGCTGAGGTTGATGGTGGGGTGGAAGCTGTTGAAATCATGGTGGAATTTTTCCAGAGTCTCCTTCCCATGGGTCCAGATGATGAAGATGTCATCAATGTAGCATAGGTAGAGAAGGGGCATGAGTGGACGAGAGCTGAGGACGTGTAGTTCCAGGTCAGCCATAAACATGTTGGCATATTGTGGGGCCATGCGGGTGCCCATAGTGGTGCCACTGGTCTGGAGGTATATATTGTCATCAAATTTGAAATCGTTGTGTGTGAAGATAAAGTCACAGAGTTCAGCAACCAGTTGTGCTGTGGCATCTTCAGGGATACTGTTCCTGACAGCTTGTATTCAATCTGTGTGTGGGATGTTTGTGTAGAGATCCTCTACATCCATGGTGGCTAGGATGGTGTTTTCTGGAAGGTCACCAATGCATTGTAGTTTTCTCAGGAAATCAGTGGTGTCACAGAGATAGCTGGGAGTGCTGGTGGCGTAGGGTCTGAGTAGAGAGTCCACATATCCAGACAGTCCTTCAGTGAGAGTGCCAATGCCCAAGATGATGGGGCGTCCAGGATTTCCGGGTTTGTGGATCTTGGGTAGTAGATAGAATAACCCCGGTCGGGGCTCCAAGGGTATGTTGATTTGTTCCTGTGTTAGTGTAGGGAGTGTCCTGAGTAGATGGTGCAGTCTCTTAGTGTATTCCTCAGTGGGATCTGAGGGAAGTGGCCTGTAGAATTTGGTATTGGAGAGTTGTCTGGCAGCCTCCTTTTGGTAGTCAGACCTGTTCATGATGACAACAGCACCTCCTTTATCAGCCTCTTTGATTATAATGTCAGGGTGGTTTCTGAGGCTGTGGATGGCATTGCGTTCTGCACGACTGAGGTTATGAGGCAAGCGATGTTGTTTTTCCACTATTTCTGCCTGTGCACGTTGGCGGAAGCATTCTATGTATAGGTCCAGACTATCATTTCGACCCTCAGAAGGAGTCCATGTGGAGTTCTTCTTCTTGTGCTGTTGGTGGGAAGATATCTGTGTATCAGTGCGCTGTTCAGTGTTATCTTGAAAGTATTCTTTGAGTTGGAGACGGCGAAAGTAGGCTTCCAGATCGCTGCAGAACTGTATCATGTTTGTGGGGGTGGCAGGGCAGAAAGAGAGTCCCCGAGATAGGACAGACTCTTCTGCCGGGCTGAGTGTGTAGTTGGATAGATTGACGATATTGCTGGGTGGGTTAGGGGTACCACTGTTATGGCCCCATGTAGCAGGTAGGATTTTAGACAGCTTACAGTCCTTTTTCCTTTGTAGAGAGGTGAAGTGTGTAATGTAGATCTCCTATCTTATTTTAGTGAAGTCCGTTTGTATGGAAGTCTGGTTATTTAAGGTGTTTACAGTGGTGGGAGACCAACTTATGTGTAGACACATGCACAAATAGGTAGATGTAAGCTGCCTTGCATTGCCATAACTTTGTAGTGTGGACCCCATCTTAGGGTGGGAGTAGTGAATTTTGATTTGGACATTGGTTTCAATTTGTGTAGATTTTATTCATTAATTTTGTTGAAATTAGAAAGCAAGCAAGAAAGAAAGTCCAAAATACACATATAAAGTCTCATAGGTTTCACAAGACTATTGAAAAAGATGGGAAAACTTACCCTTTTCTATAGTTTTAATCAGTGAGGAATGGACAGTGTTGTCCTGGTATCTATCTCGTAAATATTAAGTCAACTTTCATAGTTAATATCTCACAGAACTATGATGCTGGTTAAAGATGGGAGTGAATTTCTGACATCTCCATTTACTAACAAATATTTTTCCCATGATAAATATGTGAGATTATGGAACCAGTAGAGGAGCTGTTGGAGTGAAATTGGCAGAAAAATATTTTTTTTAAATTGTGGCTTCAAAATTAAGTTTAACAGTTGATTTACTTATATACCTGACTGTGGGGTAAGAAAATGTAAATATTATTATATGAATATTATAAAAATTTACACAGTAAACAGTCAGTTGTCAATCGTTCCCAAAACGATGAAAATCTATTTTACTGCCTAATGCATTGATGTAAAATAAGTAAAAATTCAGTAAAGAAATTTTGTTAGCAGAGTAGTGAAAGATGAAAGAAAGTCCTGATTAAGTAGAAAAGACATATATGGGGAAAAATCTTCGCTGTTGTATTTACACATTCTGTCACAAGGTGTCGCTGATGTCTAAAGAGACATTTCAACAGGAAAGAAACACACAGCTCCTCCTACAGAAGACTTGAAAACCCTGCCTGTCAACGCGTCAGGAGGGCTCCCGGATGTGAGAGGGTTGGATTAAATAAACTGTTTTCAAAGGTACTTCATCCTCCTCATTAACTGGACTCTGCGGTTCGCTCAGTTAAAAAACTGATTTATAACCCCGCACCCCGTGTCCGCAATGGCTCTTCTCCGGCGAGACTCCCTGGTAACCA
>NW_020665189.1:3469627-3470603 GCF_002925995.2 Terrapene triunguis | reverse complement strand
AATCATTCCAGGGTACAAAATATATCGGAAGGACAGAACAGGTCGTGTGGGGGGGGGGGTGGCACTATATGTGAAAGAAAATGTAGAATCAAATGAAGTAAAAATGTTAAGTGAATCCACATGTTCCATAGAATCTCTATGGATAGAAATTTCATGCTCTAATAAGAATATAACATTAGGGATCTATTATAGGACAGTGATAGTGATGATGAAATGCTAAGGGAAATTAGAGAGGCTATCAAAATTAAGAACCCAATAATAGTGGGGGATTTCAATTATCCCCATATTGACTGGGAACATTTCACTTCAGGATGAAATGCAGAGATAAAATTTCTCGATACTTTACATGACTGCTTCATGGAGCAGCTGGTACGGGAACCCACAAGGGGAGAGGCAACTCTAGATTTAGTCCTGAGAGGAGCGCAGGAGCTGGTCCAAGAGGTAACTATAACAGGACCGCTTGGAAATAGTGACCATAATACAATAGCATTCAACATCCCTGTGGTGGGAAGAACATCTCAACAGTCCAACACTGTGGCATTTAATTTCAGAAGGGGGAACTATGCAAAAATGAGGCGGTTAGTTAAACAGAAGTTAAAAAGTACAGTGTGACAAAGTTCCTCCTCTATCTTGGTGGGTCCTGCGCTTATTGGCGGATTTTCTTGCCTCAGAGATTCACCATGTGGGTTGGGGAACAGCCCAGAGACCTTCCCCTCTGGGAGAACCCACAGTCCAGGTCAATTGGGAGGTTTGGGGGGAACCCGGGCCCACCCTCTACTCCGGGTTCCAGCCCAGGGCCCTGTGGACTGCAGCTGTCTATAGTGCCTCCTGTAACAGCTGCATGACAGCTACAACTCCCTGGGCTACTTCCCCTGGCCTCCTCCAAACACCTTCCTTATTCTCACCACAGGACCTTCCCCCTGGTGTCTGATAACGCTTGTGCTCCTCAGTCCTCCAGCAGCACACCCTCTCACTC
>NW_020665189.1:3428152-3469617 GCF_002925995.2 Terrapene triunguis | reverse complement strand
TTAATTGGCTCCAGGTGTCCTAATTAGCCTGCCTGCCTTAACTGGTTCTAGCAGGTTCCTGATTACTCTAGTGCAGCCCCTGCTCTGGTCACTCAGGGAACAGAAAACTACTCATCCAGTGACCAGTATATTTGCCCTCTACCAGACTCCTGTACCCCAGTGGTCTGGGTCAGTCACAACAGTGACTAAAGTGAAATCCCTGCAAGCTGCATGGACTCTTTTTAACGACACCATAATAGAGGCCCAACTTCAATGTATACCCCAAATTAAGAAACACAGTAAAAGAACTAAAAAAGAGCCACCGTGGCTTAACAACCATGTAAAAGAAGCAGTGAGGGATAAAAAGGCATCTTTTAAAAAGTGGAAGTCAAATCCTAGTGAGGCAAATAGAAAGGAGCATAAACACTGCCAGATTAAGTGCAAGAATGTAATAAGAAAAGCCAAAGAGGAGTTTGAAGAATGGCTAGCCAAAAACTCCATAGGTAATAACAAAATGTTTAAGTATATCAGAAGCAGGAAGCCTGCTAAACAACCAGTGGGGCCCCTTGATGATCGAGATACAAAAGGAGCGCTTAAAGACGATAGTGTCATTGCAGAAAAACTAAATGGATTCTTTGCTTCAGTCTTCACGGCTGAAGATGTTAGGGAGATTCCCAAACCTGAGCCGGCTTTTGTAGGTGACAAATCTGAGGAACTGTCACAGATTGAAGTGTCACTAGAGGAGGTTTTGGAATTAATTGATAAAGTTAACATTAACAAGTCACCGGGACCAGATGGCATTCACCCAAGAGTTCTGAAAGAACTCAAATGTGAAGTTGCGGAACTATTAACTAAGGTTTGTAACCTGTCCTTTAAATCGGCTTCTGTACCCAATGACTGGAAGTTAGCTAATGTAACGGCAATATTTAAAAAGGGCTCTAGAGGTGATCCCGGCAATTACAGACCGGTAAGTCTAACGTCGCTACCGGGCAAATTAGTCGAAACAATAGTTAAGAATAAAATGGTCAGACACATAGAAAAACATAAACTGTTGAGCAATAGTCAACATGGTTTCTGTAAAGGGAAATCGTGTCTTACTAATCTATTAGAGTTCTTTGAAGGGGTCAACAAACATGTGGACAAGGGGGATCCAGTGGACATAGTGTACTTAGATTTCCAGAAAGCCTTTGACAAGGTCCCTCACCAAAGGCTCTTACGTAAATTAAGTTGTCAAGGGATAAAAGGGAAGGTCCTTTCATGGATTGAGAACTGGTTAAAAGACCGGGAACAAAGGGTAGGAATTAATGGTAAATTCTCAGAATGGAGCGGGGTAACTAGTGGTGTTCCCCAAGGGCCAGTCCTCGGACCAATCCTATTCAACTTACTTATAAATGATCTGGAGAAAGAAAGGGGTAAACAGTGAGGTGGCAAAGTTTGCAGATGATACTAAACTGCTCAAGATAGTTAAGACCAAAGCAGACTGTGATGAACTTCAAAAAGATCTCACAAAACTAAGTGATTGGGCAACAAAATGGCAAATGAAATTTAATATGGATAAATGTAAAGTAATGCACTTTGGAAAAAATAACCCCAACTATACATAGTCTAGTATCTGGCTGGCTGGCTGATTCATTGCTGTCTTTCTTGATGTCTGAGGGCCTGATCCAAAGTCCTTTGAAATAAGTGGAAAGGTTTCTACTGACTATGGGCATGTCTTCACTATGAAATTAGGTCAATTTTATAGTTGATCTTTAGTAACCGATTTTATACAGTCAGTCGTGCATGTCCCCAGTAGGCACATTAGGTCGGTGGAGTGCGTCCTCAATATTGTGACTAGCATCGACTCACGGAGTGGTGTACTGTGGGTAACTATCCCACAGTCCCCGCTGCCCATTGGAATTCTGGGTTAAGCTCCCAATGCCTGATGGGGCAAAAACATTGTTGCAGGTGGTTTTGGGTACATGTCGTCAGTCGCCCCTCCCTCCCTCTCTCCTTGAAAGCAATGGCAAAAAATCATTTCGCACCTTTTTCCCTGGGTTATCCATGCAGACGCCATAGTTGTTTAGCCACAGTGGCACTTTTCCAGTCCTTTTACTATGTGTTTTAATTGGAAATATACATTGAAATTTAACTTCTATTATGTTGTCTTTAAAAAGTTTCCATGTATCTTGCAGGGATTTCACTTTTGGCACTGTACCTTTTAATTTCTGTTTAACTAACTTCCTCATTTTTGTGTAGTTTCCCTTTTTGAAATTAAATGCTACTGTGGTGGGCTGCTGTGGTGTTTCCTCCCTCCCACACAGGGATGTTGCATTTTATTATGTTATGGTCACTATTACCAAGCAGTTCAGCTATATTCACCTCTTGCACCAGATCCTGTGCTTAGGACTAAATCGAGAATTGCCTCTCCTCTTGTGGGTTCCAGGACTAGCTACTCCAATAAGTAGTCATTTAAGGTGTCAAGAAACTTTATCTCTGCATCCCATCCTGAGGTGACATGTACCTAGTCAATATGGGGATAGTTGAAATCCCCCACTATTATTGAGTTTTTAATTTTTATAGCCTCTCTAATCTCCCTGAGCATTTCACAGTCACTATCACCATCCTAGTCAGGTGGTCGGAAGTATATCCATACTGGTATATTCTTATTATTCAAGCATGGAATTACTATCCATAGAGATTCTATGGTATGGTTTGGTTAATTTAAGATTTTTACTTCATTTGACTCTGTGCTTTCTTTCACATATAGTGCCACTCTCCCACCAGCATGATCTATTCTGTTCTTTTGATATATTTTGTACCCTGGTATTACTGTGTCCTGCTGATTATCATCATTTACTCCTGAGGACATTCTGCACCAAAAATTTAAAAATTATGCATACAATATTTTAAAATTCTGCAAAATTCTGCAAGTTTTATTTGTCAATAAATAAATGTAGAGGCTCCAGCATGGCAGTGGGGAGCACAGGCCACTGGCTGCATGAGGGTGGGTGATCATCCTGTAGCCTCTCCACCCTGGGGACATGGACTCGGTGGTGAGGCTGCACCTGATCCTGACACATCACAAGGCCTGGGCCTGCCGCAGAAACACCCTCGGGCTCTGCCTCTCTGCACCAGGCACACCAGGAATGGGGCACGCAGGCTAACCAGGCAGGATCCAAGTGTGTGTGGGGGGGAGGGTTCAGTGTGGGGGGATCCAGGTGTGGTGTGAGAGGATTCTGTGTGGGACAATCTGGGTGCAGGCAGCTCAGTGGGGGGGTCTAGGTGTGGGTGGATCTGGATGCACAGAGGCTCACTGGGCAGGTTCCAGGTGAAGGGGCAATGGGATGCTGCAGGGGCTTTCAGGTGAAAGTGGTTGGGGCACAGCAAAGGGGTTTGGGTGTGAACGTCTTAATAGCAGGGGGGTCTGGGTGCGGTGGGAGTGGGGCCTGGTGGGGTTGGGGTCTGGGTGCAGCTAATTGGGGGTCAGTGGTGTGGGGGTCTGGATGTGGGGGCTCAGGATGGTGCAGGGGTTGGGGCTTGTCAGGATGGGGGTTTGAGTGCAGGGAGATCAATGGGGGGTGGTCTGGGTGCAATGGTGGGGGTCCAGAGGCAGGGGGTCTGGGTGCAGGGGGCTCCAGCTGCAGGGGTTGAGGTTCAATAGGGTGGGGTTCAGATATGGAGGGCTAGGAGGGTTCTGGGGGGGATGAGACTTGGTGGGGGTGTCTTGGCATGGGAGGTCCAGATGCACAGGGGTTGGGCAGATGAGGGAGCAGCTTCCTGTACAGTGACCCCTCCCCCAGCAGCTGAGGAGCCACACGGGCAGGAAGCAGGGGAGGATGCTGAGCTTCCTGAAGCTGGGGGCAGTTTCTGGGGGTGGGTCTGACATAGCCCCAGCCACTCCTTGTAGGAAGTCCTATTCTCTCCTGTCTGCAAGACTAGCAGCTGATCCTGGCTCAGGGTAGGAGCCACTGGCTGGGGTGCCTGAAACAATGTACCTGCACAGCTAGGGAGTGGTGCATGACTGCTCTTGCAGTTTCCCTTTGTTTCATTGTCAGAAAGTAATTTTTCTGTGGGGAAGCAAAGAAATCTGAGGGGGACATTAATTCTGTGCATGCGCAGTGGTGCAGAATTCCCCCAGCAGTAATCATTCCACCAGGTTTCTGTGATGCCTATTATATCAATATCCTCATTTAATATGTGGAACTCAAATTCACCCATCTTATTATTCAGAAAATGAATCGTTTATTTTCCAATGGGACAGCAGGTGCTAGCAGCCCTGGAAGCGCCCAAGGTATTGGTCTTTCAAACAGTGACATGTTATGTCTAGAAAAATCTATTTTAAGTGTTTTAAGATATGTTTTACGTTTATCACTTGTATTTTTCCTTTCACACTGAGCCCTGTAAAGTTGAAATCCTCGTACTAGGCCACATCATATATATGAAACTTATATATAAATTTTTACATCTCAGCCTGAAGATATGTCTTTTTTAGGGCAAATGAGTTTAATGTTGGAGTGAGCCTGCCCTTGTCTAGACATAGAGTTAGATATGTTTCTTGTCTCAGGCCTGGTCTACACTACGAGTTTAGGTCGACTTTAGCAAGGTTAAATCGAATTAAGCCTGGACACATCCACACGACGAAGCCCTTTCTTTCGACTTAAAGGGCCCTTTAAACCGGTTTCTTTACTCCACCTCCGACTAGGGGATTAGCGATAAAATCAGCCTTAGCGGGTCGGAATTGGGGTAGTGTGGACGGAATTTGACGTTATTGGCCTCCGGGAGCTATCCCACAGTCCTTCATTGTGACCGCTCTGAACAGCACTCTCAACTCAGATGCACTGACCAGGTAGACAGGAAAAGCCCCGCGAACGTTTGAATTTCATTTCCTGTTTGCTCAGCATGGAGAGCACAGGTGACCACGCAGAGCTCATAAGCACAGGTAACCGTGATGGAGTCCCAGGATCGCAAAAGAGCTCCAGCATGGACCGAACGGGAGGTACGGGATCTGCTCGCCATATGGGGAGATGAATCAGTGCTAGCTGAACTCCGTAGCAGTAAACGAAATGGCAAAATATTAGAAAAGGTCTCCAAGGCCATGAAGGACAGAGGCCATAAGAGGGACGCACAGCAGTGCCGTGTGAAAATTAAGGAGCTAAGGCAAGCCTACCACAAAGCCAGAGAAGCAAACGGAAGGTCCGGGGCAGAGCCGCAAACATGCCGCTTCTACACGGAGCTGCATGCCATTCTAGGGGGTGCAGCCACCACTACCCCAACCGTGTGCTATGACTCCGTCACTGGAGAAACACACAGGGAAGCGGGTTCGGGGTACGAGGAAGATGAGGATGAACATAATGTAGATAGCTCACAGCAGCAAGGAAGCGGAGAAACCGGTTTCCCCAACAGCCAGGATATGTTTATCACCCTGGACCTGGAACCAGTAACCCCCGAACTCACCCAAGGCATGCTCCCAGACCTTGAGGGCACACAGGGGACCTCTGGTGAGTGTACCTTTGTAAATATTACACATGGTTTAAAAGCAAGCGTGTTTAATGATTAATGATTAATTTGCCCTGGCAATCGCGGCCAGTACAGCTACTGGAAAAGTCTGTTAACGTGTATGGGGATGGAGCGGAAATCCTCCAGGGACATCTCCAGAAAGCTCTCCTTCATGTACTCCCAAAGCCTTTGCAAAAGGTTTCTGGGGAGGGCTGCCTTATCCCGTCCGCCATGGTAGGACACTTTACCACGCCAGGCCAGTAGCACGTAGTCTGGAATCATTGCATAACAAAGCATGGCAGCGTATGGTCCCGGTGTTTGCTGGCATGCAGACAACATCCATTCCTTATCGCTCTTTGTTATCCTCAGGAGAGTGATATCATTCACAGTCACCTGGTTGAAATGGGGCGATTTTATTAAGGGGACATTTTATTCAGAGGTGCCCCTTCCTGCTCTGCTGAACAGAAATGTTCCCCGCTGTTAGCCACGCGGTGGGGGGAGGGGTGAAGTGATCATCCCCGAGAATTGGGTGTGGAGGGGAGGGGGGTTAGTTGGGTTTGTGCTGCATGTTAACCCGGAAACCGCAGCCCCTCCTTTTACATTGCAAACCCATTTTAAATGGCCAACCCAATGGGTGCTTGATATGGGAAATGAGGGCGCTGCTGTTTGAAACCATTCCCACATGTTAAGAAGGTTAAAAAAGCCAAAAGACTGTGTCTTACCATGGCTGCCTGCAAGCCGAAATCTGTTGCCTGGCACTGCGTGAGTGATCTCTCACACCAAACCGGCAGGCCCTCAATATAAGAGGAAAAATGCGACCTTGTAACGAAAGCACATGTGCTTTGTAATGTGAACAGCAAAATGTAACGTGTACCCATTTTTCTCTAAAATGTGTCTTTTTTAACCAGCTCTCCCTTCTCCTCCACCAGCTGCAAATGTTTCTCCTTCACAGAGGCTAGTGAAGATTAGAAGGAGAAAACGGAGGACGCGGGATGATATGTTCATGGAGCTCCAGATGTCCTCCCACGCTGACAGAGCACAGCAGAATGCGTGGAGGCAGTCAATGTCAGACTACAGAAAAGCACAGTATGAACGAGAGGAGAGGTGACGGGCTGAATCGCAGGATGAACAGAGCAAGTGGCGGGCTGAAGATGATAGGTGGCATCAGCTTGCAGACAGAAGGCAAGAGTCGATGCTCCGGCTGCTGGAGCATCAAACTGATATGCTCCGGCTGCTGGAGCATCAAACTGATATGCTCCAGCGTATGGTTGAGCTGCAGGAAAGACAGCAGGAGCAGAGACCGCCGCTACAGCCCCTGTGTAACCAACAGCCGCCCTCCTCTCCTCCCCAAGTTCCATAGCCTCCTCACCCAGACGCCCAAGAACACGGTGGGGGGGCCTCCGGCCACCCAGCCACTCCACCCCAGATGATTGCCCAAGCATCAGAAGGCTGGCCTTCAATAAGAGTTAAAGTTTAAAACTGCAGTGTGTCCTTTTCCTTCCCTCCTCCCCCACCCATCCCGGGCTACCTTGGCAATTATCCCCCTAGTTGTGTGATGAATTAATAAAGAATGCATGAATGTGAAGTAACAATGACTTTATTGCCTCTGCAAGCGGTGCTCGAAGGGGGGAGGGGAGGGTGGGGTGGTTGGTTTACAGGGAAGTAGAGTGAACCGGGTGGGGGGGGGGGCGGAGGGTTCATCAAGGAGAAACAAACAGAAGTTTCACACCGTGGCCTGGCCAGTCACAAAACTCGTTTTCAAAGCTTCTCTGATGCGCATCGCGCCCTGCTGTGCTCTTCTAACCGCCCTGGTGTCTGGCTGTGCATAATCAGCGGCCAGGCGATTTGCCTCAACCTCCCACCCCACCATAAATGTCTCCCCCTTACTCTCACAGATATTGTGGAGCGCACAGCAAGCAGCAATAACAATGGGGATATTCTTTTCGCTGAGGTCTGAGCGAGTCAGTAAGCTGCGCCAGCGCGCTTTTAAACGTCCAAATGCACATTCCACCACCATTCGGCACTTGCTCAGCCTGTAGTTGAACAGGTCCTGACTACTGTCCAGGCTGCCTGTGTACGGCTTCATGAGCCATGGCATTAAGGGGTAGGCTGGGTCCCCAAGGATCACGATAGGCATTTCAACATCCCCAACGGTTATTTTCTGGTCCGGGAAGAAAGTCCCTTCCTCCAGCTTTCTAAACAGACCAGAGTGCCTGAAGATGCAAGCATCATGTACCTTTCCCGGCCATCCCATGTTGATGTTGGTGAAACGTCCCTTGTGATCCACCAGGGCTTGCAGCAGCATTGAAAAGTACCCCTTGCGGTTTATGTACTCGGTGGCTTGGTGCTCCGGTGCCAAGATAGGGATATGGGTTCCGTCTATCGCCCCACCACAGTTTGGGAATCCCATTGCAGCAAAGCCATCCACTATGGCCTGCACGTTTCCCAGAGTCACTACCCTTGATATCACCAGGTCTTTCATTGCCCTGGCAACTTGGATCACAGCAGCCCCCACAGTAGATTTGCCTACTCCAAATTGATTCCCGACTGACCGGTAGCTGTCTGGCGTTGCAAGCTTCCACAGGGCTATCGCCACTCGCTTCTCAACTGTGAGGGCTGCTCTCATCCTGGTATTCTGGCGCTTCAGGGCAGGGGAAAGCAAGTCACAAAGTTCCATGAAAGTGCCCTTACGCATGCAAAAGTTTCGCAGCCACTGGGAATCGTCCCACACCTGCAGCACAATGCGTTCCCACCAGTCTGTGCTTGTTTCCCTTGCCCAGAATTGGCGTTCCACGGCATGAACCTGCTCCAGTAACACCATGATTTCCACATTGCTGGGGCCTGTGCCTTGTGAGAGGTCTATGTCCATGTCAATTTCCTCATCACTCTCGTCGCCGCGCTGCAATCGCCTCCTCCTCGGCTGGTCCTGGTTTTGCTTTGGCATGTCCTGGCTCTGCATATACTCCAGGACAATGCGTGTGGTGTTCATAGTGCTCATAATTGCCGCGGTGATCTGAGCGGGCTCCATGATCCCAGTGCTAGCTATGGCGTCTGGTCTGAAAAAAGGCGCAAAACTAGTATCTGACGGACGGAGGGAGGGAGGGAGGGGCGAGTGACGACATGGCGTACAGGTACAGGGAATTAAAATCAACAAAGGTGGCTGTGCATCAGGGAGAAACACAAACAACTGTCACACAGAATGCCCCCCCCAAAGATTGAACTCAAAAGCCTGGGTTTAGCAGGCCGTTGATTTCACGGAGGGAGGGGGAAGCAAATGAATACAGAACAGATCTATTTTTTACATCTTAAGCTGGCAGACGACGGTGCAGCATGACTGATAGCCCTCGGCATCTTCTGGGTGCTTGGCAGAAAATACTGGGCGCTTGGCAGAAAATAGCATACTACGACTGATAGCCATCATCATCAAGACAGTTCGATAGGACTGAGCATGTCTGCCCAGGTGCCCATGATTGACAGCCACTGCAGTACGATGACGACGGATACCAGTCGTAATATACCATCTTCTACCAAAAGGCAAGGGGCTGCTGCTGTGTGCAATGCAGCCCCACGTCTGCCAGCCCCACGTCTGCCAGCACCCAGATCGCCGATGAAGGCTACCAGTCATACTGCACCGTCTACTGCCAAAAGGCAATTAGCTGCTGCTGTGTAGCAATGCAGTACCACGTCTGCCGGCACCCAGAGGACATATGGTGACGGTGAGCTGAGCTGAGCTGGGCGGGCTCCATGCTTGGCGTGGTATGTTGTCTGCACAGGTAACCCAGGTAAAAAGGCGCGAATGGATTGTCTGCCGTTGCTCTGACGGAGGGGGAGGTGCCTGACGACATGTACCCAGAACCCCCCGCGACACTGTTTTGCATCATTCAGGCATTGGGATCTCAACCCAGAATTCCAATGGGCGGCGGAGACTGCGGGAACTGTGGGATAGCTACCCACAGTGCAATGCTCCGGAAGTCGACGCTAGCCTCGGTACTGTGGACGCGGTCCGCCGACTTAATGCACTTAGAGCATTTTATGTGGGGACACACACAATCGGCTGTATACAACCGATTTCTATAAAACCGGCTTCTATAAATTCGACCTAATTTCGTAGTGTAGACATACCCTTAGATAGCTATAGGCTGTCCATCTGTCTGACTGGCTATGCATTTTAGTGAATGCTTCAAAATAGTATGTAGGTGTCACAAACCCAGATTAAGAATAGCATAGAAAAGACAAATGAGGTCAAGACAAAACATAGCACAATAATTGGAGAAATGGAGGATTGTGGAGTTTTGTTAACCAAACAATGAAAGTAGGAAGGATTTATTGAAGAAATGGAGAGGAAGGGAGGGAAAAGAAGGTCTTTGGTGTACAAGTAGTGGGAGACTGTTCAAAGGCTAATGGCAGCATGTATGGTGGTGCAAAGAGTGTGAGGGAGATCAGTAGGAAAGGCAATTTGGGAAGTGTGCAGTGGAAAAGTTGGGGATAAGGAAACAACATGGGGGGAGATTATGTAGGGCTGGAAATAGGGATGAGGATCTTGAATTTTATTTACTATGAGGAAGATAATGAAGAGATGCAAGGACTGACATAGATGGAGAGCAGAAGATAATGTAAGCAGTAGCATTTTGTAGCAGAAATGCAAAGTCAGAGGTAAGGATGTTGAAGAGGAAAAGGTTACATAAATCAAGGTGAAAAATTGCCAAGGCCTGAACAAGTACTTTGCAAGTGGGAATAGTGAGGGAAAGGAAGATATTGATGATATTAAATGGAAAGAAATGACAAGAATTAGTGAGGGGCTGGAAAGGGGAGGAGAAGAGGAGGAGACTAAAAAATTGCCTTGAAGTTCTGAGTCTGAACTGGTGGTTATTCTTTTATAAGATAGACCAAACCAGCCACAAAAGTAAACTCCTGTTTCACCACACTGGCTAACAAGAAAACATAAAGGCAGGTTCCTCAGGCATTCCAGTTCTTATATCACCACCAAAAACACTGGATTCAGAGATGAATGGTTCTTTACAACCAGTCTCATCAAATAATAAGTTCTTCTGATCCCAAAGGACCAGCCACACACCCAGGTCAATATACAACTTAGATCTTACCCAAAGATTACGCTGATGCCAATCCCTTAGTATCTAAAATCTAAAGGTTTATTTATAAAAAGAAAGAAAGAAAGAAAGAAAGAAAGAAAGAAAGAAAGGTGAGAGTTAAAATTGGTTAAAGGAAACAATTACATACAGTAATGGCAAAGTTCTTGGTTCAGGCTTGTAGCGGTGATGGAATAAACTGCTATCTTAAGTCAAGTCTCTGGAGTACATCCACAGCTTGGATGGGTCATTCAGTCCTTTGTTCAGAGCTTCAATTTACAGCAAGGTTCCTCCACAGGTAAGAAGCAGGATTAAAGACAAAATGGAGGTGTTTCCAGGGCCTTTTACATCCTCTGCCAGGCAGAGGGAAACCCATTGTTCTTACTATGGAAAATTACAGCAACAAGATGCACTTTGAAGTCACATGGGCAAGTCACATGTCCATGCATTTCGCCTAGTCACAGCAGGAAATTTCATTAAGTGTAGATACGCATCTCCCATGGTCCATTGTCAGTTAAATGTTCTTTTGATGGGCCACTCAATTTGAATAGTCCCTCCATGATGTGCTGGCTAATTTGAACTTCAGCCAATATTTATAACTTCAAATACAAAAATGATACATGGTTACAGAAAGCATAATCATAACCAGAAAACCATAACCTTTTCATAGGCATCTTACTCAACAAACTTTGTATAATATTTGCTGCAAATATGTAACAGTGGTTGCAACAATGATCTATATGGTCATATTTTATTTAGATAACATCAGAAAAGGATAATGGGTTTGTCAGTTTTGTAGTTTGAGACAGTGACATGAAATCCAAGAAAATATATTTGACTGACTGCTGGATATGCAAAACTGAATATGGAGAAGAGTTTGGTGATAGAGGAGTAGATCTCTGAATCATCCAGGGAATGCAATCACTTCACAGGGAAGATTTAGGGCTTGATTCACTATTATTTTACTCCTATTTTATACTAAAGTAATTAATTTACTTCAGTGCTGGAGTAACACAGTGGTGAATCCAGCCTTTAATATTTTAAAAGTTGTTAAACACTTGCAGTACTTCTGATTGTAATTTGAGGAAGATAAAGGAGAACAGGCCCTCCCCCCTGAAAGTTGCCACCTTCTTGCCTCTTAAAAATAAAGAACCAGTTTGTTTTGAAGCATGAAAAGTTTTACAATGAATTGCCCTTCTTCCAGTAATATTTTAATTCACTTACTTCCTCATACCTATAAATTAAATATTTGTCAAAACAGTCTGCATGTGTCTCTACAATATTAGAGAGACAAGGTGGGTGAGCTAATATATTTTATTGGACCAACTTCTGTTGGGGAAAGAGACAAGCTTTCCATCTTACACAGAGCTCTTCTTCAGGTCCTGAAAGCTCGAAAGCTTGTCTCTCTCCCCAAGAGAATTTGGTTCTTGTCTCTCTAGCATCCTGGGACCAAGGTGGCTACAACAACATCTGTAGAATATTGTAATTAGCTGTACACATACAAATAGATGACGCCATTCTTGTTGGAGTCAATGTTCAACTTCATGATTAGCAGTGCAGCGTGGAATATACATGTTCATGCATAACTCCATAAGATATGATTATTTGCAGTATTTTCCTGAGGTACATTCTCTTTCAGGAAGTTACTACCAATTTTTACATTAGTAAAGTCAAAACAGCTAAAAGGGCAACAGAATCCAAAGTGATAAAATAGGGTGGCAATGAGATGTGTAAATGAAGACATTTAAAAATATAAAGAGAATGGGATGGAGGATTATCAGTAGAGTTAGACAGAGAAATGATAAAAATGAAGAACAAAACTTAGTAATAAGTGGAGATATACAGAAACCACCTAAAGTAATATTAGGGGATTTTCCAAGCACAGTAAATGAAAGTAGAAGAATGATTTCAAATCAATTTTGGCCACTTTAAATTGGAAACAGAGAACTTAGGGAAATGGTGCCTGAACTGTGGGAGCAGCAAAGAGTCCTGTGGCACCTTATAGACTAACAGACGTATTGGAGCATGAGCTTTCGTGGGTAAATACCCACTTCGTTGGATGCATGTAGTGGGGGTGGTGTGGAGGAACATTGAGGGGAGGGTGGGCAGGGCCCGAGCCAGCCCCCACAGGAGGTGGGGAGGGAGCACCACCCAGCCTCACTTTGCCCTCTGTTCTGCTCTGGTCCCACCCACTCCTGTGGCCCCGGCCTCAGCCCTGGGCTCCTGGCCCGGCGGCAGCTCCAATCCTCTCCTGGCCCTTTCCCCCCAAATCTCATTGGCAGTGACCTTGATTTTTTTTCACTTTGCTCTACAGAGTGTGGTTGTGGGTCACTTGCCAGGATTATCTGGGTATATCTCATTTAATTATTTCCCTGCTGTTGCAGGAGCCTTCAGCACTGGTGCACCTTGGTCCATTCTATTATTTGCCTGTTGCTCATAATTGTCTAGTCTCCTGTGGGTCTCATTTACTTTGGTCTTATTTCCTTTGTTGGGTTTAGTGTGCCAGAGGTGATGGTGGCCTGTGAGATACAGGAGGTCAGACTAGATGAACTTCTAGTGGTATTCTATGTCTCTCAGTAAGCATTTCATATCCATCTTTAGATCAGTGAGAAAGCAGGGATAAATTTTTGAAAAGGGAGATAGCACATCTGATATAAACAGCTATTAAAAGGTTGCTAAACTAAGGGCAGGGCTACACTACAGAATTACTCCTCTATAACTGCATGGCTCAGGGGTGTGAAAAATCCACACCCCTGTGCCTCCTAGTTACACCAACATAATCGCAAGTGTAAACAGTGCTATGTGGGCATAGAGCTTCTCCCATCCACATAGCTACGGCCTCTGATGGAGGTGGATTAACCATCAGCTGGAGAGCTCTCTCCCCTCTCCTAGACTAGAGCGTCTTCATTAAAACGGTACAGCACTGCAGCTACAGCAGCGTAGCTATATTGGTGCAGCTGTACCGGATGCAGAGTTTTAAGTGTAGACCTGTTTCGGGTCAAAGTTGCACATATCCCTTAATGTTGAGGAAAACCAGCAAGTAACTTAGTGATTTTTTTCAAAACCTAATGCACTTTCAATAATGTATTTAAGATAAGCAACCACAGCTACTTTATAGTATTTTATTAAATGCTTAGGACATTTGGTCAGGGCTGGGGACCCAAAACCCCTAGGTTCCCTTTTGATTCATTACAGGTGATTACCCCCCTCTGCGTCTCAGCTATTGGTACGTTTAGGTTACTAATAAACATCTTCACAAGGATCTTCTGAGGATTAATTAATTTATCTTTGCACATCATTTTGGGCTGATTGTAAGCCAAGTGAAATCAGTGGGAGTCTTTCCATTTACTTCAATGGACTTTGAGTCAGGCCTTTTGAAATTATTGGGTGAAAGATGTTATAAGAAGTGCAAAGTATTATTAAGAGGAAAGACAAACCAGGAACTGATTGAGCAGTAATTTTTTTTCAGACATTGTCTGGAAATTCTTCAACACTTGGAAGGGGGCAAGTTTGGATACTGACTCAGGGTCGTGTGTTCTGGTGAGGATTAGGTAGGAACTCATCCCATTTACAGGAAACAAGAAGTCAAGTTAAGTAGTGTGATCTGAATAAGTAAGTAATACATAAATTAAATTAAATTAAAAATACAGCATACTGATCAGGGACCTGATTTGTGGATTATTCTGGAAAAAGGTAAAAAATAAAATATCTTATTCCCACTTACAGAGGCATTGAAAAGGCTAACAATATATATATTGTAATATCAGTGCAACATATTGAAGAAAATATACACGATATACAATTTCACACCCAAACTCACTTAGTGTTTGTGTGTGAAATTAAGGTATTTGTTACAGTTATTTTGTATGAAACATTTGCGATACATTGGTCATTATTGGATAAAAAAGAATATCATTGCCCTAGAGATGGTGTGGAAGAGAGTGAGGAAGCTGATATCAAATCTGAGATTGTTTATAAATTATAAGGCAATATTAAAGATATATTCTAATTACAAAAGTACAGATATTAACATTACATAACAGATTTTCAAATGTATTAAAGGGGTGGATAAAATCAAGAGAAGGTATTATTTTACACAGGTGACATCAAGAGACAGATAGAGATATTTATTTTTAATATTTTACATAGGGGATTTTAGTGTAAATTAAGTATCATATTGACAGCTCAGAGGACTTAAGTCTTCTTACCACAGATCAGATAGACTATGGGAGCAATACAGTAAGCCTCCGCACACTATCCATCCGTGTTCTTTAACTGTAAACTGGGAGGAAAATTACATTTGAAGAGGGGAGATCGGTCCCTCTCCTTTCAGACCTTGGCTTTTGTGCTGATACTGACAAATCATGCTAGTGGTGGGGAATTTGTTTGTTTGTTTGAACACCTGTCAACTGCGAACTGGATTGGGAAGAGGAATGATTTCACACAAGCCTCTGAATAATCATCAGATGATAACTTTTGTTTTTTGTTAGGTGGTGAAAGGCGCATCGCCTTCAGAAATGTGGGGGTGGGAAATCAGAAAAGGGGGGAGGTTTAAAATACAGTTTCAACAGGAAGGTATTTTAGGTTAGGCAGACTTTACTAGTTGCAAGAGATTTTTTACTTTCTTCTTTCTTGATAGCGCTTCATTGTATTCCAGTGAATGTAGATTCATTGCGACACGTGGGCTCACGCTGAAAGCCGTCTCTGAGTGTGTCACTGTTTATTTAATTTTTGTAAAGGCTGCTCTGTTTGGTTGGAATATTTTTTTTCTACTGTGCTGTGGAATTAGCTGCTATATAAAATAAGTGTCTCGAAAGGGCAGGGGTAAGAGTGCATAGAAAGAGTTAAAATTTGACCTTACAGCATGTTTATCGACTCTTGCTTTTGATTGATTATTGTAATTAAAATCCTTGTGTGAAGGCAGCTAGAAATGCAAGAGAGAGGTAGATTGCAGCCACTAAAGTTAGACGATATAAATAGCTGTGAAAAGTGGATGTCCTCTGTACTGTTTAATAGATATCACTGGATGAAGGTCTTCTGAAATGAATATGCTATAAATTATGTTCCACCCTCTTGCAAAGTAACACGAATAACGTAATATTCATTGTTTATTACAAGACAAATATTTAAAATGAAAATTGAACCTTGATTATATTTTTCCATTTGATATTTCTGCATAACTAGCTCATTATGTCACATTCTAATCATATTCCTTTTCTCTGATCAAGCAAAAAGGGTGATAAATGCTAATCGTAGTGCTGCAGTTTCCTTAATTTCGCTTTAATTCAGGAAATCTCAGGCCCACGTCTTTTTCTTTTAATGTGATTTTAGCCTGACTGGGTACCTGAGAAAGTACCGCTACTAAATTATAGGATGCATTTCCCCCTTTAGAAGCAACATCAAAGAATGCAAGTTGTCTTTTCCATTTTTAAAGGCTGTGAGCTTTCACGGATGCACACGGCTGAATCGATCGCTTCGATTAAAGAAATGCTACACCAATCCGATCCAATAGGAGGCGCCTCTTCGGCCTCTGTATCCGAGGGGAAGTTTCTCCTTCTACTGGCAGAGTGTGTGTTGCTGTCCGCTAACATGATGCAATAGTTCTCGGGGTCTAACTCTGCTCTGCAGCTGCAGATCTCAGGGACAGTCACACAAGAGTGTTGTCTCCTGTGCTGTTTTTCACACTGTAGCCTATCTTTAATTTAATGGCCTTTTCAACGAGCCATTTACCCACCCAAGTGCGGCAGTTCTGCCTGATTTCCCCTTGTTGCAGGTTTGCTGAGATATTGAGGGTCCGGCTTTAATGTGTTCCTGAAGCATTCGAGCTGCGATCCGTTTCGGGCAATTTTTCTAAGGATTTAGGGATTGCAGATTTTGGGACCCCCACGTCTCCAGCATGAGCCGGAGCTGCTCACAACTGATTTCAGACACGGGGCATTATTTGTACCATAGACCAAGAAGCCACGTGTGACTCCAAACTAATCTGCTTTTTGCACCCGAAAGCGGTGATGGAAAATCCCCTACCAGTTCTGTCCATTCAAATCGAAGTGACCCAGATAAACAAGTCCCGATTTCCCACGCAGACAATTCGAGTCTATTACCGAGGTTGATTGTGATTCCAGGGCCGCCTGTCCCTCTAGAGAGAACAGAGGACCCAACTGTTGGCAGCAATTCTCTGACAATCTAACGAACGTCCCCATTAAAACGAGCTCTTTGTATTGGATCTGCAGCCCCGAAGCGATGTCAAGTGCTTTCTCGTTTTAGGATTGGTAAAGCCTCGTAAAAAGCAGCTAATATACCAGCTAAGCACCTTTGCAAAAGACAAAGGCTCTCTGATAACCTGGACTGTTACTGTCCTGGGTGCTGGTGACAACGCCTCGGTGTTCAGCCAGTGTGTGGATCGGGTTACTGTCGGGGCAGCGTTCCTGAAGGCATTTCACTAACTTCGGCCACAGCAGTTGCCTTATGCCGGATCCCTTGGGGGAATGACTTATTGCCTCGGCAGGAGCACGGGATTCAGCCGCCCAGGTCTGAACCAGTGCGCAGGTTAGGCTCAGATGCGCAGAAGCTTCTGACCGCCTGCATCTTTATACAATTTTCACATCCACTCTAACGGGACGGATGTCAGCGAGGTCCGGGCATTGCAGTGTCCGTAGAGATAACTGAGGGGAACTGGAACTGGAACTCTCCCCAAATTGTCCTCTCCTGTCTTTTCAGCCCAGTGTCTACAAAGGAGCGCCCGGGAGAAGGGTGCCTTTAATTACTGTGATGGACAAAGATTCAGGAATCAAGGAGAGAATTTGCTGGCGGATTCCAGACGTCTTTGGGAACAGAAAGGTCCATGAAGAACTGTCACTCTCTAGGTACGGATGCGGTTCTGGACCGTGAGACAGTGTCCGAGTATTAGCATCACTGTTCAGGGACTGGGTGAGCGTCCCGCCAGTGCTAACAAAATCCTCCCTGGGAGTATCTGTCTCTCTTGGCGCGGGTCTTTGCCTCGTCTGAAGTGTCCATTCGCTCCCAGAGTCGCCATTCTATGCTGAGCATCTTCAGGTTTCCCAAGTCCAAGTTAAAGCCCACAGCCCCGGCCTAACTCTGCTCCGGAGCTCCATAAATGTGGACATTATGTGGTAGATCCGAATTACAACGCCGCAGTGATATTCCCTTTCTGGGAACGGGACACCTGGTAGCTCTGGACGTGGTGCGCACAGGAAGGTTACCTGGTGATCCTAACTGTGGCACTGAATGGACGCTCAGCCAGATGTTTGAGACGGTTATGATTTGTTACAGCCAACTGAGCCCAGTTCTGCGCCTCTTTCCTCTGACTCCAGAGCACCCAGGACGGCCAATGGTAATGGCGAACCAGCTCTCTCAGTCACGGTCACTATTGGCTTGTTCTTCCCTGACTCACGTCCTTCTGGATTTTAGTGAGGTGGCAGGAAATTAAGTAAATGCTACTGTCAGTCTCAGCTTCTGTTTATTCAGCAACATGGTTTCCATTTCCGGGTTGGCTTTGTGTTTTTCAGTCCTACTTGCACCAAAGCGCCGCTCCCAGAAGAAAAGTCTTGTACAGAAGAAATGTCTTACTTAGGACTCCGGTGTCTGTAAAGACTTCATTGGTCCCCTTTCAAAATATTATTTACTACCCGAATCCCCAGTGGGAAGAAGAAGTGAAGTTTTTTTGGATGTCGGTGGCTTTATGGCCTATTTGGAATCCATTCTCCATAAGTTGTATTTCTAACCTAGCAGAACTTTAATGCAACGTTAACGGTAAATAGCACTTTCAATCCACCTCATTTTCAAGTTTATATCTAGAAAGGAAAAGAACTCAGTGAATGAAACTGAGGCAAGAGACTACATTAACTAGTGAACATCAGAGTTACACTTAGGCTAAAATATTATTTTATCGTCAGCTTTTCTGTTGTGAAGACAGTTTAACTCTTAAGGAAGAGAAATATTTTTGCTAAGGATCAGTTGAACATTTAATAGTGCTCTTTATTTGGATCAGTTCGATTACATTGCTGCTGTTTTCAATTAAAAGAGAGGATTGGTTTTAGGTTTGCAACTTTAAGCAGCAGATTGTGACACCGTTCGTTACTCATGCTGGTGAGGCGTTACTCACTCGAGTAGTCCCATTAACTTTAGCAGAGCTACTGGTGTGAGGAAGAGTTCACCAATGTGAGCAAGGAGTTCATAAGCTGAGTCCAATGGATTGATGTCAAAGTAGTCATAGCCATGGGAGCTCTTCAAGTCATCCCTGCTAAATACCTCAAGACCGAGTCATTGGATCCAAAAGCCGCAGGTTTTCCATAACGTCAACTCTCAAAACAAAAACAAATGTAAAAATATCACTGATGACATCATTAATGTCAGAAGTTCTGAGGACCGAGGGTTTTTCCTTTAGCCTGGTGAGTTAAACTGGCAGCCCAATCACAAAGTATTGCAGAATTTCAGCTGTCCCCTTGCAGGAAAATAGTCTGCGAAAGCGATCCGAGTCTTGCTAAGAGTGATCTCCCTCATACCCCACCTTGTATCCAGACCCTACTCTGTGTTCTTAGAACCCGATGTCTTTCTGGCTCTCCCACTGGACCAACATCCTAAGGAAAGCACGTGGGTGGGTAACTTCTTCATATGCTTTCGGAGTAATAAATAGTTTTTGTGCCACCCGCGAATCGGTTTTAATCACTCTCTCCCTTTATTTACAGAGCAAAGTGCAAGGTCATTGAGATCTGTAACACTTTTAATAAACATACAAGCAAGTATTGATGGGGGCACCTACCCTCCTGCACATAACTCGGTTAAGAGAAGCAGATCCCAGTGCAAACTGCAAGAGTTGTGCAGCTAGAAATTCAGGGCCTGATCCTGCGTCTGTTGAAGTCAATGGGAGCTTTGCCATTGATTTCAGTGGTCATAGGATCAGAATCTTAGTGCGGTGATCATTCTCCTTTCTCCCGAATAATCCAAGTTCATTTACATTAGTAAGTGAGCTCAGAAGTAAGCAAAAAGAAGTGGGCGGGAAGAGCTCATAATAAAACCACTCCACTGAAATTAGTTAGAGACAAAGATGACTTTTACGTTTTTCAAATGGCATCTTAAGAAGCGGAAGAATTTTGTGCTAAGCGAGGAGCTTGCTAGGGCAGTAGTGAGCTCTGTTAAATGAGAGCTGTTACTTCCCTTTCACACGTCACTTCTACGCCTAGATGTACTGACAGCATGGCTTGGGCGTTTTCCCTTGCTAATGCTGGCTGTTATGTTGCAGATGTGTACGGAATCGGCAGGATCTCTGGCAGGGAGAATTTTCCGCGTCTTTTCCAAGTTTGTCATTCGTGGAAATATATCCAGCTTTCCAAAATAGCTCCAAAATGTTCTCTGAGGGCATTTAGAAGGATACGATCTATTTATTCTGTAACATTTTAACACTTTTCTTTAATCCAGTGCTGTGGCGGAGACTGTTCTTTACTAGCTGTCATGACAGCTGTTAGACCTCTAGGTGGCGCTGTCCACCAGTAAGGTACCCAAGTGTAATAGACGATCGTTTCCATCCACATGATAACATATAGCAAAGCCAGCTGCAATATAAAAGAGCTGGCAGTGGCTGGCTCAGCAGCAGATAACCCGGTGATGATTTCAGGGAGCATAAGGAAGAGCATATGCTCTTTTCCCACATTTTAGAAAACTATTTTGTGGGTTTTTTCTTTTTGTTTTTTTGTTTTCCTATTTTACCACTTTGCTTTGCTGTGGTAACTTCAGCTCTTTGCTGAGATATTGGATTATGTTACTGTTGAAACCGTCTGCAGGGAGCTGAGCCAGGGAAGGAAGAATGCGGGTCCCTTTAATGGTGTTCTGCCTTATTTCCTACACCGTGAATGGGCAAATAGAGTATTCCATCTCCGAAGAAACTGAACGTGGTGTGTCTGTTGGGAATATAGCAAAGGATTTAGAAATAGATGCAACTACACTTTCACTCCGGAAATTTCGCATGCTCACCAGTTCAAGTAAGCAATATTTTAATTTGGATGTAAGCACGGGGGCTTTGTCAGTCAATGAGCCCATAGACAGAGAGCAGGTTTGTGAATTAAAAACTACCTGTTTTCTGAATTACGAACTTGTCCTAGAAAACCCTCTAGAGCTTTATAAAATGGAATTTAAAATACAGGACATAAATGACAACTCCCCCAGGTTCCCTTTAAATGAATATCACTTAAATGTAGCCGAGTTTTTATCTCCTGGGGCTCGATTTACACTCCCGAATGCCCAAGACTTTGATGAAGGCACCAACAGTGTCCAGACCTATTCTCTGAGCCCTAACGAACATTTCCGACTGGAAATGCAAATACGCGGGGATGGGAGTAAGTACCCCGAACTGGTGCTGGAGAAGCCCTTAGACAGGGAGCTGCAATCCACCCACAGACTTGTAATTACAGCCAAAGATGGTGGGAATCCCGAGAGGTCCGGTGACGCCCAAGTCATTGTGACTGTTCTTGATACCAATGATAACGCTCCAGCGTTTGAACATTCGCTCTACAGGGCAAGTATCTTGGAAAACTCCCCCAACGGCACGTTGGTAACCAAAGTACATGCCACTGACTTAGACGAAGGTCAAAATGGAGAGATCAGATACTCCTTTAGCAATAGCACTTCTGCTGATCTACAGAGACTATTCCTAATCCACCCCCAGACCGGGGAGGTAAAAGTGAATGGCATTCTAGATGTTCAGAGACCTGTTCTAGAGATGTTCATTGAGGCAAGGGATAAAGGTGCGTTTGGAATGTCCAGTACAGCTAAATTGCTGGTGGAGGTCACTGATGTAAATAATAATGCCCCAGAGGTTACAGTCAGGTCTCTTTCCAGTCCCATCCCCGAAGACGCTGTGCCCGGCACTGTGATAGCTCTTTTGAGTGTTCTGGATAAAGACCCTGGAGAGAACGGGAAGGTAACTTGCCAGATCCCCGCTAACATTCCCTTCCAACTAAAACCCTCTTTCGACAATTACTATAGTTTGGTCACTGATGGACTTCTGGACCGAGAATTGGTCAGTGAATATAACATCACCATCACCGCCACAGACCTTGGTTCCCCGCCAATCGTCACCCAAAAGACAGTATTGGTGCAAATCTCCGACGTGAACGATAACCCTCCCAAGTTCGCCAGACAGTCCTGTGACATCTCTGTGACGGAGAACAATCATCCTGGAGCATCTTTGTTCCGGGTGTCAGCATCTGACCCCGACATTAGCGGGAATGGCCAGGTCTCTTATGCGCTCAGGGACGTCGACATTGCAGGTAGCTCCTTGTCCAGTTTTTTATCTGTTAACTCAGAGAATGGAAACATCTATGCAAAAAGCACCTTTGACTATGAACAACTCAGGAGTTTTCATTTTCAAGTGATAGCCAAGGACAACGGATCCCCGGCCCTGAGTGCGGCCTTAACTGTGAATATATTCATCGCGGATCAGAACGACAACGCTCCGGTCATCCTATACCCTGGGGCCAGGAACAGCTCGGTCGCGGTGGAAATAGTCCCTAGGTTAGCCGATGCCGGTTACCTCGTGACTAAAGTGGTGGCGGATGATGCGGACAGCGGGCAGAACGCGTGGCTTTCCTACAGTCTGCAGCAATCTTCCGACTCCAGCCTATTCAAGGTTTTGCCCAATACAGGAGAACTCAGGACTACTCGCTCCATGAGGTCCACGGATTCCATCAAACACAAAGTGGTCATTCTAGTGAAGGACAATGGGGAGCCGTCCCTCTCCTCCACGGTAGCCCTGGGCATCCTGCTGGCTGACTCCCTTCCCCAGGCCCTCCCTGACTTCGGTGACGGGATGGAGGGACAAGAGCAGCTCACTAGCCTGAACCTTTACTTGATCATCTCGCTCGCTTCCATTTCCTTTGTGTTCCTTGGCTTTGTACTCTTTCTTCTTCTCACAAGGTTTTTCCATTGCAGAACGAATCCCTCCCGCAGCGGCTGCTGTTCAGGGTGCTGCCCAGTGGATGAGCATGACAAGTATCGCTTCAACGTGCGCATGCTCCCAAGATCTCATTTAACACCTGACATGGTGGAGGTCTCAGGAGTGGGCAAACTGACCCAGACCTATTTGTACAGAGCTTCTTTGGGTGTTGGTCCTAGCAATAACAATTTACTGCTGAATGGAGACGCTGGAAATCTTTCCAATGGCGCAGGATTACAAGTGCCCACGGCCTGTGTTCAAGTCCGGAAGGTGAAGAGCGATCACTTTAATGCTATTCTAGTGGTAAGTAGTTTTTGTTTAAATTATCCCCATTTAACCTAAAGGTAAGTGGACTGTTTGGTTTTAAATCTACTTACCCAGCGGTTCCAGTGCTAATTCTGTAAAAAAGCGAAGTTTAGGGAAATGATTTAATCACAGGATAGCAGATGCCATTATGTTAACACTAGCAAAATGAAATCGCCTAATATAATTCTAATCAGGATCTCCTAATTCTGTTTTAAACCGAAGAACTATATGAGAAAAAAAATACTTTCGAATGTAGCATGGACACAGTATGCCATATAAAGTCAGATGGTGCTCAGGCTGAGGGAACTATGTACTCTATGTACAAGTTCACCAAACAACAATTAGATGAAAAGAGGTTGTGAAATAAGTGAAAAGTAAATTGATTTATGAGTTCAACTATCTAATATCTAGAGCATGAGAACAAAAAAATCCAAAAAAGAGAGATGCCACCTGAACTTTCTAGATTCTAAAATTTTCCACTTATTGAGAGTTTCCCTTTAGGGAGGGAAATGGTGAGAGAGAAAATAATGTCATATGAAAAGGTGATATTTTAAAGTACTAATGTGACTTTTCCAAGGTACCTAAAGGAATTAATTGTCCAGCTCCTTCAGGCTCCACCCTCAAAGCTTTAGATTTGCAGTTCAATTATATCTTCTACAAATAATATGAGGATTTTGTGAAACTCAAAATAATTTCTGGTCCTGTCACAATACAAGTGACCTCCCTCTGAGGAGGAATCATTTTGTTAGATTGCAGCACTGTGAGTCAAGAAAGTAGAATGGTGTCACTAGGATGTCACTGACTTGCTCAGTGACCTTTGGCCAGTTTCTTACGCTTCAGTTTCCCAATCAGCAAAATAATGATGATACCTTTTTGCGAGATGTCTTATGAGTTTTAATTAATGCTCCTGCATAACTTTGAGAGGCTCTGAGGATGGTAAAAGTTCTAAATGTTTATCTATAATCAAAACTAATCTGCAGTTTGCAATTATGCATCACGAAAGCACTAACTTTAGTCTGAGCTATATGCATTTATCTGCTTTTCACTAATTTGATTGGGTTGATACACAAAATATTGGGCTATGTCCAGTATACTGTACCAGCAATCACTAGAAAGGAATGGTATCTTCAGTTAGACTTTATGGCTTATGGCTAAGAATTTTAAAAGTGACAAAATGTCCAATCTGAGACAATTTAAAAGAGCCTTATTAGTTTGATTACCCAATTTCTGAAAATCAGCTATGTTTAAGGTGTTTCCAGTTGGACACCCAAAGACAGAGGTGACAAAATGACTAGTCATTTGTAGGAACATAGAAGTTACCATATTGGAACAATCCTGAGACCTATCTACTCCACTGTCCTGTCTCTGATAGTGGCATGTACCAGATGCTTTTGATGAAGGTGTAAGTGCCTCACAGTAGACAGATATGGAACAATCTTCCCCCCACATTAGGGTCTCACCCTGGTCTCTAAGGGTACGTCTACACAGCAACCCTGTCCCCGTGGCAGCAAGCCTGGGTCAACTGACTTGGGCTTGTATTGTGAGGCTAAAAATAGCAGTGTAGACATTCCTGCTGCGGCTGGAGCTCTGGTTCCGAAATCCTTGGAGAAGGAGGAACTCAGACTCCAGGCTTCAGCCTCAGCCCCAAAGTCTGCATTGCTATATTTAGTCCTGCAGACTGAGCCCCTCCACCCCAGTCAATTGACCTGTGCTCAGAGACTCACTGCCACTTTTTTTTCTGTGTAGGCAAACACTAATAGTTACAGATTGGCTACAGCCCTGAAGTATGTTTAATATCATTTCCAAAATCGTTGTTGTCATTAAGTTTGATAACATAGGATATTTCTGTTACCCATATAACATTTCAGTCCCTTTTTGAATTTTGCTAAATTCCTGGCCTCAATGACTTCCTTTGACAATGAGTTCCGTAGTCTAATTACTTTTTCACACAGTATGTATTTCCTTTTATGAGTTTTGAATTTCCACCTTTTAACTGAGTTGAATATATCCTTGTTCTTGTGTTATGACACAAGGAGAACAGAGCCACCATATCTACCTTCTAGTTCATTCCATTTTAATATTCTTATATCGTGTCTTTTTTATTCATCTAAGGTAAACAATTCCATTCTTTTCCATCACTCTTCATATAGAAGATTTTTCCATGTCCCTAATCATTCTTATTGCCTTTCTCTGAACCCCTCTAATTATTCATTAAAATTGTGGCCTGCATAACTATGACAGCTATAGGTTTAAATGTTTGTCATTGTTTGGTTTACTCACAATTACCCCACTAGTTTTATTATCAAAGTGGTAGCAGATTTAAAGTCCTCTTACTGATTACTGTGCTGATAAATGGTCACTCATTTCAGAGATCTACCACCAAGCAATGAAGGAATACAATCAATGAATTTTACAAAACCCAGAATTTTCAAAAGCTTTTGGTAAGAACTTGTGTGGTCCAAGAAAATAGCAATTAGGAGCATCAAGAGGATATTTTGGATACTCTGCATTTGGGGAGCTTGGACTGGAAACATCACTGACAATTCAGTTTTAGGATTTGTAAAACAACCCAGCTTAGAATTAGTTTAAGGGAGAGTTATCAAAAGTTTTCTGGAACTTCCCTGACCCACAGGGCTGCTGCAAGAACAACCTCATGTTTTAAAGTCACTTGCTTCAATAGAAAATGGTACATAAGTGTAAAGGAGTGATAGTACTACAGATAATTGTACTCGGGTGACTGACTGACACAGTTAACTTCCATGTTCCTATTGAGCTAGAATCTCATTATTATTTTATAGGGTTCATTATTTCAGTATAGCACTGAATAGTAAGAAACCACAAATTAACCATTGAGCTTTCCACCACAGATCATGAAAAGGTCATCAATCTTCCTTATTAGATTTCAACCTTTCATGTGCATTTTTAAACTAGAATCTTGAAATGTGATACACTCATTCTTATGGGCCCCCGAGAAGAGGCAAAACAAATCCCAGATTTGTCCTTTGACTATTTTCTTAGCTAAAATCCACTAAACAGAAATGGTAAGACCAGATATAACCCAGTGAAAGGCCAAAGGTTATATCTGGGATGAGTAGAGCAAAGTTGAGCAAATGAACCAAAGGCACCAACAAAAATAGCAGTGTCAACTCTTAAAAATGGAGTGCTGTCAGTTAGTTATTATTGTTGATTTTATTGTTGCTGAAAATGAGGATTAGTCTACCTAAGAATTAACTATGCATATAGCATAAGTTATGTGTTTTTACAGTATTGAAGTCCATTCAAATGATGCTAATTCTAAAAGTAATTGGAATATACACAATAATTTGCTTGCTTTATGTATTCAAAGAGATTTAGAATAAACTTAGGCCTTACCAAGATAAAGACATACTAGACTATAAATTTTCCTGTGATCTGTTATGGTATATAAGAACTTGGGCTTCAAGATTTGCAGTAATTCTGGAAAACTGATCCACACTCAGAACTCCTATTGATTTAGGTGTGATTTATGTGCATAGGAAAATCACAGGATCATCTTATTAGTAAAGAACAACTCTGTTCTTATCTTTTTGTATTGGAATTAAAGTTAAATGTTTAAGTTCTACCTTTAGATGCATTCACACTGACTTTTTGGTGGTTACAAATATGTACCTAGGGGCAGAATTTGACACTATGTGTTTCTGAATAGGATTGTATTATTACTCTGGATTACTATATACATACTTACCATAAAACATTAAATATAAAGGCACTGGTAGAAACTCAATAATTAAGGTTGTACAAATATTTTTATTTAAAGCAGGACTTAAATCCATCTTTTAAATACCTTTTCTTCATATAGTTATTAGAATTGCCCCTTACCAAAATATGTCTAAATATTTAGATATACCGGAAGATAATTAAATGGGATACATGTCTAGAAATTATATTTAGGGGAAATATATATGATTTAGTTTGGCTTCTTTGTTAGTACTTTTTTACTGTTGAATTATGTGAAAGTCTTGGATGTTCTTTACACATACAGACATGTAAGGCTGTTCTGTGTTTTTACATAGGATATTTAGGCTACATCTAAAATTAGAACTACATAAAGCCTAGCAGTAGGGTATACCTTAACTATATGTCTTTCAAGATATTGCTGCATTTTGTGCAATGTGGCATGCATGCATGACAGTGAAGTGAAAAAAGTATTACACTCTGCTTTTAAACTGTGCCATGCTATAGACAGAAGCTTCAGCGGGATTAGTCACATAAGTAAGGACTGTTTACCTGAGCAAAAGTTTCAGGGATCAGGATCTAACCAGGATGTGCCATACCCATTTTTTAAAAAAAACTATTGGGCTGGTGAAAGGCTTGTATGGTGTGTGCACATACAGAGTGTAGTGACCCTTTAGTGTTGTTACAGCTGCTATTTAGGTTACATCTAAAAATAGAACTACATAAACCTAGCAACAGAGAATTTTTTAACTGTCATGCAAGACTTAGAGATGGCAACATTTTATGCAATGTGGCATTCGTGCCAGTGAAGTGAGAAAGTTGAAATACACTTGCATTTTGACTGTGCCATGTCCCAAGCTCTTGCTTCAATAAAATTACTCACAGAAGAAAGGGTTATTCATATGAATAAAGGCTTCCTGGATGAGACTTGTACAATGGTATGCCACAGCAATAGTTGTTTAGGCATCCCAGGACTGCATTAGCGCTTTTGGCCACTGTGTTAAACTGGGAACTCATGTTCAGCTGATTATCCACCATGACCCCAAATCTTTTTCAGAGTCACTGCTTCCCAGGATAAAGTCCCCCATTCTGTAAGTATGGCCCACATTCTTTGTTCTTAGAAGTATACATTTACATTTAGCCATATTAAAAGTTAAAACACATATTATTTGCTTGAGCCCAGCTTACCAAGAGATCTAGATGGCTCTGAATCAGTGATCTGTCCTCTTCATTATTTATCACTCCCCCAGTTTTTGTGTCATATGCAAAATTTGTCAGGGATGATTTTATGTTTTCTTCCAGGTCATTAATAAAAAATAAAAATACTGTAGTACCAAGAACCAGTCCCTGCGGGACCCCACTAGAAATATTTACACCCATTCAATGATGATTCCCCATTTACAATTACATTTTGAGACATATCAGGTAGCCAGCTTTTAATGCATTTAATGTGTGCCATGTTAATTTTATAACTAAAGTGTTATGCAGTACCAAGGAAAATGCCTTATGGAAGTCTAAGTATATCAACACTGTTACCCTTATCAACCAAACTTGTAATCTTATTCAACAATGATATCAAGTTAGTTTGACAGTACCATTTTCCATAAACCCATGTTGACTGGCATTAATTATATTACCCTTAATTCTTTATTAATCGAATCCTGTATCAGCTGCTCCATTATTTTGCCTGGGATTGATGTGAGATTGACAGGCCTGTATTTACTGGGGTCATTCTGTTTGCCCTTTTAAAAATAATGGCTCACCATTAGCTTTCTTCTAGTTTTTGGGAACTTCCCTGATGTTCCAAGACTTATTGAAAATCAACATTAACAGTCCAGTGAGCTCCTCAGCCAGGTCTTTAAAAACCCTTTGTACAAGTTATCCAGACTTGCTGGTTTAAAAGTGTCTAACTTTAGTAGCCACTGTTTAACATCCTCCTGAGATACTAGTGGAATGAAAAGAGTGTTACATTATGATATGACTACTTCTTTTGTTTTCCCCAAATATAGAACAGAAATATTTGTTGAACAATTTTGTCTTTTCTGCATTATTAATGATAATTCTACCATTTCCATTTAGAAATGGCCCACTACCATTGTTAGGATTGTTTTTGTTCCTAATTCACTGAAAAAACACCTTATTGTTCTTAACTCTGTTGGCCATAGATTTCTCCTTGTGTCCCTTTGCTTCCCTTATTAATTTTCTATAATTTCTGATTTATATTCATTACTATCAACTTTCCCTTTCTTCCATTTGTCTTATACCTGCCTTCATTTACCTGCTAAACCAGGTAATTTTTTAACCAATATGGCCTTCTCCTTTCATTGTGGTGTAACTATAGCACTCTCATGGCCAAGATGGAGTCCGCTTTGCAGGTGGCTCTGGCCAAGAAAAAGTGTGTGCAGGAACACAGCAGGGAAACTCCCCTCTACCCCAAGGGCACCTGTCCCCCACCCAGATTAAACACACACACACTGGAATAATACAAGGAATATAGGAAAGGGAAATATTTATTTACAGAGGGATTAATGGAGATAACAACAGGGGAAAAGGTAGGGAGAGCAGTAAAACAGGCTTAAATCCAACACAAGGGACCAGTGGTACCACAATATGAAAGGGCAGATGCCGAGCAATGCATCTACACTCAGAGTTCAGGAATCCTCGGCAGATTTCCAGTCCAGCAGTGACTGGGTACTCCTAGTTGTCTTTGGCACCAGTAAACTTGCCCCAGAAAACACCTCTGGTGCCGTCTTCTGCCACTCTCTGCAAACCCACACAGAGCAACAACCTTCCCACTTAGCTAGCTACAGCCTCCCTCCTTATTCCCAATGAAAAGTCACAAGCCCCAGTACTCACAGCCCCATGCAGCTCTGGGTGGCAGTGATACTAGATCTGGCTCCAGTTTGTCTTTCTCAGGTGATTCCTCCCTGGAACAGTGCTTCTTCTGGCTCTTGTCTTGGGGCATCCCCGGTCAGCTGCCCCATCCTTTCCAGGCTTTGGGCTGGTTCTTGGCTGCTTTGCTATGTGAGGGCCTGCTCGCTGTAGGCCCTCTTGTCTGGAGTTACAGACACACACCCTGTCGCTCTCCTGCTCTCCACGCAGAGCCATCCTTACCCATACGCAAAGTACCCAGCTGCGTAAGGCACCAGGAAATTTGGGGAACCAAATTTCCTGGTGCCCTGCGCAACTGCATGTTGCTCCAGCCCCTGCTCCAGCTCTTCCACAGGGCCCCTGCTCTGCCCCGCCACGCCTCTTCCCCACCCCGCCCAAGCCCCACCCCCGTTCCTCTGAGGACTACAGAAGCGGTCGGGCCTGCACTCACCAGTAAGTAGAGCGACCCGGCCCCAGCCTGCTCCGCTCCCCTGGCTCCCAGCCGTGCTGCCGGCGAGTGCTGGGGGGCAGTTCCCCCCTCTCCCCAAGCCTGGGAGCCAGGGGAGCAGAGCAGGCTGGGGCTGGGTCACTCCACTTCCCTCAGGAAGTGGCCAGCCCCCCTCCGCCATGGAGGCCTGGGGCCAGCCCGCCTTGCATTCCCCCCCACAGAGGCCTGGGGCCCCACGCAGCCCCCCCTCCCATGGAGGGGCTGCGTAGGGCACCAAAATAGCTAGGGACGGCCCTGTCTCCACGCCCCTGGAACAACCAGCATTTCCTCTGCCTCAAGACAAGGTTTTAAAGGGGCCATGATCTCTGTTCCCCGAGGGGGTTACAAAGGGATTGTGGCTTTTTGGGTGTCTAGTAAAGTGGGTTCAGAGTCCCTGTCCATAGAAATGTCTAATTCCTTTTTGAATACTACTAAGCTTTTAGCCACAGTGATATTTTGTGTCAGTGAGTTCAAAAAGTTAATTAAGCATCATATAAAAATTCCTTTTATCCATTTAAAATTTGCTGTCTTTCAGTTTCATTGAATATCCCTTTGTTCATATATTATAAGAGAGACTAAATAGGATGACTTGATTTATCGTCTTATTTCTATTCATTACTTTATATACCTCTATCATGTTCCCCATGGGGGTTGGGAGAGGGTGGAAGCTCCCTGTGAATGAGGGGGATGGAGGGATAGGATGGGGAGTGAGGAGAGGTACTGAGACTCGCTCTCCCCGGCGGCCGGAGCGCCGCGCCGCCCCCCTCCAGGTGCCGCCCCAAGCACAAGCTTGGTGGGCTGGTGCCTGGAGCCGGCCCTGCATGGAGGCCACTTCAGTCTTTCTGAGTTCTGCTTTTTCCTCCACCCCATCCCCCATCCCTGGGCATGCACAAGTTTATGTGGGGTTAGAACCTCGGCAATATTTCCATTGTGGGGGCACTAGCCTCCCTTGTCTCCCATCCTCCCGGTTCCGTAACCCCTGTGGCCTCTCTTATATATGGAAGATCCTCAGCTGGTAGAAATGATCACAGTTTGAGTGACTTCAGTGGAGCTATGACATCCGTAGCTCTGCCCCCTTATCTCTAATCCAGTGATACTCAGGCTGAGGCTCGCGAGCCAAGAAGTGGGTCTTTAATATGTCTCCTGTGGCTCTTTGCAGCACATGATATTAAAATACTGTGTGATTTAATTATTAACCAATTAGAATGCTTTTACTATGTTATTAACCAATTGTAGTTTATAAAATAATAATACTAGGTCAGTCATTTTGCTGTGAGAATTTTATATATATATATATATATATATAAACCTAAATATTTCCCTTGTCATACTGTTTAAATACGAATCTATAGTACTATAGTAAATGAAACAATAAATTCACACTACTGTGGCTCTGTGGCTCTTTTGGGTAATGTTGATCACTAATTTGGCTCCTGAACCACTGAAGTCTGAGTACAGTATCACTGCCCTAAACTAAACAGTCTATACTTTTCATTGTCACCTGAGCACAGAAGTCTTTTCAAGCCTCTAATCATGTTCATCACCCAACTTGGGACTCCTTGCATTTCCGCTACATCTTTGTTGAGATGAGGTGACCAAAAATGAACACAGCATTCCAGGTGAAGATGTACCATCAATTTATATAATGGAAGTATGAAAATAAAAGAATGTGTGATCAGTAAATATGGGGTACATAGATTCAGTATAGTAAGGAATAGGCTCAGAGAACAGAGCAGTACAAAGATATTAGATTTCAGGGAAGGGTCTGATGAGAAGAAATATTAAAATCTACTAGGATTGAAAAAGGCTGAAACATAGGAAAAGGCACTGAGTTTGATTCTTTTCTTATAACACTAGTTTAATATCAGTGGAACTGACTTCTGGTGATTTACTCCTGATTCACAGTGGTGTAAAGGCCCAGTGAGTGACAGGGACATACACTAAAATACCTCTGCAAAATAAGAATGGAATGAACACAAAATGACCAGTGTGGTTCTTTGAAGAACTGCTCAAGGTCTGCAGGAATCAATACAACATCAACAAAACCTAGAGCTAGAAATGGAAAAGGGGGAAGCAGGCAAACAGGACTAAAAAGAGTTAGTTGAGATTTTCAAGGAAAAGAAAAGGGCAGCACAACAGCAGAATGATTTAATACTAGCAGACGGCTTAGGAGGAATAAGAATGGATGGTATACATATATCAGAGGGAAAATAAATACTACAGAGAAAGAAGGTCCATTAAGAAATGAAGAGCAGGATCTTATCCTCCAAACTTTAAATAGTTTGTCACACTGGCAGCTCCTTGTCCCTTGAATTCTTTTTTCTCCCGAGGAATTATTGTCTATTTTATTCTACCATCTCTTTTAGCAATCTCCAGGCTTGTTCCCCTCTGATGGATTTTAACATTTCCTGTATTTGCACCTTGTTCAGTAGTTTTCTTATGCCTTCCAGAAATCCTATACTCTTATACTACTCTTTCTGTGGACTCAAGTTTTTCTATTCAAGAACCTTGTGGTCATTGGTACCAAGATTTCCTGTTATTTTCGTAATTATAGTGAGTTCCTTCCTATTGGTAAAAAGCAGAGCAAGGTGGCTTCTCTTCTGGCTGGATCCTATACCTTTTGGATCATAAATCTGTCTTCTATCTAATCTAGGAACCTCTTAGTTGATGAATGTTGGGCTGTAGTTTTGATCTCCTTCCTATAAAGAATCAGGGATGGCCACAGCTGGATATGGCAGATTGGACAGGGTGGGCCAGGAACATAATCAGGCACAGTATAGTTAAGGTACTGAGACCATTTCCAGTATAGGTCTGCTTTTGACTTATCCTGTCTAACTTTCTGGAAAAAAGCTTTTTTCTCATTGTCATTGTTAATCAAGAGAATAATGTCTGGAAAAGTTTGAGGTTAATCAGACAAACTTTTTTTGAATTATGGGTTTTAGAAAATTCATGGTTTTTCATTTTTGAAAAATGTCTATTTTTTATTTGTGGCTAAACATGGCTTAAAATGACTGGGTTTACAAACCTCAAATTTGTTTTTGTACATTGTTCTTTAATACAAATTAGTACATTGGGTCTGTATTAGTAAGGTTGGACTGAAAAATATGGATTTATTTGACACAAAACTTCTGAATCACTGGGAGTTCCATGAAGGAAATGTTTTCTATTGTTAAAGCCAATATTAATTCCCATCTGATTTTCACACAAAAGTTCCCTTTTGCCTAAAATTTTACATATGTGGACTTCTGCCAGAGAAGAATTTGTTCTTCCAAGTTCAGGGGTTCATCCATTTATGAGCTATACAGTTTCAAAAAAAGGACTGATATTTCACTTTGGAAAAATCTTCTAACACTTTTTTTGCCACTGAATGTCTTTAAAATAGCTTGACATAGGAACTCAAATTCTGTTGCATTCTCTAGGCTTCACTAGGGCTAGGGTATAGAGATATACTAAACAGTGGTGGGTAAATAATTGAAAACTTATTAACAATGAAAGAAACCAACCAAAATACTGGATGCTATCAGTATCTCTGGGAAGAGTATATCTTTAATGAGAAGTCTTGTGCTATTCATTCCCTATTACAAGGTGTAGTAGGTTGTGGCTGTCCCTCCCCGTCAGTCTTGGAGGAGGCCACTCCCCCTTGCTCTCGTGTCCCTTTTAAGGTAACGGATGCTGGGGAATTAGCAGTCTCAGAGACCCTGACTCTCTAGGAAGGGCCAAGCAGTCTGTAGTTTGGAGCCTTGGTCCCAGGCAGAGCAAGACTCAAACAGTTTAGGACTCAGGCCCATAGATAGGCCGGAGCACCAAATGGTCTAGACATTTGGCTGCTACTAAATCACACAGTCTGGCTTGGTTCCCATATAGCTGGGAGAATTTCATACATTAATAAAACATCCTCCCCAAAGGCCTGCTACTTATTAACTTGCATAAATATTGACCAATCACTTCATACAGCACAATATTTGATATATTTTAAGATTCTTTAGGAGGGAGTGTCTTTCAAAACTCTTTCACACAGAGAAGCTGGACAGTAATCATCATTGTGGATGATAGTACCTTGTGTTCCCCATGAGTTTGCTACCAGTAGTATACCAGTATTGTGTATGTGGTGGACACTTTTCTTGGAGCAGAAGGTAGAGTTCTCCTGGGACACCACTTAAATCTAGATTCTCCAATAGAAGTCTTGCAGTAACAGATGGAAGGAAGTGCAGAAATGTGAACAGCTTTCCAATTGCTGTTTGTTGTTAAAAGAAAATAATTATGTGTGGTTAACTGAAATACATGAACCTTTTTTAAGTTGCCAGCTTCATCCGTTATTGTTGTAGTCTGCAACATATGTATGCTTTGCATCTGTGTTTCTCCTACCCTTAACTGAAAGATGGTGATGTGGTTATAGTATACCACTGGGAATCAAGAAATCTGAATTCTATTACTAGTTATAACACAGAATTTCTTTATGACTTCAGGTAATTCACATAACTGTGTCTACGTTTCCCTATATATAAGTGTTATTACATTAAAATAACTAGCATTCTAGAAATTCTTTTTCTTCTTACTGAATGGGAACTTCCATTTTCTTCTCACAGATGTTGGTGAAAATGTACTTTTTTTTCTTTCTGTCCATGTATTTAACTGACAATCCTGCTCTTCTTAGGCCTCCGTGACTTTACCCCCAACCAATAAATTGGACTATAGGCTTTTTCTATCTCAGTACTTACATGACTCCACTTACCATAGTATCTGAGCATCATTTCTTCTCATCTCTTCTATAAGATAGGACTTACCTATCTTCATATTACAGTTGGGAAATCAAAGCACAGAGAGATTGTGTCCTGCATAAAATCGCAGAGAAGGTATTTCACAGAGCCAGGAATTGAACCCAATTCTTCTGAGTCCCAGTAAACAACCTTAACCACAAAACCATATTTCCTTCCTTTCCTTTAGCTGTTTTTATATCACATACTTCAGAGTAAAAATAGTACAAAATCCTTATTAAAGGAACAGGCTTCTTAAAATCTTACAGATAAAAATAATATTCAAAACACAGCAAAATATAAAGTGCTGCTAGGAGACATATCTCTGAATATTTTCCAATATATAACTTGCATCCATTTACAGAGCCATCCCTTGGGTATAGCGAATCAGGGCGACCACTGCGGGCCCTGCGCTCTGGGGGCCTCTGCGCTTCAGTGTGTGTGTGCTGTGCGGGAGGGGCTAGGCTAGCCTGGGGGGTGAGGTTAGGGGGCCAGGCCGATCCGGGGGGCCAGTGGTGTCCTGGCGCCAGCAGCGAGGGTCGGGCCTGCACTCATCGGTAGGAAGCACGCATTGTATTTCTTTTTCGTGCTCGCCTGCTGCCGCACCGGCTGCCAGCGTCCTAGCGCTGCCGCAACATGCCAGCGCCAGGCTGACCCCATCCATTGCCCTTGTTCCCCAGGACCCCCCAGCACAGGGGGCCCCTCACCCCTAGCACAGGTGTCACCCTGTGACTCTCCATTGTCCCTTGCCCTCCAGCACGGGTGTCCCCTCCCCACACCAGATTTCACCTGTATAAAAATGTTAAGAGGGGGCCATACAGGCTGATTTGTCCTGGGTCCTGCATCCCCCTAGGGATGGCCCTGTCTATTTATATTTTGGTTGATCTCTCCTAGATCTTGTAAAGTTTTATCTCAAACTGAGCATGATTCATTTGAATACATTATGTAAATTTCATTTTCTTAACAGGAGTATTGATTTGTGGAAACTGTATTTGTTAAGTTTGATAGAATAGATAAGAAGAATATAAGGGAAGGAAAAGGTTACAACTTCAACATGAACAGTTTCCTCCACTGTGCCTTTGTGGCTATAAAATTAAGGACATGAGAAACTGAGCATTGCAGGGTGAAAATTCAAAACTTGGTGATAAAAAATTCAAAACTCTGTCTGGGGAGTGGTCCTGCTTTGAGCAGGGGGTTGGACTAGATGATCTCCTGAGGTCCCTTCCAACCCTGATATTCTATGATTCTATGATAACAAATTAGTTTGCTCCATAGGAATGAATGAGGTGGTTATAAGAATGCTTAGTACTAAAATGAAAGGATTAATAAGGGACATCCCAACAACAGTCCTGGAAAAAAGAAAAATCCTGGAAAATTTCCTCCTGTATTGTACCTCTCCCACGGTGTGCCCAGTAGAAGCTAGACATAGCTGTGAATTTGTGGTAAGAAGTTTAGCAAAGAAATGAAAGCTTGTATAGACAAAGTATCATAGTATAGATGGAATGGAAGCCTGGTTGGAAGATGATACTGAGGTTATTGAGAAGGAGTGGTGGACACAGGCGCTGACTTTTTTTTTTTCCAGATGGGTGCTCCACCCTTGCTCTGTCCCGAGGCCCTGCCCCCACCCTACCTCTTCCCGCCCCTCCTGTCTCCAGCCCCCCCCCACACCTGCCACTCACTCCTCTCTGCCTCCCCTGAGTGCCTCCCACCAGCCGCAGGCTACTCTGCTGGCTACCCCGGGGCCCGCTGAACAGCTGATCAGCGACCAGCCTGGGGACCCCAGAACCATGAGTTGGCATCTATGGTGGTGGAGCTCTCAGATTTTCTGGACCCCTTCAATCAATTTTCATCCTGGGTATGGCAAGGATGCTGCTCTGCTTTTGCTGAGGGGATGAAGGCAGGCTGTTTTCATTTATAGCTGAGTTGAGCTTTTAGATTTTAGCTGATACACGTCAACTGGACCTAGTATTTTGAAAATAAATGTACAGTACATGTAATTATTTTTATTAGCTTACTGCAAAGGAGAACAGTAATAATCAATGACATTTTTAAAACTCTAAAACTAAATAAAATAAAAGTATGGTGTGAATATGGAAAGATATAGGGCAAAGTCTGGCTGTTTGGAGAGATCCACACTGTTATTGCCTAGATCAGGTAGTAAACTCAGTGGAACACCGGTGTTACATGTCCCAGGTTTGATTCTCAGCTAGTGTAAATCAGTGTTGTTCCAATGAAGTTAACAGAGCTATGTTGATTGAAGCCTACTAGGATCTGGCCCCTACTAGGATGCCACCATTTTCAGAGATGATTTCTACATTAAGAGATCTGGCTGTAAGAGATGTTGAACAGCTTAACAAGATTTGCACTGTCTCTGCATATTATAGTCAGAAGCATGTAGACATGAAGTAAGGATGTGTTTGTATTTATAGGGTTTTTAAATGTTTTCTGTTTAGGGTTACTGCAATTTTAGATTGTTGATTTGGTAGGTTTAATATCTAGAAATTATAAAAGGACTTTTCTTCACCATTTCCCTTTACCCCCTTTTGGTGTGCTGAGGATACTAATGTAGTATGGGTGGAAGGATAGCTCAGTGGTTTGAGCATTGGCCTGCTAATGCCAGGGGTTGTGATTTTAATCCTTCAGGGGGTCACTTAGAGATCTGGGGCAAAATCAATTCTTGGTCCTGCTAATGAAGGCAGGGGGCTGGACTCAATGACTGGTCCCTTCCAGTTCTATGAGATAGGTATATCTCCATATATATAGTTGGGCTATAGAATAGAAAAAAAATACTAATTTCTAAAGAATAGAATGTGACTGAAGCATAAAGGTGGGGAATTTAGGGAATGTTCTCCTTTTTCTGGAACACTTTGCTGGGATCATCTGTTAGAATTAGGTAGGTGAATGGAGATTGCTGGAACTCATTTCTTTCAATCTTCTATGTTGCTGGTTAAAAGATCTGTGTTCCCATATAAAATAATAATAATAATTTTTAACAATTCTAATGAAATGAATGAGAAGGTTGTCAGTGTCACAGTTGGGGCTCATAACACTGACTACTATTAATTTTGCCCAATATGTCCCATTATAAGGCCCTGTTTTTAGTTACTTTTGACTTCACTGAACTTCAACCATTTGGGATGAAATTTTCCATGCTGGATGTCTGTTTCAGACTCAAAGTTTTTTTAAAATCTCAGCCAGAATGGTTCAGCTGCTTCTGAGAATGAAGCTAATGAAAAATATGTTTGCCCATGTTAAATAATCTTGGTGACCTTTTCTTTGAGAAGCTCTAGCTCCCCCATACTTTGGAGCAGGAACTTGAAATTTGGTAGGGCATGGCCTTTGTGTCAGGGATGTGAGTTTGCCATCCCTGTAAAAATCTGTCCAAATTTGGCCAATTTATAAGCCTTTGAAAATTTGCAGCTTGCACAGGCTCAGTGGAGACTAGCTAGAGCTTTGCAACTAAATTCCCTGAAGATTCTGTTTGTATTAACCATGTGTGATGGGTTCCCCACGGTGCAATCTGGAACTGGGGTATCACTGAGCCCTCTGTCTTACCAACCTGGGCTCCCTCTCACACTGTGTGATGCTGTGACAAGCTGCAGACCTCTCTAGGTATTGCACTTAACACAGACATCCACAGGCAGGGACACACACAGCTTAGTTACATGAATGCTTTTGTCAGCCACTCATGACCCAACAATAGAGAGGCTCCAGCCAACTCCCCACAGCTCCCCAGCCTAGGATCCCAGAGCTATACTGTCTTGCCCTGGTCAGAAGCCTGGCCAGTGTAAGTTTATTACCCAGTCTGCCCCTCCCTCAATGTGGAGGGGACATGCACCAGTTTTTGTCCCTGAGCAGATTCCCCAAGCACTGTGTAGGTAAAATATAAAACAGGTTTATTGACTACAGAAAGATAGATTTTAAGTGATTATAAGTAGTAAGCCTACAGATCAAAGTTGGTTACCCAAGAAATAAAAGTAAAATCGCAATCTGAGTTCTATAAACTAGACAAGATTTGAATCAGGCAGTGTCTCACCCTGATGGTATAGTTCCTTAATACACAAGCTGGGATTCTCCATTCCAACCTTGGGACCACCCCCCCAGCTCAGTCTTTGTCCTCCAGATGTGTTTTCAGGTGTTGAGTTTTGTGGGGAGAGAGGCCCAGTGATGATGTCACTCCCCCCTTTTATAGCTTCTTCCAGCTTGCTGGAAAGATCCTTTGTTATGACATGAGTCAAGCAATCTCCATTGTCTACGTGCTATCTCTGAGGGGTCTCCATTGTATACTATTTCTGGGGTAGTCCTTGTGAGTGTGGATTCCCCTTAATGGGCCATCAACAGGTCTGACTCCTCCATTGTTGCTCATGAAAGGTTGGTTGTGGGTGTTTCTTACCTTACAACATATTTCAGTAATACACACATAGCAAAACTTCATAACTTCCCATACAATGCTAGCACATACAATTCAACAGGATATTAATGGTCAACAGATCAAGACTTTAAAAATGATACCTCACAAGGCATACCTTGTGCAAAACATATCATAATTATATGACGGTGAATATGGGGGTGCCAGGGTGTTGCTTTGGGGTACAGAGTGTCACACCATGCTACAGCCAAGGGCTGAACAGGACTTTCCCTGCAATTGCAGCTCTGGGCTGCAGTGGGCCAGGCCATAGCTGGGACCCGGGATGAGCACCGAAACTGAGAGCAGGGAAACTGTTTCTTCTGTGCTCTCAGTGTCCCCTCCCACTGTGCACAGGGCATGGAGGACATATATCCCTGATACTAATGCAGAAGGGACAAACAATGGACCTGGGGGATGAGCAAAGTAGGTGGAGGGTATGTCCTATTGGATAGGGAACTGGACTAGGACTAAGGAGACCTGGGTTTTATTCTCTGTTGTCACTGGTCTGCTGGATGACCATGGGCAAGTCACTCTCTGTGCCTCAGTTTTCCCATCTGTTAAATGGCAATAATGATATTGACCTTCTTTGTAAAGCACTTTGGGATCTACTAATGTATAGTACTATATAAGACCTAGGTATTATTATAGATTGGGAAAAGGAGCCTGGGGGGGGGGGGGGGGGAGATTGGGAGTAGAGGTTGGAGTGTGGTGGGAGGAGAGGGAAACTGGAACTGTGTGGCAACTGGAAATGGCTGAGCAAGAAGATGAAGACTGGGACTGGAAACTAGTAGGGTGGGGGAAGGGAAAACAGATTTGCTGAGGAGTCAGGGTGCCAGGGGATAATTGAGACTGGCTGGGCAAAGGGAGGAAAAATATTGGGAGTGGATGAGGAACCTAGGGAAGGAGAATGGTATTGGGCACCGGTGGGGATGGGGAATGTGGGTGGGGTTGGGAGTGACTGGAGACCAGGGGAAAAGCAGACAGATTAGATGAGGACTGGGAGGGGAGGAACTGGGACTGGTTGGACAGGGAGACTGGGACTGAGAATGTGGGAGAGACTGGCAATGGAAGTCTGATGCGGAAGACTAGGACTGGCTGGGCAAGGAGACTGGGAGACTTTGGAAAACTTGGAATGACTGAGCAAGGAGACTGGGAGTGGGGGAAGATTGGGACAGAGAGTCCAGATGGGGAGACTTGAACTGTCTGGGCAAGGAGATTGGGATTGTTATGAGAAATCTAAGGAGTGGAGACTGGGACTGGTTAGGTGAGGAGAATAGAACTGGGATGAGAAGAGGCAGGACTGGGACAGGGAGAAGTTGGAGTGCAGAAGGGATCAAGCTTGTGCTGGGGGTTGGAGAAATGAGCAGAAGAGTTTGTGGCCATTAGACACATTCCCCTCCAGAGCCTGGAATGTGACCCAACATTCCTGAGTCTCACCATTCCTCTGCTATCAGCAAATATCTGTGAATCTCACTGGCAAAGTGTCTTATTCCCCTCTAGCGCTGGTCCATAAAGAGGATGATAATCTACTTCTGCTATCATTTACTCTGTTAACTCAAATGGCAGAAGTCTGTGCAGTGGATCTACAGCAGGGGTCGGCAACCTACGGCACGCGTGCCAAACATGGCACACGAGCCGATTTTCAGTGGCATGCAGCTCCCTGCCACGGTCCCGGCCCCCAGCCCCACTCAGCAGCCCCCCCGCCCACCGCTCTCCCCTGTGGGGGCAGGAGGCAGAAGCTTGGTTCTGCAGCAGCCAAGCTTCCCCGCTCCCCCGCTTCTTCCCCCAGTGTGGTGCTTTCCGGCCCCTCCTCCTCTCCTTCCCTGGCCAATCAGCTGATGGCCCTAGCGAGGGGGAGGGGGAAGAGCGGCAGCGTGCACACAGCTCCGTAGAGGACGCAGAGAGAGGTAGGGACGGAGCCTGGGGGAAGGAGGTGGAACAGGGCATATCCCTTCCAGCCCCCTGCCATGAGCACCCCCATGAGCCGAGCACCCCAGCCTTCTGCCCTGCACCCCCCACACACCCCAGCCCTCTGGCCTGAACCCCCCACCCCAACACACACCCAGCCTTCTGCCCTGCACCCCCACACACCCCCAGCCCTCTGCCCTGAACCCCACACACCCCAACACACACCCAGCCTTCTGCCCTGCACCCCCACAGCCCCATCCCTCTGCCCTGAACCCACCCACACACTCAGCCCTCTGCCCTGAACCCCCCACACCCCAACACACACCCAGCCTCCTGCCCTGAACCCCCCACACCCCAACACACACCCAGCCTTCTGCCCTGCACCCCCCACAGCCCACAGCCCTCTGACCTGACTCTTGAACCCCCCACATACCCAGCCTTCTGCCCTGCTCCCCCCCAGCCCTCTGCCCTCTGCCCTCATCTCTGAACCCCCACCCCACACATCCCGCAGCCTTCTGCCCTGAAC
>NW_020665189.1:3374078-3423152 GCF_002925995.2 Terrapene triunguis | reverse complement strand
AAATCTTCTAAGCTCAGAAATGCCTGCTGAGAATTAGCAAACAAAATATTTTCTGCCCTAGTTTCTCTGCTCAGCCTTTCCTATACAACCACATGACCTAAAGAAAGCTGTGAAGCAGCAACCATTGCATTGTGGTCTCATAAAAATTCTCTCAGGATTGATATGTGTTTTATGGTGCCTGCACTTTCATCTAGACCAGCCTGTTTTATTACCTTAAACAGTAACTGAAGAAAGCTATCAAATACTTCATTTTCTACCCAAGTATTTGAGTCTGTGGTATGTGTTAGAATTGTGTGCAAAGATCTAAATTTCTGAATGCACAACCAGAGGGGTTATAAGAAACTGAAAGTTTATTAATTACTTTGGAGTATTGAGGCCCAAATCCACCCCTTCCATGTTAAAAGCTGTAACAGTTCCCTTGTGGAGATTTCTCCAAATCATTTGGTTGGGGGGTTGGGTTACTCTCGCTCCATTCATGGAAGGAGCTGTAAGGGCTGACTCTTGAACCTGGGGGCTCTGCAGGAGGCCAGAGCCATGTGTGGAGACTCCCTGTGGCTCTACATGAACTCCTGTCCCTGGGGTCCCCCTGGCTGCACAGGTGTGCTGGAGGGACTCTTCTTCCTCCCATCTGCAATGGGGCCAGGCACTCCAGTTTGGCTACATAGGCTGTATTACTGTTTCCATGTCCTAGGTAAATTCTGCAGATCCAGAGAGGAGACAGTTTTTTAATCCTCTTGGCCCAGCCAATCTCTGATTCCCTCCCCCAGTGAAAAACCTGCATCCTGTGGAGAGAGTTCTGCCAGGTCGGGAGTGGGGGCACAGATGGAAACTGTTACAGAGGTGGCTGAGCCCCCTTTCCACAAGGGAGTGTGAGACTCTCAGGCATGAAGGCATCCTACACTTCTAGAGGGAATGATGTAGCTCATATTTATTCTATAAAGTGCTAGTTAAACTATACCTTTGTTGAGCTTAACAAACGTGGGATTGAATTTCCCCCACACCAAGTAAACAAAAATAAAATAATCAATCATAAAATGGCATCCTGAAAAGGAAAATTATTACTCCAGTCCTAAAACTCTGCCCCACTCATAAACTTTTTTTAAACAGTTTGGGAGATTGCTGTGGGGACTCTTTGTAAAATCTGGCACCAGAGCCTTTGGGGCCAGATCCTGGCCACCATTAAATCTGCTTTTCACCATTCCAGTCAGAGCCATCCCTTGGGTAGGGTGAATCAGGGTGACAGCTCTGAGCCCCACGCTTTGGGGGGCCCTGCACTTCTATAAAATTGGGACTGTCCTGATATTTAGCCCTTTGTCCCATGTCTCAACCGATGTATGATCAGGATGCCATTTGTCCTGATATTCAGGTGAGGAGGTGGGCAGGGATGTGAGGCAGAAGGCGGATGGGCAAGCAGGGTGAGGAGGTGAGTGGCAGGCAGGCAGGTGGCAGACAGTGAGGAGAGCAGCAGTCGGGCGACGGGGGTGGTGGTGCACCAGACAGACAGTGAGGAGACTAGCGGGGAGGCGGGCAGGCGGGTGAGGAGGCAAGCAACAAACGGGCGGAGGAAGGTGAGGAGGTGAGCACCGGGTGGGTGCGCCAGGCGGACAGAGAGGAGACTAGTGGGGAAGCTGATTTGTCCCGGGCTCCGCGTCCCCCTAGGGATGGCCCTGACTCCAGCACAGCTTAGCATGCTTAACCTGTCCTAGGTGGCCAGCTGAAGGTTACCTATGAAAAGGAGAACCTTCTGGTGGTGCCAAGCTGGAATAGCCAGCCCTGCTACCCTCCCTTATAACTTCTGTTGCAGGAGACGTGCCTGAGAGGAAGGGGGCATGGCTGGAATGCTGCTGGGCTCTAGTGATCCTTGCTAGTGATTTAGAGCTCCCCTAAGTCTGCCTTGAGTTACAGCATGGGTTGACTTGGCCTTGTGTGTGTGTGTGAGAGAGAGAGAGAGAGTAAAAGTGGTGTACAGTTCCTTTACCCTTCCCTTAAGTTGTGCACTTGGGCCTCTATTTTTTATCCTAAGATGATCTTTTGATGGCTGTGATATGTATGCTGTGGTAGGTGAAATTCACTCTTGCACAGGGGGCCAACACAAGACCTGTGCTTCTCTTAAGTCCCATTTAAACCATAAAAATGGGATTGAAGTTGCATGTAGGCTTTGTGCTGGTCTTCTATGTGGGGGAGAAATTGACTGGATGTTACCAGGGTGGTTGAATGGTTTAATGTGGTGCCATAGATGCACTTGAAATAAGTTTAAAAAAAAATCAGTCATGAAATGGACTGACAGCCAAAGTGAGAAATTTGAGATGACTTTGCTCATTTTTTGGGGGGGTTTAGTCAGCAGAGAGACTGCTGCATTTTGGGTAGACTGAAGATGCATTAAGAAATTATTAGGCAGCCCAACGAACAATTCTCAAGTAATAAAAGCATGAATTAAACATTCTGTGTAAGTTGCGTTGTCCCATAATTCAAAAACTTAGCCTGGCTGTGTAGATGAAGAAAGGGGACCTTTTTAACATCCTTTTATGCAGTTTCATGGGCAGCTCTGAATCAAATAGGATTGCCTAGATATAGGGCTTACTAAATTAAGCGCTGCGACTATGGCCTGGTATGTGATCATTTGCTAATTTAGTATAACTATTACTAATCAAGATAAACCATTGAGCTAGTATTGGAAAATACAGAGAGCCTGGGAAAGTTGTAGGATCTGCAATAGATTGAAGATGAAAAATACAAAAGATGAAGGAGAAAACATTGAAATTCTAGAAAGCAAAATCTGATCAAATACAGGACATACTGTACACTTAGATGAATAAACTAGTTAGCGTTACAGTGGAGAATGGGGCATGGGCAGTGGGGAGGATGTTAAATAACTACATATGTTTAAGAATACATGATGTGAACATACACAGACATTGGGAAGGATGGGGAGCCTTACAATGCAACTCTAAGCCCTTTGGTTGATTAATGAGAGGCTCTCACGGGCTTGAAGAAAATCCTATCTAGTTCTCAGCTGGAAGGAATATGATTTCTCCTGATATCACTACTGGCCTGTAGTTTTGATGGAGTGATGTATTCTTATACTCTGGTCTCCAGGATGTCTCTCTGGTTTTTATGGGAGTGGGAGTGGAATGTTGGGTGTGCACCCATGGTGGGGGAGCACTGTTCATAGTATTCCTAAAACACAGTTTCAGTTGGTTCAGTGCCTGTGCTTAGTGCTCAGCTTCCTACTTTGCCTGAGATACCCGGATCAAATGGAGAGCAAAGCACAGATCAGATGCACTTAACCCCAGCATCTCCCTGGGACAGAATAAACATCCCTTTCATACAGGGGAACACTTGTAGAAATCCTAAGATTATAAGAGGACATATGATGGGAAGAAAAAGAAACGTAGGAAACAAAGGGAGAAGAAAGAGGTCACCTGGGATTAATCAAAGAGGAAGAAACCTTTGAGGACCAAGGGAAGAAGAAAGGCAGTAGAAGAATAGGTGGATGGATTAGAGCTAGCAGATGGAAGGATAAAGATGGGAGAATCATGGAGGGGAAGGAGGGGTGGAGAAAGTTAAGCAAGGAAAATGGGGCAGAGAAACATGGAGAGTGGTAAAAGGGGAGAAGAGAAGGAGGAAGTCAGAGAGCAAAGGGAAAAAGAATAGGCAGTGGGAGGAAACCTGATGGAGAAAGGGAGAGAGACCAGATTAAAACAAAGGGGACAAAGCAAGTAAAATACCGTAAAAAAAAAGTAAAAAAAAAAAAAAAAAAAAAAAAAAAGCAGGGGGGGAGGGGGGAGAGCAGATGGAGGGAAGAAAAATGGGGCATGAGAAAACAGATATATTCAGAGGGAGAGGAAAGGGGGGAAGATAGAACTCAGACAGAAGAACGTGCAGCTAGGAGTGATGCTCAGTGAGCAAGCTCGCAAGGAGATACTATCAAGTATTTAAGAGAAGCCAACTGTCAGGAAGCCATCCAATCAGAAAGTCCAACAGTCATCAATAAAGGCCCACTGACTCATAGGACAGGCCAGTGACCACTCAAGGCCAGCAGAAGAACCAATTTAATTGGATAAATAAAACAAACCTTGACTCTACCTGATGTCTTGTCTTGTCTTGTCTTCAGGAATAGGGTTAGGTCAGGGAGACAAGGGTGCGGTTTGAGCCAGATCTTGACCACTGATAGAGTAGTAAACTTAGGGTACGTCCAGACTACCCGTCGAATTGGCGGGTAGTAATCGATCTATCGGGGATCGATATATCACGTCTCATCTAGATGCGATATATTGATCCCCGAACGCGCTCCCGTCGACTCCGGAACTCCACCAGGGCGAGCGGCGGTAGTGGAGTCGATGGGGGAGCCGCAGCCATCGATCCCGCGCCGTGAGGACCTGAGGTAAGTCAAAATAAGATACATCGACTTTAGCTACACTATTCCCATAGCTGAAGTTGCGTATCTTACATCGACCCCCCCCCCCAGTGTAGACCAGCCCTTACAGTAAAACTGGACTTTAAGGGAAATAAATGAAAAATGGAGAAACTCAGGAACCCTCAGATGCAAAGGGCCCTCCCAACAAAGATAGAAATACAGACAATGTAAAGTTTGTGTATAGGGACATGATAAAAAAACAGCTGATTATAATTAAAGAAGGAATAAGAAGAAAAGTCAAATAATAAATTAAATAAAATCAATAAAACATAGAATTAAATATTTATTTACATATATGAAACATTAACAACCTGGCTAAGAATAAAAGGCATTAATAGAAGGGTAGGGAAGCTAGCTAGACATTTTCTGTGACATAGGGTCATCAGGATCACAGTGCTCTGAACATGAAATGTCTGGCATCACTCTGGAAATAAACAATCCCAGTTTCTTAATGCTAACAAACAAATACTGTCAGACAGGAAAAAAAAAACACACCCACAAAGCATACATCCTCAGAGCTTGGTTCCCCTAACTAAACATTAGGACACTTCATTTACAGGTCTTATCAGTATCTTTATTGGAGTAGGTGCCTTCTGGTAACCCTCTGTTTTATACCCTGGAGAGTGTTCCCATCATGCTCTGCTCTTACAGGGGTATTCTTTCCCATGTAGAATACATTCAGTTTTTCTCTTTGCCATATCACTTATAAAAGGAGGAAGCTAGAAGAGAGCTCTGTGGTCCTGAGGGTGGTATAAGAACCTTAACAGAACAGAATAGTAGAATAAATTAAAAATACATTGGCTAATACTCTGATAAAGAGCGGGGTGTGGGGGGAGGAGAAGGAAAGAAATAGAGGTTACTGCAACCTGGTCACAAAAATACCTTAAAGGAGGATAGCCTGTCACAGAGTTCAGCTTCTGAATTTATTCTTTTTCTCAATATTCATTTAAAAAGTTGAAGATCACATCCCAAAGAGTAGCATAACTGCAGGAGTGATGAACACTGGGGTGGGGAAATATTAAGATGCAGGAAAAAAATAACAAGGTAACAATTATCTGAAATGAATCTGTTTATGAACCAGTATGTCTCACATTCAGTTCACCACATTGAAATTCACTGATGATGGTTTGGGCTAAGGAGTTACAGTCCGCATAAGAGCATGACAAAGATCAGAGCTCCGTGGAGGGACATAATGGTGGCTAGGAAGAGTACACTAACTAAAGCCATCAGCAAAACATTTGGCAGTAACAGGCACTGAAAGGCTTTGTAGTGAATTTACAAAGGTGAAAGTTATTTTGGCAATCTAAGTCTTTAATGTCCTCTCATTTACAATGTTACAGCACGTGAAATTACAATCACAAAATTACTGGAAGGACTTTGCAGTCATCATAAAAGTACAACAGAAGACAACCTTGTCTACACTTACCAGAGGATCGCTGATGCAGCGATCGATGCATCGGCGGTCAACTTAGAGGGTCTAGTGAAGACCTTCTAAATCGACTGCTGATCGCTCTCCCATCTACTCCTGTACTCCACCTGATTGAGAAGAGTAAGGAGAGTCAACGGGAGAGCATCTCCCATCAACATAAATGTCTATCAGGGATGGTCTAGACAGTATTTGGTCCTGCCATGTGGGCAGGGGACTGGACTCGATGACCTCTCGAGGTCCCTTCCAGTCCTAGAATCTATGAATCTATGAATCTATGAATCTATGAACATCGTGTAGTGTGGACTCTGTGGTAAGTAGATCTATGCTACGTCGATTTGAGTTATGCTATTCACATAACTCAAATTGCGTAGCTTAGATCTACTTTTCCTTTAGTGTAGACAAGAGATCTCTGTAGTCAGAGATCTTTAGTGCTAAATTGGTCTAGATAGTACTTAGTCCTGCCATAAGTGCAGGGGACTGAACTATAGATGACCTCTCGAGGTCCTTCCAGTCCTATGCTTCTATGACTTTATGATTCTAAATATTGAGGAAAAAGTGAGAAATATTTGAATGTGCCCCAGAGACAGAGAAAGACAAAGAAATATTTTTCCTATGTACTTGTATTATACATATTATGTCTGTCTGAATCCACCTTTACAACACACCTCTCTCTCTTGCTGTCTCTCTTTGCATACCATTTTCTAAAACAACAGCAAATGCACTACTGGGCAAAAAGAAATAGTTTGTGACCTAAATACAGGCAATATTTAGACTACATTTTGTCTGGTTGGCTAGAAGCCCCACATCCAGTAACAGCAGTGTTTAAAATAGTCTGGTTTGAGCTGTCTCAGAGATACAAAAGGAAATTCTGAACCGATTAGATTCAGACCAAAGAGAAGAGCAGATACACTGATATATATGAAAGAACAGATTCATACCAATGAGCAATTTGGCACAATATTTCAAAGAAAGAAGAGATGAGTTACACATGAGAGGACTTGTCCACAAGCAAGTCAGGCACAAAAGATGATTGAAACATGGAAATAAATGTCTAAGGCAGCACCAGAAACAAGAAATTCACACCAGCTCAGGAGGGATCTAAGAATATATTTAGGGAAGGGGAAAATCACAGCTGCAAGAGCAGATCATGCTCTCAGGAAAATCCCATGGAGTGTGAGGAAAATGCAGAATATACACTGGAAAAATACCAGTTCTTTTATTTTCAGAACCACTCTGTCCCCATTTTGACTCCAGTGAATATTTTGGGCTCAGCAGAGGGGAGCATAGGTGGGCAGAGAGGGTGGAGGCTTATCAGAGAGAGAGACACAATCTGTGACGTTATTCCCCTTCAAACATCCCCCCTTAAATAGCCATGCAATCCACAAGTGGTATTTCCCTCTGTAAATAATACTGATTTCTGAGAGTTTCTTCTCCACACTATAACACCACTCCCCTTCACAAACATATTCCCTAAGGGATAGAGGGAAGTGGGCAGGCAGGAAACCAGTGGATACAGGGATCCTGAGGGAGCCTGCTGCAAGTAAGAAGGGGATTGGGGAAGTAGTGTGGGCCTCTGTCCAAAAGCATTGACCCTCTGGTGGTTTTCCCATGGATCTCAGAACATCTGTGGGGTTAGAGGATCGTGCTCCAGCCCACTCTACAGTAGGACAAATTATCTGTAGGAAACTCTGCAGGTTCAAACTCAGGAAGTTTCCTGGCCCCTACAAAGGTTTTTCCTGCATAAGGCATAATGTTACCCATGGTTGATGGCTTCCCTTTTCATGTTCTAATCCAGTGTGTGGATTGATTTGATTTAATTCTGAATAAGGCAAATCAAGTTGTAGACAACAAAATACAAGATTTATAGAGTAGCACCCACCAGCAGCCAGCGCCTCCCCTTCCCTCTCAGCACCTCCTGCCCACCGGTGGCCCTGTCAGTCAACTCTTCTCCCTCCCTCCCAGCACCTCCTTCCCACCATGGATCAGCAGTTCTGTGGCATGCAGGAGGTGCTGGGGGGGAGGGGAGGAGTAGGGATGGGGAATGCTCGGGGGAGGGGATGGAACTGAGCGGGAAGAGGCAGGGTGGGAATAGGAAGGGCAGGGGTTGGGGTTTGGGGGAAGGGATACAGTGGAGGTGGGGCCTGGTGCGGAGCAGGGGCAAGAAGAGGCAGGGTGGGGATGGGGTCTTGGGGATTGGATGGGGATGGGGCCTGAAGTGGAGCATGGGTTGAGCACTCCCCGGGCAAGGAGGAAGCCAGCACCTGTGCCTCAGAGCACTGGCTCAACCCTTCCAATATTCCATCTCTAGCCATGGCTATCTGATGCTTCAGAGGAAGGGGAGATCAAAACTACAGCCCAACATTCATTAACTAAGAGGTCTTACCAGTGCCTTGTACAATGGCATTAATACTTCTCTATCTCTACTGGAAATGCCTCACTTAAAATATCCTAGGATTGCATTTGCCTTTTTTGCAGCCACATGACATTGGTAGCTCATAGTTAAAGCTAAGATTTTGTCACAGGTATTTTTAGTAAAACTCACAGACAGGATGTCGGCAATAAACAATAAATCAGGGAAGCCCAAGCCCCAGAGTGTGGGGCTGACAGCCAAAGACCCGCCACCTGGGGCTGACAGCCAGAGCCCTGACACCCAGGGCTGAAGTCATGGAGGTCATGTAAATCACAGAATCCTTGATGTCCATGACCGACCCATAGCCTTACTCATAGTCATCCTGTGATCGACCAACACACCCACGTCTCTCTCCTACTCTGTTGCTTTGAGCTGATAAGCCCCCAGCTTGTATCAGAAATTATTTTTATTAGACCCTAAGTGCATATCCTTACATTTTGCACTTTTGAATTTCATCCCATTTCTGTTATTCCAGTTTTCAAGGTCATCCAGATATTTCTTTACAATATTCCAATCCTCCTCTGTGTCAGCAATGCCTCTCAACTTTGTATCCTTAGCACATTTCATTAAGACACTCCTTCTTTTTGTGCCAAAGTCGTTAATAAAAATATTGTATAAGATTGAGTCAGCTATGTAAAGTTATATCCCTCTCTTGGGTAAAAAATTACAGAGGAATATTATTTAGGCTCATGACATAGTCTCCTGACACCAAGGCCTGGTCTATACACAGATTTTATACTGGTATAATTATTTCAATTAGGAGTGTAATTTTTTTTTAACCAAAATTGTTATACCAGTGAATGTCCTAGTGTGGGTGCCATTATATCCATATACTGGTGTCTTATACTGGTTTAGCTTCTTCCCTTCCTGTACAGGAATATGCTATACCAATATAAGCACTTTTATATTGGTATAATTATATGCACTTTAGAGAAGTTGCACTGTTTTAACAATGCCGGTATCGTTAAAGGAATACTACATACTGTGTGTGTAGACAAGGCCTAAATGGGCCTGTGTCTAGTGCATGCATGTAATATCCATTAACTTCAATAAGAGTTGGGCATATACAGCAGCTGAAGATTTGGGCCCAATATGTTATCATTGGATGGTTTTGCCTTAGGGTCAGATTCTGATATTCTGCTCATGTTGAATAATGCATTGAGTTGAAGTCAGTGGAACCACTAATAGTATAAGATGATGTTCATTGTGAGTAAGGGTATTAGAATCTGGTTCTTAATGGGGTCTACTTTTAAAAATTGCAAAACGTTAACTCAATGGATACTGAAATGCCTTTTAAAAACCTCTGCCTTTTACTGGAAAAATCCATGTTACTAGAGATCCAGTCCTGAAGTCCTTCCTCAATGGGAGTTTCTCCTGAATAAGGACTGCAGGACTGGCTCTGCGTTACTAAGTGTATCATCTCATAGAGATAACTAAAGTTATCATGACCATCACAAAATTTTATTTTGATTTAAATCTACCCAGGGGACATTTAATCAGAACACACTCAGTTTCACTATCTCAGTTAAAAGCAGAAGTGTAGTCAGTACACAATTGTGTAAATCTAATATTTTAAGAAAGGTACTATGCTATATTTATGTACACATTACTGTAGACAGTGCTGCAGTGTGGGATTAATCTGTAAAATGTGAATAACAATATTTTTGTGTATTGTGAGTCTTAAATCTAATGGTCAGAATTTGGATGTCATTGGTAATCAGAATTTCTGAAAATTAGGGGACAGATTTTCAGAAGAACTTAGCACCCAAACTTGCATTGATCAATGGGAAGGAAAAATTATTAAATGCATGCAAAAATGGCACACAGTATTTTATTTATGTGTCACTCATAGACTCACATTTTATTTCAAAATCTGTCATATCCTGCCAAACTTTTGGTGTCTTTGGTCCTAAATCTATTGAATTACATCATGATCATAGTAACTCATCTAGTAATGTTCTTTATATGGTCTTGTTAATGCCTCATATGTTATTGATAAAATAACTTCAAATTTCAAAAATTAAAAATGGTTAATATTATTTTTCACTTCTAACATGCCTTTTATTGGAGGAGCTCAAAATACTGTGATAAATTTTTTCAAATGGAATCATAGAAATGTAGGACTGGAAGATACCTCGTTAAGTCATTTAGTCAAGTTGCCTGCACAGAGTCAGGACTAAGGGTATGTCTACACTACGAAATTAGATCGAATTAATAGAAGCCGGTTTTATAGAAATCGGTTGTATACAGCCGATTGTGTGTGTCCCCACATAAAATGCTCTAAGTGCATTAGTTCGGCGGACTGCGTCCACAGTACCGAGGCTAGCGTCGACTTCTGGCGCATTGCACTATGGGTAGCTATCCCACAGTTCCCGCAGTCTCCGCCGCCCATTGGAATTATGGGTTGAGATCCCAATGCCCGGATGATGCAAAACAGTGCCGCGGGGGGTTCTGGGTACATGTCGTCAGGTCCCTCCCCCTACGTCACAGCAACGGCAGACAATAGATTCGCGCCTTTTTACCTGGGTTACCTGTGCAGACAACATACCACGGCAAGCATGGAGCCCGCTCAGCTCAGCTCACCGTCACCATATGTCATCTAGGTGCCGGCAGACGTGGGACTGCATTGCTACACAGCAGCAGCAGCTAACTGCCTTTTGGCGGTAGACGGTGCAGCATGACTGGTAGCCTTCATTGGCGATCTGGGTGCGGGCAGCTGTGGGGCTGGCAGCCGTAGGGCTGCATTGCACCAGCCCCTTGCCTTTTGGTAGAAGATGGTTTATTATGACTGGTATCCGTCGTCGTCGTACTGCAGTGGCTGTCGATCATGGGCACCCGGGCAGACAATGATGGTTATCAGTCGTAGTATGCCATTTTCTGCCACGCGCCCTGTTGGCTCATTGCACGTTAGCAGAGTCGTAGTATGCTATTTTCTGCCAAGTGCCCAGTATTGTCTGCTAAGCACCCAGAAGAGGCCGATGGCGATCTGGGTGCTGGCAGACATGGGGCTGGCAGACGTGGGGCTAGATTGCTACACAGCAGCAACCCCTTGCCTTTTGGGCAGTAGATAGTATATTACGACTGGTATCCATCGTTGTCATACTGTAGTGGGTATCATATTGTGCAGTAGACCTGAAGGCTAACTGCCAAGCGCCCAGTATTTGCTGCCAAGCACCCAGAAAATGCTAAGGGCTATCAGTCATGCTGCACCGTCGTCTTAAGATGTAAAAAATAGATTTATTCTGTATTCATTTGCTTCCCCCCTCCCTCCTGCTAAACCCAGGCTTTTGAGTTCAATCTTTGGGGCGGGGGGCATTCTGTGTGACAGTTGTTTGTGTTTCTCCCTGATGCAAAGCCACCTTTCTTGATTTTAATTCCCTGTACCTGTACACCATGTCGTCACTCGCCCCTCCCTCCCTCCCTCCCTCCCTCCTTCCCCTGGTCCGTCAGATACTACTTTCGCGCCTTTTTTCAGACCAGACGCCATAGCTAGCACTGGGATCATGGAGCCCGCTCAGATCACCGCGGCAATTATGAGCACTATGAACACCACGCGCATTGTCCTGGAGTATATGCAGAGCCAAGACATGCCAAAGCAAAACCAGGACCAGGCGAGGAGGAGGAGGAGGCGATTGCAGCGCGGCGACGAGAGTGATGAGGAAATGGACATGGACCTAGACCTCTCACAAGGCACAGGCCCCAGCAATGTGGAAATCATGGTGTTCCTGGGGCAGGTTGATGCCGTGGAACGCCGATTCTGGGCCCGGGAAACAAGCACAGTCTGGTGGGACCGCATCGTGCTGCAGGTGTGGGACGATTCCCAGTGGCTGCTCCAGCAGACGGAGCATGGACTCTTGCTTTCTGTGTGCAAGCTGACGCCACCTCTCATCTTCAGCCCGCAACTTCCTCTGTTCCTCCTGCGATTCAGCCCGCCACCTCTCCTCCTCAGCCCGCGATTCAGCCCGCCACCTCTCCTCTCGCTCATATTGGGCTTTTCGATAATCAGTCATTGACTGCCTCCACGCATTCTGCTGTGCTCTGTCAGCGTGGGAGGCAGTCTGTAGTTCTGTAAACATTTCGTCACGTGTCCTTCGCTTACGTTTTCGAATATTCACTAGCCTCTGCGAAGGAGAGACATTTGCAGCTGGTGGATGAGAAGGGAGAGGTGGTTAAAAAAGATACATTTTAGAGAACAATGGGTACACTCTTTTATGTTACATTTTGCTGTTCACATTACACAGCAGATGTGCTTTCGTTACAAGGTCGCATTTTTCCTCTTATATTGAGGGCCTGCCGGTTTGGTGTGAGAGATCACTCACGCAGTGCCAGGCAACAGATTTCGGCTTGCAGGCAGCCATGGTAAGACACAGTCTTTTGGCTTTTTTAACCTTCTTAACATGTGGGGATGGTTTCAAAGAGTACTGCTATCATTAACCATACCAAGGACCCGTTGGGTTGGCCATTTAAAATGGGTTTGTAATGTAAAAGGAGGGGCTGCGGTTTCAGGGTTAACATGCAGCACAAACCCAACTAATTCCCCTCCCCCCCCACCCAATTCTCGGATGATCACTTCACCCCTCCCCCCACCGCGTGGCTAACAGCGGGGAATATTTCTGTTCAGCAGACCAGGAAGGGTCACCTCTGAATGTCCCCTTAATAAAATTGCCCCATTTCAACCAGGTGACCGTGAATGATATCACTCTCCTGAGGATAACAAAGAGCGATAAGGAATGGATGTTGTCTGCATGCCAGCAAACACCGGGACCATACGCTGCCATGCTTTGTTATGCAATGATTCCAGACTACGTGCTACTGGCCTGGCGTGGTAAAGTGTCCTACCATGGCGGACGGGATAAGGCAGCCCTCCCCAGAAACCTTTTGCAAAGGCTTTGGGAGTACATGAAGGAGAGCTTTCTGGAGATGTCCCTGGAGGATTTCCGCTCCATCCCCATACACGTTAACAGACTTTTCCAGTAGCTGTACTGGCCGCGATTGCCAGGGCAAATTAATCATTAAACACGCTTGCTTTTAAACCATGTGTAATATTTACAAAGGTACACTCACCAGAGGTCCCCTGTGTGCCCTCAGGGTCTTGGGTGAGTTCGGGGGTTACTGGTTCCAGGTCCAGGGTGATAAACATATCCTGGCTGTTGGGGAAACTGGTTTCTCCGCTTCCTTGCTGCTGTGAGCTATTTACATTATCTTCATGCTCATCTTCCTCATCCCCAGAACCCGCTTCCCTGTGTGTTTCTCCAGTGAGGGACTCATAGCACACGGTTGGGGTAGTGGTGGCTGCACCCCCTAGAATGGCATGCAGCTCCGCGTAGAAGCGGCATGTTTGCGGCTCAGCACCGGACCTTCCGTTTGCCTCTCTGGCTTTGTGGTAGGCTTGCCTTAGCTCCTTAATTTTCACGCGGCACTGCTGTGCGTCCCTGTTATGGCCTCTGTCCTTCATGGCCTTGGAGACCTTTTCTAATATTTTGCCATTTCGTTTACTGCTTCGGAGTTCGGCCAGCACTGATTCATCTCCCCATATGGTGAGCAGATCCCGAACCTCCCGTTCTGTCCATGCTGGAGCTCTTTTGCGATCCTGGGACTCCATCACGGCTACCTGTGCTGATGAGCGACCTGTGCTCTCCACGCTGAGCAAACAGGAAATGAAATTCAAACGTTCGCGGGGCTTTTCCTGTCTACCTGGCCAGTGCATCTGAGTTGAGAGTGCTGTCCAGAGCGGTCACAATGAAGCACTGTGGGATAGCTCCCGGAGGCCAATAACGTCGAATTCCGTCCACACACACCCAATTCCGACCCCCTAAGGCCGATTTTATCGCCAATCCCCTCGTCGGAGGTGGTGTTAAGAAACCGGTTTAAAGGGCCCTTTAAGTCGAAAGAAAGGGCTTCGTCGTGTGAACGTGTCCAGGCTTAATTCGATTTAACGCGGCTAAAGTCGACCTAAACTCGTAGTGTAGACCAGGCCTCAGTATTATCTAGACGATCCCTAACAGGTGTTTTTCTAACCTGTTCTTAAAAACCTCCAGTGACGGAGATTCCACAACCCACCTAGTTAATTTGTTCCAGTACTTAACTACCCTTACAGTTAGGAAGTTTTTCTTAATGTCTGACCTAAATCTCCCTGACAGCAGGGATGCTGGAGCAATTTGTATAGTGGGGGTGCCGAGAGCTGTTGAGCTAAATTGTAACCCCTATATATGATGGAAACTGCGTCAAGCCAGGGGGTGCTGCAGCACCCCCAGCACCCCTACTTCCAGCACCTATGCCTGACAGTAATTTAAGCCCATTACTTCAGTGGCTAAAGAGAACAATTTGTCACCCTTTTCTTTATAACAACCATTTCTGTACTTGAAGACTGTTATGTCCCCCCTCAGTCTTTTCTTCTCCAATTTTTTCCATCTTTCCTTGTAGGTCATGTTTTCTAGATTTTGTCATTTTTGTTGCTCTCCTTTGGACTTTCTTCAATTTGTCCACATCTTTCCTGAAGTGTGGTGCTCAGAACTGGACACAATACTCCAGCTGAGGCCTTATCAGTGCTGAGTAGAGTGGAATAATTACTTCTTGTGTCCTGCTTACAACACTTCTGCTCATACATCCCAGAATGATGTTCACTTTTTTTTTTACAACAGGATTACATTGTTGACCCATATTTAGTTTGTGATCCACTATAGCCCCCTGTCTTTTTCTGCAGTACTGCTTCCAAGGCAGTCATTTCCCATTTTGCATATGTGCAATTGATTTGTCCTTCTTAAGTGTAGTACACTGCATTTTTCCCTATTGAATTTACTCCTGTTTAATTCAGACCATTTCTCCAGTTTGTCAAGATCATTTTGAATTCTAATCCTGTCCTCCAAAGCACTTGCAACCCCTCCTAGCTTGGTATCATTTGCAAACTTTATAAGTGTACTGTCTATGCCATTATCCAAATCATTTTTGAAGATATTCAATAGAACCAGACCCAGGACAGATCCCTGCAGGACCCCACTCAATATGCCCATCCAGCTCGATTGTTAACCATTGATAACTACTCTCTGAGAATGGTTTTCCAGACAGTTGTGCATCCACCTTCTAGTAGATTCATCTAGGCTTTATTTCTCTGGTTTGTTTATGAGATCATGTGAGACAGTATCAAAAGCCTTAATAAAGTTGAGATATATGACACCTTCTGCTTCTCCCCATCCACAAGGCTTGTTACTCTGTCAAAGAAGCATATTAGCTTGGTTTGACTTGACTTGTTCTTGACAAATCCATGTTGACTGTTGCTTATTACCTTATTATCTTCTAGGTGGATACAAATTGATCATTTGATTATTTGCTCCATTATCTTTCCAGGTACCAAAGTTAAGATGACTGGTCTATAATTCCCTGGGTTGTCCTTATTCCCCCTTTTATAGATAGGTATTATATTTGTGCTTTTCTAGTCCTCAGGTATCTCTCCAGTCCTCCAATGAGTTCTCAAAGATAATTGCTAATGACTCAGAGATCTCTTCAGTCAGTTCCTTAAGCATTCTAGGATGTGTTTCATCAGGCCCTGCCAATCTGAAGACATGTAACTTGTCTAAGTAATTCTTAACTTGTTCTTTTTCTATTTTACCCTCAGATCCTGCCCCATTTCACTTTTGTTCTCTATGTTAGTGGTCTGATCCTTGCGAACTTTTGTGGTGAAAACTGAAACAAAAAAGAAAAGAACATAAGAATGGCCAGAGTTGGTCAGACTAACGATCCATCTAGCTCAATATCCTGTCTTCCGGCAGTGGCCAATGCCAAGTGCTTCAAAGGGAATGACTAGAACAGGTAATCAACATTTTCTGTTATTGTCTTTCCCTCCTCATTTAGTAATGGGCCTATCCTGTCCCTGGTCTTCCTCTATCTTCCCATATATTCGTAAAATGCTTTCTTGTTACCATTTATATTCCTAGCTACTTTAATCTTGCTCTGTGCCTTGGCCTTTCTAATTTTGTCCCTACATGCTTGTGTTTTTTATATATACATTCATCCTTTGTAATTTGACCTACTTTCCACTTCTTGTATGACTCATTTTGAGTTTCAGGTCACTGAAGATCTCCTGGTTAAGCCAAGGGGGCCTCTTACCATACGTCCTATCTTTCCAATGCATTGGTTTAGTTTGCTCTAGTACCCTTAATAATATCTCTTTAAAAAATGCCAACTCTTTGGAACTCATTTTTCCCTTAGACTTGCTACCTACCAATTCTCTGAGTTTGCTAAAGTCTGCCTTCTTGAAATCCATTGTCTTTGTTCTGTTGTTTTCCCTCTTACAATTCCTTAGAATCATGAACTCTATCATTTCATGGTCACTTTCACCCAAGGTGCCTTCCACCTTCAAATTCTCAACTAGTTCCTCCCTGTTTGTCAGAATCAAATCCAGAATAGCTTCTCCCCTAGTTACTTTCTCCACCTTCTGTCTCCAATGCATTTCAATAACTTGTTGGATAATCTGTGCCCTTCTAAATTATTTCCCCAACAAATGTCTGGGTATTTGAAGTCCCCCATCATCACCAAGTCCTGTATTTTGGTTTATTTTGTTAGTTGTTTAAAAAAGTCTCATCCACTTCTTCTTCCTGGTTAGGTGGTCTTTAGTAGACTCTGCCATGACATCACCCTTGTATTTTACCCCTTTTATCTTTACCCAAAGACTTTCAACAGGTCTGCTTCCCACTAGTCTCAACCTCAGTGCAAGTGTATACGTCTTTGATATACAAGGCAACAACTCCTCCCTTTTCCCCCTGCCTGTACTTCCTGAACAAGCTGTACCCTTCTATACCAATATTCCAGTCATATGAATTATTCCAACAAGTTTCTGGAATGCCAGTTATGTAATATTTGTGATTATTCACTAGTATTTCTAGTTCTTCCTGTTTATTCCACATACTTCTTGCATTAATATGCAGACATCTAAGATGTTTATTAGATTCCCCCTAATATAGTCCCTCTTGTCTGTCTTTTGTCCATGCTGCAATTTCCCATGTTCCCCCCGGATTCTGACCCTTCACCCAGGTATCCATTTTTTGGACTTACCTGTGGGTTTTTTCTCCTGCTCCCATCAAACCTAGTTTAAAGCCTGCCTCACTAGGTTAGCCAGTCTGTATCCAAAGATACTCCTCCCCTTACTTGACAGGTGGACCCCATCTTTGCTCAACAGTCCTTCTTAGAACAAGATTTGATAGTCAAGGAAGCTGAAGCCCTCCTGGTGACACCATCCATGCAGTCATGTATTTACTTTCAGGATATGTCTGTCTCTACCTGGATCCCTACCCTCGACCAGAAGGATCCTTCACCCTCACCCCCAGAGTCCTGTAGTCACTTCTGATATGCTCAGGTCATACCTCACAGTTTCATTAGTGCCCACCTGGATGAGCAGCATGGTGTAGTAGTCAGAGGGCTGGATAATCCTCCGCAATCTTTCTGTAGTATCTTGGCTATGGACCCCTGACAGGCAGCACACCCACCCCAGGATGCAAGGTCAGGCCTGCAGATGGATGCCTCTGTCCCCCTTAGAAGGGAATCGCCGGTCACCACCACCCTTCATTTCCTCTTGTGAGTGGTGGCCACAATCCTCCCAGCCTTGGCTATGGTTTCTCCTCCTCCTCCCTTTGAGAAGATTCCTCGTCCCTTTTTTCCAGAGAAGCATGTTGTCTTTTTTTTAATCTCTGTGGATGGGTAGGTTGCAAAATCCATACTTAGGTAACCCCCCGCCCTCTCCCCCCCCCCAAAAAAAAACTGGAGCCAGATTTTCAAAAGAGCTTTGCTCCCATTTGGGCACATATCTGAAGGGGCCAGATTTTCAAACATGCTGACCACACAGAAGCTCCCACTGGCCTTCCTGGTCTGAATAGGCCTACATTTGTCTAACTTTCAAAAATAAGCATGTTTGGGTGCCTCCCAGCAGTGACTACTGAAGTCAATGGAATCTGTTGGTTGCTCAGCATGTTTGAAAATGAGACCACTTATTTAAGTCCCTATATTTGGATGTAGGAACCTAACTTAGATGCCCATTAAAAAAAAAATCTTGACCCTAATGATGATCTGTGTTGCTGCTTCTCTCTGTTAGCAATGTTTTTGTGTGTCTTGTACACATTGATCAAAATATAGCCATTGCACCATCGCCTGTGATTTTGTCAGTTCTGATAAACTATGTGAACTTGGGTCTTGCTGGTACTTGAATATGAATCTAAAAGGAGTAGTGGAAAACAAATGCAACTACTATTTCTTCTTCTGAACCTCTCCCTACAGTTCTAGTTGCACTCGCCTCACTGTTTGCCTGTATATTATTATGTAAAATAAACTGAAGCCCATGTTAAATAATCTCATAGTTCATGGGTGTAACTTGCAAAATTCAACCAGTGGAGCTAGTGGCAGGGTAGGGCTGTTACAGCAGTGGTTGAGGGGATCAAGGAAGGAGAGACATCAGTGAGAGGAAATAATCCCTAAACGAGTGGGGAGGGTAATGCAGCAAGAATGAATTAAAGGGGGGCAGAGAAGACGGTCTTCAAGAAGGAAGGCAACATAACTGTAGAAGTAGACTGATAGAACCAGCTGTAAGCAAAAAAACACTGGGGGAGGGGAGTGCGTGCTTTTCAGAGTGTGCTGATTTAACACTCATGAGCTGATGCATTCTAGCTCTGCAGCAGCAGCAGTAGGACTAGAAGTCTAGGCAACTCAGCAGTGAGACTGGCTAGGAAGGCAGTTCATTCCCTGTTTTCCCCTCTAGCACCTAGAAAGAGGAGAGGGAAAGAGGCCAAGGAACCATTCTGTATCCCTTTCCTATGACAAGCTGCTGCCTTGCTTTTGTTTGGGGCTCCACAGATTGCCCTGGCGGTGGCCTTGTGGGTAGAAAGACAGGCAGGGATTCATGTTGGTAAATGTGGGAAGGCTTCTTCCCCATCCCCTATATCCAGGGCCAATGGGGGTGGGGGAGGGGGAGGGGGCAGGAGGGCCATTTGGCCTGGGCCTCAAACTCAAAGGGGGCCTCAGAGTTAGACATTTGTTAATTTTTTGGCATTTGATAAGTTTTGCAACTTGTTTTTATGCACATCCCTATAGAACCAAAATGTGACACACTCTCTCAGCTTAGAGTTGCAAATGTAAGCAAATAAGAGATGTGATTTGGTAAAAGACATATTTTTTTGTTAACTATTATAAATTTTGTCATATTAAAGAGTTTAAAATGTTCATAAAAATTAATAAAAATATATCGGTTCTGATGGCACAAGCTTAGACCATGATGAACGTGTCCTCTCAGATCAGCTGATTATATAAACAAACCACCACTAATGGTTGGTGGTGGATCAAGTACTGTTGAAAGGGGCCCCAAAAACTGGAAGTGGCCTGGGCCTCTCTGGATCTCTGAGAGGGCCTGCCTATATCATAGGGGATAGGCGTTACAGATTAGACCAAAGAGCCTCTGCAGTGGCAGGAGACAATCACAGGTAGAAGAGCTATCTTTCCGTTTGTCTAGACATAAAACGTATGTAAACATACACATGGACGTCACACTCTCTCTTTCTCCTAATTTGAGTGTGGGCGGGAAGGCAGAGCTGCTAGGAAGTGAAGGGGTCCCTAACTGTCTCCGGAGGGGGGCGGGGAGGTATCTCTGTGAAGGGGGGTGGCTATGGGGGTAGTTGGCTCTGAACTCCCGGGGCTGAGGAGTGGCTGGGGCGGGGGTGCGGTCCCGGTGTGTGTTGGGTGATTGGTGCTGCGGTTGGCTCTGGTGAAGAGCTCCCTGGGGACGGGGCTCTCCCCTGTGTGGGATATGCGCTCTGGCTGGCGGGGCACTCTTGCCCTCCACGGGGTGGCCGGCCGGCCGCGCAGCCCCCTCCCGTGCCGTCTGGCTGCTGCTCTTGGCTGCCTGCCTCGGTGTCGCTGTTCCCTGCCCAGGTGCTGAATTGGAGCCAGCCGGAGCTCAGCGCCCCTCCCCCGCACACTCCCCGCAGCAGCTAGAGAAGGAGGAAGTGGAGCTGCGAGTCCCCCGAGCTGCTGGAGGAGGAGAGGCCGGATTCTCAGCCGCAGGGCCGGGTAGCAGCAGAGCTGGGGAGCATGGATTTTCTGTGGAAGCGGCAGGCTCAGGAGCTGGCAGCGGTGGCGGCTGCAGGGGCGGCGGCAGCGCTGGGCGCAGCTGGCGGCGCCTGTTAGCCGGGTGCATGAACCCGCTGCTGGGTGTGGGAGGCGGCGGCGGCGGCGGCGGCGGCTGAGGGATGTGAGGCCCGGCAGGGCTGCGAGCGCGTTGGGTGAAAGCTGCGCTCGGCTCTCTCACCCCTCCCTCCGCCCTCGGCCATGGTGCCGTCTTCTCCCCGCAGCTGCTGCGGGGCGGCGGCGCTCCGGATCCCGGTTCTCCTGCTCCTCCTGTGCCTGGGCCCTGCGGGCGGGCAGCTCCGCTACTCGGTGCAAGAGGAGCTGGAGCGCGGCGCCTTCGTGGGGAACGTGGCGACCGACCTGGGCGTGGATCCGCAGCGGCTGTCGGCCCGGGGCGCACGGCTGACCTCGGGCAGCGGGCGGCAGTACCTGGAGCTGGATCTGGGCCGCGGGGCGCTGCTGGTGAAGGAGCGCATGGACCGGGAGGCGCTGTGCGAGCTTAGCACCTCCTGCTTTCTCAGCCTGGAGCTGGTGATCGAGCAGCCCATCGAGGTGCACAACGTGGAAGTGGAGGTGCTGGACATCAACGACAACGCGCCTCGCTTCCCGCGGCAGGACTACCGGCTGGAGGTCAGCGAGTCCGCTGTGCCCGGTGCCCGCTTCCACATAGAGAGCGCGCAGGACCCCGACGTGGGCACCAACTCGGTGCAGAGCTACCGGCTCAGCCCCAACCAGCACTTCGCCCTGGACCTCAAAGGCTTCCAGCGCGGCAGCAAACTCCTGGAGCTGGTGCTGCAGCAGCCCCTGGACCGGGAGCAAAGCGCCCTGCAGCAGCTGGTGCTCACCGCTGTGGATGGGGGCAGCCCCGCCAGGTCTGGCACGGCCCAGATCTCCATACGGGTCATGGACACAAACGACAACTCGCCCGTCTTCGACCGATCCACCTACACTGTGAAACTGCTGGAGAATGCAGCCCCGGGCACGCTGGTGGTGAAGCTGAACGCCTCGGACCCGGACGAGGGCTCCAACGGGGAGGTGCTGTACTCCTTCAGCGGCTACACCCCCCAGAAGGTGCGGCAGCTCTTCAGCATCGACCCAGTCTCCGGCGAGGTGAGGGTTAATGGCACGCTGGACTACGAGGAGGCCTCCTCCTATGAGGTTTATGTGCAGGCCACCGACCGGGGTCCTGTGTCCATGGCCGGGCACTGCAAGGTGCTGGTCAACATCGTGGACGCCAACGATAATGCCCCCGAAGTGGTGCTGACCTCCCTGTACAGCCCGGTGCCAGAGAACGCCCGGCCCGAGACCGTGGTGGCTTTAATGAGTGTAACCGACCAGGACTCCGGGCCGAACAAGCAGGTCAGTCTGAGCATCCCTCCCAACATCCCCTTCAAACTCAACTCCTTCAAAAACTCCTACACGCTGGTCACGCAGGGCGACCTGGACCGCGAAAGGGCTTCCTCCTACAACATCACGGTCACGGCTACGGACGCCGGGACCCCTCCCCTCTCTTCCCACAAAGTGATACAAGTGGACATCTCCGATGTCAACGACAACCCTCCGCGGTTCGAAGAGCCCGTGTATTCCGTTTACATCCCCGAGAACAACGCGCTTGGGGTTTCGCTGTGCACTGTCAAAGCCATCGATCCCGATGACAACGAAAATGCCTATGTGTCCTATTCTCTCCTGAAAGGGGAAATTCAAGGGCTACCTGTCACATCCTACGTCTCCATTAAATCCGACAATGGTAACATATATGCGGCCAACTCCTTTGACTACGAGAAGTTAAGGGAGTTTCAGGTTGTTGTTCAGGCCCAGGATGCTGGGACCCCAGCACTTAGCAGCACTGTCACTGTCCACGTGTATGTGGTGGATCAGAATGACCATGCGCCTCGGATTCTGTACCCTACCTCAACCAACGCTTCGGCAGCCTTGGAGATGATCCCTCGCTCCGCACACGCAGGTTATTTGGTTACCAAAGTAATAGCCATTGATGCAGACTCTGGACAAAATGCATGGTTGTTCTACCATCTGGCTCAAGCCTCAGACCCAGATCTCTTCAGAGTGGAGCTACACAGCGGGGAGATTCGGACTACTCGCAAACTGGGGGATGACAGTGTTACTACTTTCAACCTGTCAGTTGTTGTGAGAGACAATGGAGAGCCATCCCTGTCCTCAGCAGTAGCCATAACCATCGCTGTTGTGGATAGAGTTTCCAAAATCATCCCTGACACAAGGAGGCATATCAAAAGTACTAGAAACTACTCAGAGATTACACTGTATCTCATTATTGCGCTGAGCTCAGTTTCATTCATATTTGTTTTGACAATCATTGTCCTAACGGTTATCAAGTGCTACAGATACAGTGTGTATGGTGACTCCTGTTGTGGAGGTTTCTGTGGGGTCAGAGAAAGGTATCCTGCTGAAATGTACAAGCAGGCTAACAACAACATTGACGCTAGGATACCACATGGTTTAAAAGTACAGCCACATTTTATTGAAGTGCGGGGGAATGGGTCTCTCACTAAGACCTACTGCTATAAGGCATGTCTGACTGCAGGATCAGGAAGTGACACTTTCATGTTTTACAATACTGGTGGCCCAACGGGAACTGGTCCTCATGCAGTGACGGCTGAGAGACATCTGACAGGGCAGAGTGGGCAAAGTGCACAAAACCTGATCATACTTAAAAATGACTCCATTACGCCTAATGAGGTGAGAATGAATTGATACATGACCAGAACCATGTTCTGAACCTAACAATGTGTCCTTATCTGAAGGTTAAAAGTGGAACGTCTAGATTCAGTTTATTCCCTATTGTGGTTGCTGAATTCTAATCTATGAAACACATTTGGTTTCTAGGTAAATACTGGGGCTTTCCGGGTTCATTTGGTAAGTTAGTGGCTCAGTGTGTGAGCACATTGTTTGAGACTCACTTCATTTCTGTTGTAGATGGTATAGAAAAGGTTTCCTTCTCCCCATCCTCCTTCCCTTTTCTTTACAGATATACCCACTCCAACAAACTACTGAGGAATGACACATGTAATATTAAAATGTTAATGTTAGAATGCTGCAGAAGAAATGATACTGAGCATCAATATGACACTTTACAGTGATTAAAATATTTGACAATTTATTGCTTCTGTGCCTAGACAAAATTACCATGGCCAGGTCACTAATAAGATAGATTTTGCTTAGTATATGTGCTTTAGTTGTCTGAGAACATGTTATCTATACTTTGATGTTTGCACTGCATGAGGCTGCCTTTTTCTCTTCTCCTGTCTGGCAATACAGTGACACATTTCTAGGCTGTTGACCCAGTTTACCAGTGATGATGTTGCAGTGCAACAACCTGTAACCTGCTGGTTTGCTATTGAAAACTGTTTAATACCTATGGTTTGACCAGCAGTATATTAACCTCTGCAATGTTTTCCCACAGTGATGAATTAGTGACTGCTTTCTATTAGCACATAGCCAGCGTGGACCTAGTGTACAGTTTGTAGTGTTCTATACCGTTTCCATGTTATGGATTTTGGAAATGAACAGAGCAACACTTTACTATGAGTGAAAAGATAGTGATTTCACTGCTGGACAGATTGTGTTTTAATTCGGATGTATAAGGAAAATATTGCATCTACTCTACATTACTTGTGCAGTGGTAATATGGCAGGCACATGGCTTGTACATTAATATGAAGAATGTATGCAAGCATAGGGAAAGATTGTATCCTTGTGCTTGAATGGAATGTTGCTTTGCTTTTTTGTATCTACACAGAAATATTAATCAAATCTTTATGCTTATTTGCCCCTCTCAAATCAGCCAGAATGTTTTTCTTTTGAAAACAAGAACATGTCTTATGAAGACATGTTTTCTTGTTCTCCTTATTAAGAAACGAGCATCTTGTCTCACTGATTTTAAAAGATATAAAGTGCAGGATTTAATAACAAGGTTTCTCTTAAAATAATGCTGATACCAAATAATGTTCCTCCATTTACAATTGATGTAGCTATTTTACTCTTTCCCAGTCATTCAATAGTATGATTTTGATGACTATGCGATTTTCACAATCTAAGTTCATAATGGCTGTCAAATATATAGTGTAGTGGGGCAAATGAACCATTAGTTATCTGATTTTTAATATGTATTATAAATATTTTTATTAGAAATATCTAGAATCTGTTGATCATAAGGTGACATGCTAGACACGGTGCAGAAAAGGGAAGAATCAAAGGATTCCAAATATTCCTTAAATCAGAGCTTCTGTGCAAACAGATGGATGATAATTGAAAATGACTTCAATTTAGATGTAGAAACAGCAGAAATTTGTTTAATAGATTCCCATCATGTCTTTAGGGGATAGGTCCTATTGCATGTAGTGAATTAGCAATTTCTGAGGAACTGTGCAGGTCAAGCAAAGACAGCTTACTAATCCCAGTGTTGGTATACAATAGCAGAGAGACAATACAAATTTATTAACTCCTGTTTTTAATGTTGGAATGAAACAATATCTACCACATATTCAGTTGTGTGAAGAACCAGAATCCAGATGTGCAAGCAATTACTTAATAGTTTTGCAAGACTTAAATAGGGAAAAAATTCTGTTAGATACTATTTGCCACAAGTTGAGTGAAATTTCCTAAGGCCTTGCATTACAAAAATTGCCTATAGTGCTGTAATGCAGTGAAACTGTGTCATTGTCAGATGCACATGAGACAATGGAGCCATATAACTGAATTCACAGGGTATTAATTCTTAGCAGATTATCTCTTTCAAATTCACATATTTTGCCCCATTACTCAGTCTCCACATATACATGTTAAAAGCAAATCCATTGATTAACAATGTCAAGGTATGCTGGTTTTAATGGACATTGTTAGTCTTATTAGACCTGCCAGACACCATATTTTGCTTGTTTTTATAGTAATAGTGAATTTGTATGATTCTTGAAAGGCCCATCCCATCATCTGTAAAGCGTACTAGCAGGGATCACTGCATCTTGTGGCATCTTACAATGTTGATATATACGTAACTGTTACCACTGGACAGTCTCTAAAGAAATATTTTTTTCTAATAAGACTTGGGGACAGATGTTACCATCAATTAACTATAATATGATAAGAAGCTGCACCAGTTACTCAGGCTTTCTGTGGAATTTACCACAAGTGACAATATTTCTTGGGTTTCACATGTATTAAAATGTTGTATACATTAATTCTGCAGTGGGATAAAAAAATTCTGTGTGTGTGTGTGGGTGTCACAGGTTCTTTTTATATTTAAAATTAGAGACAGAGTCTTCTTTCACTTACTCTGAGGCAAATCAGGAGTAACTTCATTGTCATCAGTGGATTTACATTGATGTAACTGGCCTATTAAGTTTAGAGATTTCTTTGCATCAGCTGAAACTCTGTGACTTCCTATATGGTTTTTCTGTACTGTTCTACTAATGTGTTAGTTGTGGTTTGGTAAATGATAATGTCTCTTTTCTTCAAGACAGCTCATGCTTCTGCTAATGTTCAGCTCACTGTCTCCTAGGCCCTTTTGCAGGCCTATATGGTTATTTCAAATGGAATCTCAATCTCAATCAAGTTTGTTTTGTAAAAATCAAACATATTAGCACTTGCATGAGTAGTCTTTAAACTAGCAGGCAATGGAGTGATTGTTGGCAGCGCTGGAGACAAGGATCAAGATACTTGGTTTAATGAATGTCTGGTGCTATATCGTCACTACTGGATAACCAGGGCAGTCAGCAAAGGATAATTACATACGGACAAAATTAGTTTGTGCAAATATTTTGGTTTCATTGTTGGAACTCTGTGAAGTTACAGCCAGCATGTATGGCTGTCTACTGGGATGGACTGTGAGTGTGTGGAGGGGAGCGATCCTATTCTACCATTGGGCCCCTGGTATTGCTGCCTGTCTGTCATTTTCAGAAATTACTTATCCTCACCGTTCTGAAACTTTAATAATGTATTCTAGTGTCCATTTCTCTCACACATCCATTGAATTGCTGAGTGACACTTGGTAATATCTGTTCCCTGCTGTCTTTTTATCTTTGCCATCTTGTTCATGCCCTCTGTGTAGCTAAACCTGTTTGTTATATCTTGGATACCATGGCAGCCTTTTCACTTCAATGCAGGGATGAACAATCAGACTGGCATCTGGTCTAACTCAGTATTCTTAGCAAAAATGCACTGTGGCACATTATTAATTATCGGCTGGCATACTGAATCCTTGATGGAAAAATATACAATCAGTTCTGGGCACTGGCCTCCCTCTGATGCCATTTTGTGCACTCATAGGATGATCAATAAAATGTAGGTTCCTTTGATGTTAATAAATAAAGCATTGTGTACCTTTTGAAGGAAAAATTGAAGCTGCACATTAGTAATGATAAACCCCAGTGGTTCATTCATTTTGTGGTTGTTTGTACACACTGAAGTACTACTCCCTCTCCCCCACCACCCCCAATTGGCTGTTTCAAAGACAGAGTGCTATTCATTTGAAGTAAATCAAACAAAAATGTGTTACAGACATCTTGGTATTTCTTTAGATTCAAGTGTGCTTTGAAGTGTCTAAATCTAGCAAACACATAGCATTGTCCAAAGCAATCTTCCCAAGAGATTTCTCACAAGGGCTTTAAAGGTATTAATGTTGGAATATCTTACAATCTCAGTTCAAGGACTTAAGCCTTTAAGAAATTCTCTGGGCTCTCTGACATTGGAAAGGTTAAATAGAAATGTTTGTTCTTTTGGTTAGAAGCAGCACCAGTTCCTTTTCTGCTATGCAGGGTCAGTGCTCTGTGCTCCAGGGAAGTCAAACTGTTAGGCTGAGGGTAACTGCTGTGCTGGCAGAAACTTGCATCTAGCATTAAGCAGACAAAGCAGTTTTTCACTGTACCAGAACTCATTAAATGTATTTTAAAGAAGCATTGACCTGTTAATTTAATTTTCGTTTCCTTAGGGTTAGGAATGCAAATACTCACTGTTAGGGGGAAATATTCTATACTAAATTTTGTTTTGTTAGCTTTTCATTCTAGTTTCCTGAATGATAAACAAATGCTAGACTATAAATAGTTTATTCTCTATGTTGAATTTAGTGTGAGCATTTTTATATAATCAATCTCAGATTTTACAGTAGGAAATCTGAAATAGCTCCATGAATCCCACAACTGTCAACATATTCTCAGTAGAAAGGAAACTGAGCTGTAAGTGGTCTAGGATTTTAAAAGGCCTTTTATTTATTGCTTCAAAATGGATATATTTGATAAGAAGATGGTATGTTATTCTACTGAGTATTTGTGTGAATATAGGAGTAGAGTGGGATGTGTTTAGCACTCTCATAATTTCCTAACTGTTTGTAAATCTTTGATCCACACAAACAGGGCTAGAGCCAACACCCATTGTAGTTACTGGAGGGGGGCTTTTATTGATTTCAGTGAACACTGAATCAGGCCCAGAGTACATATGAATCTCATAATTCAAGCAACAGATACTTGAGATGACAACATATCAGAACTAAGTAAAATGAATTTTCATTAAAATTTGTTTGTAATTCAGCTAAAATGTTTGTGAAATTGGATCAATATTATGCTATTTTAAAACATTGTCATGAAATTTTGCATAAACATGTTTTGTTTTTAGGATGACTGCAAACAATTGGTAGCATGTATTCACATTCATTATCTGAATTTCAACTTGGGTTGGTTGGTTATACCTGGACACATTAATCCCTTTGTATAGCTTCTGGTTCCCTGAATGGCTGGACATACCCCATGTGCTCAGTAGGGTTAGGAGTCATAAGATACTATGGTGAGACACTCAGATACTGTGGTGACGTCCACCATTAAAAACACCTGGATAGATTTTGATTCAGTTTTTCAGAAGGAGTCATTGCATTTTATGTGCTTTCTCCGAGCCAAACAGGAAAAGTTGATGATGGCAGAAACAGGGAGTGGCTTTGGGCTGCTTCCTACTACTGCATGTGTGATGAAAGCTTCCCATCACACCCTTCTTTTTGAAGACCACTGAGGAGCAGAAAGGATTGTCAGTGGCACTGCCTTGTGGCCTCACAAAGACACTGGATAAGAGTGCAGTCTAAGCTCATATCTAAGATGGCAGAATGGGGTAGCGGGCCACAAATCATTCCTTGTAATGAAATAATATCAAGTAGGGTGACTGTCACCACATAGTCTCCCTCCACTCAACAGGGCCTGTGACAAGCCCTGCAAAAGATACCAGTTGTCAATTGCCAATAATTTTTTGTGAACTGTCCACTGGGGAATGTACTAAGATCACCAAACTAATTTCACATTGGCCACGAAGCAGCACTGAGATGCTCACAACTGTCACTATCTATACAGCAGAGGCAGATTTGAATTTGTGATCTATAAATGAAAAGATCCATATCACATTACCAAACTCTGATCCATTTGACCTTGCTAGGGCTTGAAAGTGGTACTAGTCTGTCATAGGGCCTGTGTGGTGGAGGGGGATTGTGTTTGGGACAGTCCAAACATCCAAACTTTGAAGCATCTGATTTTACCCATCACTATATTTATATTTAGCTTTGTTACCATGATGCTGGTTTTCAGTTTGCTTGTACATCTAGTTTGGCTGTGTTAAGGCTGGATTTGATTTGTTTTTAACATTCAGTTCCTTTTGTAGTGATATACAGAACATAAGAATTCATAAAGCTGTGGGTACATTGTGGAATGCAGATAGGAAATAGGCTGGCTTATCTGTTTCCACACTTGAACAGCTAACATTAATCATTATGACATATGCCTCAAACTCATTTCCCATGGCTGCCCAAAATTCTGCTTTGAAGTCATATGCCTCCTCAACTGGCTTTTCTGTTGGGACCAAAGACAAAGAGTACTTATGGAGGCAGGACCGATAGTAGGACCAGAAGAGAAGCCTATTACTGCTAATGCCACAAAGAAGGTGTTGGCATTGATTTCTTTTACTCCCACTAGCATTGCCAGTTACAGGATATTGGCTTATGATGGCATAAAAGCATGATGAACCCCTGTCTCCTGCAGATCACTGACAGCTCCCAGTCATCCAATGTTCAAACCCAGTCCTTCAGTGTCCAGAAAACCAAGCAAGAGCAGCCCCAAAGACATAGAAGACTGTTCCTTCTCATATGAGTCACTGTTTGCTCCCATGCGGTATAAAAAAGGTTATAAAAACTAAGGGCTAGATTCTGCCACCCATACCCATGGTGAGTCAGACCTGTGAAGGTTCTTAAAAAAGTAAGGAAATTCCCAGAAATAAATTAATTAAAACAACAGCTTTATAGTTAAAAAACAAAAAACTCAACAACTCATATATATTTCACAGTCAGAATATTTGCATTTAAGGTTCCAGTACCAGCTTAACATGTGCCCCCATATCCATCCCCACTCTCCTATGTAGGCCAAAGACAATTCCCCTTTCTGCCATTTAAATACAGCCGGTAGAGCCCTACTGTTCCCTACTCTGATATGTTACCGAACCCTGTGAAATGCCAAACAACTACTGCATCTGACCAGAAACCTGGCCCTTCGCTATTCCTTCTCACTAAAGGCAGAGATTACATTTTGCATTTTAATATCCATACAAGGGCTAAATACAACATCTTCTCCATTCCACTGTAGGTTGGAGACCTTATGATACACACCAGATTATCTATGTGGATGTGTATACTATATATATCTACAGTGTCCCAGTACACTCTGGCAGTTTGGGTCATTTACCATGCACCCCAAATATATGGCAGATCAACCTCTAGTCTGTTCAACCTACACAGTGAAAAAATAGATGTTTTATGGCAGTTGCAAACTCTTCCAGCAAGAATATCTGGTGGGGCAATAACCCTTTTGAATGCCTGACCTCATGGTTGTAATTTATATTATAAATCAAAGGTGTCAAACACCTGGCTTGTGGCTCAGTTGCAGCCTACTTGATGAATTTATCCTGCCTCCATGACAGATTCATAATCTGCAGAATGAAAGCTTTCATGTAAATAAAGTAAGTTTCTAGCTCTTATTGTTGAGAAGGAAACCATCCAAGTGTTGTGAACCAATGTAGCAGTATGATAGACAGTCTCACCTTTTTTGCCTTTATTTCCTTCTCTGCTTCTTTGAGAATTCCCCAGTTTTCAGCCATGACTATAACTTAATATGTTTTTTGGCCAGGACTATAGGAGGAATTCTATTCCTCATGCTGCTTCTCTCTCTTTTTGATCAGACACTCTAAGGACCAGAGATTCTGGGGGCAAAAGACATATCTGGCTTCAAGACTAAGCTTGATAAGTTTATGGAGGGGATGGTATGATGGGATAGCCTAATTTTGGCAATTAATTGGTCTTTTATATTAGCGGTAAATATGCCCAATGGCTTGCGATGGGATGTTAGATGGGGTGGGATCTGAGTTACTACAGAGAATTCTTTCCTGGGTGTCTGGCTGGTGAGTCTTGCCCACATGCTCAGGGTTTAGCTGATTGCCATATTTGGGGTCGGGAAAGAATTTTTCTCCAGGGCAGATTGGCAGAGGCCCTGGGGGTTTTTTGCCTTCCTCTGCAGCATGGGGCACGGGTCACTTGCTGGAAGATTCTCTGCACCTTGAAGTCTTTAAACCATGATTTGAGGACTTCAATGGCTCAGACATAGGTTTGATACAGGAGTGGGTGGGTGAGATTCTGTGGCCTGCGTTGTGCAGGAGGTCAGACTAGATGATCATAATGGTCCCTTCTGACCTTAAAGTCTATGATTCTTTGACTCACTCCATTTAAGGTGACCCGATGAGAGACATGAAGTATCGGGACATGGGGGGGGAGGAGGGAGGCACCGGTGGGGGAAAAAAAAAAAAAAAAAAGAGCCGCTGGATCATAGGGGGCTGCCCCGCACCAGCTCACCTCCGCCTCTCCTGAGTGGCCTGCCGCGGCCTGCTTCTCCCCCCTCCCTCCCAGCACTTGCGCCGCCATACAGCTGATTCGCGCAAGCCTGGGAGGGAGGGGGGTGGAGGAGGAATGCAGCATGCTTGGGGAAGAGGCGGGGCCAGGGCGGGGATTTGGGGAGGGATCCAATGAGGCAGGGAGGGGGCGGGGCCGGGGCTGAGTTGGGGGCAGGGTGGGACACGAGCCCCCTCCGCCTGTGCGCCAGAGTGCAAAATATCGGGGCAATTCGTGTCCCGACCGAACATCGGGCGGGACGCGGGACAAACAAGTAAATATCGGGGCAGTCCAATTGGGACGTCTGGTCACCCTAACTCCATTCCTGGTGCAGAAAGAGTGGAAATTGACTCTTCTGAGCTGAGAATTCCCTTGGTGTATGGGAGTCCACAACAGAAGAAAAGTCAGGATAGTCAGCTCCTGTATCTGTCCACCTGCAGTCTTGGTGTAGGAGGCATGTCAGGATGGGGAAAAGGTGTGATAAGAGCGGGTTGTTTTCTGATAGTTCTTAGTAGTGGGATGGTTCCTGGAGGACCACTACCAGCTGGCCAAGTTTAGAACAGTCCTAATTTTTTTCTTTAAAGTCGAGTGGGGCTAGGGCCAGATCAGAAACAGTCAGAGAAGCTTGGAGCCATAATTGTCTTTTTCACAACTAAGCCCAGCAGAAACTGGGCACTGAGAATCTGGGTTTAAATGTGAAAGTAGTTACTAGCAAAGATGTTTAATATTTTGTTGCACTGGGTGGAATTTCTCTTTTGTGTATATCAGGATGTGAAGAATGCTACAACGCACAGTACCAAATAGCTCCTCAAACTCAGATAGTGATGGGGGCCTTATAAATATTGAGATAGCCAGATAGAAAGATGGCGCATATCATTATTGCTATATCTTTATTTGTATAAAACTTATTGATCTAGAGAAGAGCATACTGTGAATCCCAAGGGCAAAGACAAAACTGGCTTTAAATAATTTAGGGTATTCAACACATTTTTAAAAGTAATGGGGCCAAATTCACTTCTGGTCTACCTCCAATGACTTCAGTAGAATTACACCATTACTATCATGTATCTCTATTTTTTCCTCCCTGTTTTTATGCCTTTTTATCAATGTAGGAAATGTAGCAGCTCTTGGTCTTATGAAAGAACATGTCTGCCTTCAGTAAAAACCTGCTGCAGTCTGTGAGTCTGATACAATCTAGTGCAGTCCTCTGCAGTCCACTAACCCCAGCAGAAAACTCACAGCAAGCAAACTGGCCCCAATGTATTCTTCACAGGGGGGCTGCATTTTGTATGTGTACAGGTGGATACATTCCAGGGTAAGAGCATAAGTGGCCTAGTTTTATCAGGGAAACCAGCAAAGTATTTCTTTTCTTTTCCAGCAATAATCGTCTCCTCCTATGGCCAGGAGATTTCTGAACACGGGCAAAATAACAGCCCCTCAATTTACAAAAATAACCTCCTTCTCCACTTTAACCCTCACAATCCAAAGTCTTGGTATATAAACATTTAACTCCATATTCAGTGACCTAAGTGCACTCATACAAAAGTGTCTTCAGATTTACTGGGAGATTTGGCAGCTCTGAATGCATAAAAAATGTAAATAGCTCTATGGAGCCATTTGACAATAGATGTGAAAATGTTTAGAAACTCTGGAGAAGAGCCTGTATTCAGCTGCATAGATTTTTAAATGTTTTAATACAAATTAATACAGATTTTGTTCTCTTTTGTTTCTGCAGCCAAAACAACCCAATCCTGATTGGCGTTATTCTGCATCCCTAAGAGCAGGAATACAAAGGTATGTACTGTGCTTCCCCTTCTTAAGGGCTTATATCTTTCTCCCTTTGTGAAGTAGACTGTCTTTCAATCTGGTACATCTGGTGACATACACTAGTGAGATCTGCATGCTGTGAGGGAAGCACCCAAGTTTTGCTTCTGAGGCATTATATCTACCAGTCCTACTGATTCACTGTAATTGTTGACTTTTATGCTGGTCATTACTATATTAGTGTTTGGTCTATGCATTCATGTTGTTTACCTCATGCTTCTTTATACATTTACTATCACTGCCTGATTGCTACAATTACTGAATTATTTAACTGATAATACACTCTTCATTCACATTAAAGCTTCCTGTTATCATCCACTCTGATGAATTTCAATAGATTGTGTGCAGCATCAATAGTTTTCCATCTCACTACCTCTCATTACCATAAAAGTGTATCACTGCTGCAGGCAGTTTATTAACCACATGGTACATTCAAGGTATTTAACAAAGTTAAAAGGGCATTGACAAGCATATCAGGCTGAGATTTCCAAGGAAACCTTCTTGAGTTAGGTGCCCACCTTAGACTCCTTTAGAAATCTCAGCCTTAGATCCCAAATTTGCCTTACTATAATTTGCTCCTCAATAAATTTAAAAAGAAGTAAAATAATGCTGTTTGTGTAGGACCTAGATAAAATAATATCTTTGCTCTCTGTGTCTTAGCAAATTAACTAACCAGTCTTATTCTTAGATCTATTCTGGCCTTATCAATAAGACCGGATAACAAATTTAGAACTAAGTAAAAAGGCCGTGGTAATTTCAAGTGGCATTACAAACTCAGAGGGAAAATCATTTGCTGAATACAAAAAGACATAGATTTGAGGGAATTAAAATGTATTTTCATGTTTCTCTGGAGACTATTACAGCAAATACAAAGTAAAATAACTGTACATAAAATATTTGAAATGCCCTTTTAACTAAAAACTACCTTTTTAAATCAATATGAATGTTGATTTTCCTTAGTTAAATCAAGTTTAAATATCATACAGATCAAAATCATTTAGAAAGTAACAAGACGAATTACAATCTTACAGTATTGAGCTCCCAGTTTTAAAAATCTTGCCCATTAACACTGAGAAATGAATTGACCAAGTTTTAGAAACTTCTCTCGGTCCAAACTGAAATAGAACACCTCTTGAAATCAGTGGGAGCCTTGCCTGCATACAGGTGGAATAGGGAATACTTCAGGATTTTGCCTGAAGTAACTTCCATGATAAGTGAAAAGGGTGAGCTCATTTTAAAAATGACTATCTACTTTTTTCATTTTAAGATATCAGGCATCTATTCCCCCGCCCCCCATCATCATCTCCTTATGAGTTCAGAGCTAGACAATGTGCAACAATTAAATTTGCTGGTCTCATGGCAGACTGTTCATCATTTGACACCGTATAAAACTTGATATTACATGGTTATCGTAGTTTGTGACACCTAATTTCTCCCTTCAAAAGTGCTTGCCAAAAGCATAAGGTAATCAGCATCGGATACTATAAATTGCATTGGGATATTTGCTGTAGAAGAGTGGCTGATAATAACATGCTGAAAGAAGCCCAGAACTGACTTTCATTATTTACTTCACTGCTAAGACATCACAAACATGATATGGATTAGGGCCCAGGTCCTCAGAGGTATTTAGGCACCTAACTTCTATTTCAGTGGAAGTTAGGCACCTAAATACCTTTGAGAATCTGGGGCTAGGTGACTTCCCTGCACTGTTAGTGATTTCACATCACATTAATGAAAACAAACCATCCTCTAGAGATAATATTTGTGTCTGATATGAACTGCATGGAATTATGTTGCAGCATTCAAATAATAACCAAAGACAATTTTTGCAGTTCTTACAGGATTGACGCTTTAATAATGCATTAGCAGAATCTGCTAGCATGATGCAATGTTGCATTAGCCCTGGTGCAACAAAGAACAACTGTGACTTTGGAGAAATAGCCAGAAAAGGGAATGTTGAACAAAAACAGGTCAGATGGGAACTATGTAATTTAATCAGTATGCTTGTTTATTCAGTGCTGTGCACATGGAGGAGGCAGGAGTCTTACGAGGAGGGCCGGGAGGACCTGAACAGCTGTGGCCAACAGTATCCAGTGCAACACCAGGTTAGGATCAGAGTACTGACATCTATTAATGGGATATTGGGAAATGTGATGGCTCTATTCCCTTAAAGAGAGGAATGATTGTTATTTGAAACACACTTCCCATTGGATCATTCTTAACTTTCTTTCTACTTTGTGTCTCTGAATTAAGTCCCTATGAAACACTCTTTTGAATAAGATAGACGGTAATAAATAAAGCAAAGAAACCTTTCTCCTTTATTCACTAGCAGGTGCATACTAGAGATGGAATCAAGCCTCAAAATTTGGATTCAGACCTGAACTTATCCAATGTTTTGGGGTGGTCAGACCCAGGAATTTGGTATAGTTCACTAGAGAAGAAGGCCCAGTTGTGAGGTGTGGATCCAGAGCCACATTTCCCCAAAGTTTGGGAGTATTTGGGTTTAGGGTTTTAATTTATCCTCCATTTCTAATGGTCATCAGAACTACCAACTTCGCAAAAAGAGCTGCTCAATTGGGGATGGAGTAAGTAATACAGAACCTCACCAATTCTTACTTCACTATTTTGCAAACTCAGTAATTGTTTTTAAATACCGACAGGTCTCATCCTGCTGTCAGGTAGTTAGGTTTCTTATTACTAAGTGTTCACTCCTTTTATAAATTAAACTGCAGTACATTTACTAGTATGCTATGGAGGGTTCTCATAAAACATTTAACTAAACTGCTATTCACTTGTGAAAATAAATAACCAAAATACCTTTTATGATGAAGTATTCTTGATTTTTTTCATTATTTACTTGCTGACTCACTAAATCAAAATTCAGTAAGAATCAGCAAAGGGTCTCGTTGATTACTGGAGATAAGCAAATTCACTCAGTTCTTTTGCAGTGAAAGCAATGGATGTATTCTCACATTACATTTTGGGATAGAAAGAATTTCATCATTTAAAATGCCTACAAAGTGTTAGGAAATGGTATTTGGTGCTGCTCAGAAGTTCAGACACCAAGCACTGTATTAAGGAAAAATTTGATAACATGTGGTGTGGAAGCTAAAGCTCTTTCAAAAATAATTGGATAGCTTTCATATTTCTTTGTGGATAGAGAAGCAGAGAGATAGAGAGAAATAGAAATATTATGTGTACATTAAACATTGCTACGATTTCTTTTTATGGTTCAGTTGATTAAATATGCACAAGATTGCATTGCTATGTTACAAATATTTTACTGAACAATTAAGTTAAAAGTTGTATTTGAGAATAAAAATACACATGGTTCATCCAGATGGCAAACAATGAAACTGGAAATAATTCACAGAACAACCTTTTAACCTGCTGACTGATTAAATATGGGAGGATCCTTAAGGCTCCAGCAGGGGCAGAAGGAACTTTCAGGGAAAAAATTAAATTAATTCCTGTGGACTAGATTATCATTTTATGATCTGACCCGGATAAGGGTCAGACCATAGCTGCGTGCCCCAGGAGTAGACCACGAGATGAATTGTCTCAGAGTCCAAATTCATTCCCAGCTTCAAGGATGGAGTAAGTAACTTCACTCCATTTTGTCAGGAAGTACCCTGTGTGCCTGGGTAGCTACTTGGGTTTAGGAATAAGCTGGGGAGAGGAGGTAAAACCAGGACACTTATTACTCCCCATTCGCTCTCTCTGCTCCCTCCCTGTCCACTTGCGTGAAATGGGGCATTTTGGGCAAGTAGCCCCTGCTCTTCCTACCGCAGCCAGAGTCACAGTTTGGGCAGGATCAGGCAAATGAGTAAAGAGGTAGTAAGAACTTGTATCTCCAGCCCCAGGAAGTCTTTCTGCTCTTTGAGAAAACCAGCCTCTTAAAAAGTCTAGGGTAGTTAAAACTGTTTTGAAATCCAGTTTCTGTGGATCAAGTTTCTTGATCCTTCCAAATGACTATTCTTCCTGTGCAAGAAAGAATCTTTTGTTTCCTTTCTGTCTGGCCTTAAGGGTTTAATGACTGCTAAAATAACATAAATGAGACCTTCCTACCATTTGTAAACAGACGATGTGGATTTCATTAGCCTTCAGTAACAAATAGTTTATGCATATAGAAGTGTCATTTAACAGAAAAGGTAAAATTAACACATAACTTTAATACATTACACTTTCAAATATAGTTGTTTATCACAATGGTTTATAATTACAGCTTTGGGTTCCCACACACATTTCCTCTTTCAATTGTTCTACCTCCTTTCCACTGCTCATGTTCATGACTTGTGCCATTTTTCATCAGGTTAAGACACAAAATTATGCTTTTCATTAGATATTTGACCCATTTCAGCCAATTACACTGAATAGAGACAACATATGCAGTTGCTCTTGACATGCCATTTACATCTGAACACTGCTACACCTGTGTCCAGATAAACTCACAAATTAGCTGCTCATTATCTCTATTTCCATCAACATATGCAGCAGCTGCAGCTCTCTACTTCTAATTAGTATAAAACTGCCTCAAATCCCGCCTCACATACATATGCTTAATGCAGTTGTTTTACTCAATTGATTAATTCCAATTGGTTTGTCACTAAACCATTCATTTAATTTAGCACTCCACAAAAGCCTCGGATAAAATGCTTCAGATTGAAGGAATCAGAAAGTTAATCAATGAGAGCATCAAAAGATGATGTCATAGGAATGTTCTAAGAAGGATGAACAAGTCAAGTGTTAAATCAGTAAATCCTTAATTCCTACTGCCTAGCTATACTCAGACACTACATGGTATATCACCAGTTCTGTACCTTTCAGGGTAAATCCTGCTGTCACTTACATGGATAAAGCTTCCACTGACTTCAGTAGGAGTTTCACCTATGCAGCTGAGAGCAAAATTTGGCCCATTGTTTTTTGTTCCTTTCACAGGTTCTTCATCACAAAAAAGTGATGAAATCAAGATTTAAGGCTTATGCTCTGTCCCAAACTCACTCTGAGGTGAACAAAAGGTCCAGTGGTCTAAGTTAAGGATACACAATCAGATTCACTTTGGAATTCCTGCCACTTGTGTCATAGTTTTAATGTCATTTAAAGAGAGGTTGTTTTAAAAATTGGTTTCCTTGTTTGAAAAACAAGTTATGAAGCATATTATATTCCTGACAAAGAGCTCTTCCAGCCTCTCAGGTAAGGTGCTACTCTGTGTATTTGGTAAATATTTTATCTCAGTGGTTTTTCTATGTATTATGACTGAGATTTTCAGAGAAGACATCCAACTCCCATTTCAATAAGTCTACATGTAGACTTATAATTATTAGACAGTCTATAGGTAGACTTGTTATCTACCTGAATGTTGATCACTTGCTTTAATCATTGCTTCTGGATATTTGAAATTGCATAATGGAGATCCATTTACATCCCAAAAATTGTTACTTAAAAGAAAGTTAAGGCTGCCAAGTCAAGCACTCAAAAGCAAGGAAATGCCAGAATTACATTTGCCTGTGCAACCTTAATTCAGCCTCTTTGTGCATATGCATTATGATACAGAGTGAAATCCTGGCTCCACTGAAGTCAATTGGAAATGTGCCATTGGCTTCAGTGGGGTCAGTATTTTCACTAACCATCTTAGCACTATTTTTCCACAGGAATTCCACCTCATTCACAGCACAGGATGGACCTTGCCCAGGGAATGAATCAGAGCCATGTAGTCAATGAGGCTGTTGTCTGTAGGATGGTTGCTTCATTTGCTACAGATGTTGGAAGATGTTTAGTGCATGAGGCAGGAAACTCCAGAAGGGAAAGGATGGTTATGTGATTAAAGCAACTGAATGCTATGCTGAAGAACTGCATTCTATCCCTGCCTCTGCCACAGTGTTCCTATGTGCTGCTGGGCAAGTTGCTTAAACCAGAATTTTCAGAGGTGGCCACTAATGGTGTACTGTTCATTTCTGAGTGCCCAACTTGAAACACCTGGGGGCTGATTTGCAGGAGTGCTAAATGCTCACAGCTGGAACTGAAGTTGACTGGAGTTCTGTTCTGAACATATATAGTGATATAAAAATGCTAGGAACTTTGAAAAATTAGGCCTTAGGGGCTAACTTCACCAAAGGACTTACATGTCTAAATCCCCGAATCTCACCCCACCAGGATTCACAAATCCCCGGTTCAGCTGCCCCCAAGCCCTGTCGATGCCTAAACTCACTTGGTGCCTACATTTTTGCAGCGAAAGTTCCTAAATCCCTATGTTTTGGCCTCTGAGCATGCACACTGCAGCCCCATACCAGGCATATGGATGGTTAAGCCCCAGAACGAGTCATGAACTGGGGAAAGATAGGCATTTCTCTGCCTTAGTCACCTGTGAGGCCCAATGAGATAGGTGAATTTTGAGCTCGCCTACTGGATCAGATCCCTATAGATGAACTTACACAAAATGGCCAGGGGGAGGAGGACCTCCCTCATAACTTTTAGCCCAGTGTTTAGAATACTCACCTGGGATGTGGGAGACCCTTGGTTCAAGTCCCCACCTCAGGGAGGGAAGGAATTTGAATAGGGATTTGCCACATCTCTGGTGAATGCTCCAGCTACCAGGCTTACAGAGTCATTCTCATGCTCGCTTTCTCTCTGTGGTCTAATGATTCTTTCCTTATTTATCCAGTGGAACAGCTTCAACAAGGTGACCGAGGGAGCTATGCATCACAATATCCCAGAGCTCCATGGTTAGGGCACTCACCTGGGAGGTAGCAGAATCCTGTTCAGCTCCCTTCTCACCCTCAGCTACAGGTGGGAACTTGAACCAGTGGTCTCCAACATCCCAAGTGAGTACTCTAACCACTGGGCTATGAGTTATGAGAGAGTGCTGCCTGCAGCTACTTCTTTCTAACATGGAGTATTGCCTAATGCTAAGAGAAGCCTTTGTAGTTGAAAATCCAAAGCAGGGGGAGGCGCCTCCCTGCAGCCTGGACTTAGGTGCCTATCTCTAAGAGAGGGGGCTTTCCACACACTCCTCAGCTTGGCATATCCTATTGGCTATCTTAAGTGAGGAGCCAGCTAGCATGCTGACTTTTGTGAATCCTATTCTAAGGCCCTTGTGCCTAGGCACCAAACTGAAGCTTTGTGAATCCCAATGTTTTTTTAGAAGCCTAAAAGTTAGGGGTGACTACACTCAGTTTCTTTGTGAATCTAGCCATGGCTGTCTTAAATTGGATGCCCAAAATTGGTGGATACTAAACAAATATGTCCTTAATTGCTCCTCACCTCAGTTTCCCTCTGTAAAATGTGGGATGATAATACCAATGTATCTCATAGGGGTGCTATAAAGATAAATTCATCAATGTTTGTAAAGCACTCAGATGCTATACTGATGAATGTCCATGATGAGAAAACCTATGCAGATATTAATTCTGTATTTAATGTAGGATTTAAATAGAGTAGAGTAAATAAAGCATGGGGCCATATACTGAATGATAACTGTGAACAGAAATATTGAATGGCTTCCCATGTAGTGAGCACTGTTCATCCTGTGCCCTGAATGAGGCAAGGAACCTATAGAAAAAATAGCGTATGATCATGTAATTAAGAACTGTGGGTGAAATACTGGCCCCATTGAAGTCAATTGCAAAGCTCCCATTGACTTCAGTGGAGCCAGGATTTCACTCTGTACCATAATGGATATGCACAAAATGGCTGAATTAAGGTGGCATGTGAGATGAATCCTGAGATTTCCTAACTTTTGAGTGTTTGACTTTGCAACTTTAATGTTCTTTTAACATTGGCTTCTTAATGTAATTTCTCACATTTTTTAAAGAAAGCAAATTGAAAAAAATAGAAATTCTGTAGTGTGGAACCATATTGACCCCAACATGAGTCATCAGCAGGACTGGGACCTTTAGATCCACAGCACAGACCTTTGCTACCATTTGAGCTAGCTGAGTAACTGGTAGCAGTAATACATTGTTATCCCCTAAGTGGATTAGCCAGTAGAGGGGGAAGAGAGAGACAATTTACCAGGGACTTTAAGAGCTATTTATTGACAGCAGATGAATGTTGAGACTTGGGAATCTGGGTTCAGTACTAGATTCTGGAGAGGAGTGTAACCTAGTGATTATAAACCCTTCTGCTTCTGTCCCTGCAATCCTGACCCCTTCTACTCTTGTTCTCTCCAGTCTGTCCCTGTTTTAATCTTCTCCACTTTAGCTCCTGTCCCAGTCTCCTTTACTCTCACTGGCTTCTATCTCAGTCTCTTTCCCTCTGTTTTTCTCTTCTCCCCACTGGTTCCTGTTTCAGTCCTCCCCCTCCTCCTCCCTGCATTCCTGGCAGGCAATTTCCTTCTCCATGTTGTCTGGGCACCAGCAAGAGGAGCATGGGAGCATAGGAGAGACAGTCTCCTTATTCTCAGTTCCAGTGCATGGTGTCACAGCAGGGAATGTCCTGCTCAGCCCCTGCAGCAGTGGGATGGAACTTATTCCATCACCCTGTGGGGATGATACATGCACAGTCCAGTTGGAACACAAGCGTTATGTGGGACTAGAACATGCTCAATGCATATGCAATCCTCAGAGAATTTAGCTGCCAGCCTCTAATAACCCTCCCTACTGAGCATGTGTGAACTGCAATTTTCAGAGGCTCATAGGTTTGCCAAATTTGGGTAGATCTTCACAAGGATAGCAAAGGACATATCCCTGACACTCAGGCAGTGCTCCTGCCAAATTTCAAGTCCCTGCTCAAAGCAGGGAGGTGCTAGAGCTTCATAATGGAACAGTTGTAAACAATTTTAATATGGGCAAAAATGTATTTTTAACTAATTTTATTCTCAGAAATGTCTGGACCAATTTTGCTGAAATGTTTCAAAACATGTGTCCAGCATGGGAAATTTCAGCCAAAATAGTTAAAATTTGGCAAAGTTGTAACCAACTGAAAATAGGATCTTATGATGGAAAGTATTATGCACCTTAAATATTAATGTCAATACCAGCTGTGCTTGTAATAGACCATGCTGGTTTTGAAGAATTAAGTCCAATACAGTATATTGTGCACATACACAGTAATGCTGTTCTATGACTAAAGAGAAAAGAAGTTCTAAGACACTATGAAATATATAAACAGCAGCTGGAACAGAGAAGGAGAGCTCTGAAAATGGCAATCAGAAAACCTAGGAGAGGATATATACTCTATTAATCTATTTCTGCATAAAATCTTTATGCTGAGTAGATCAGTTTTAGGTGATGTTGACTAGTTTATAAGAAAGTCTTGCATGCTAAATACAGCTGATAGAGATCTTAATCCTACTGATAAAAGTTGCAGAAATAGAATGAGTTATAAATACTGGAACAAAAATAAACAATTAAAAACATCTGCAAACATGACAAATAAGCATTAAAATGGTCTAATCTGAAAAGCAATGGAAGCCTTTATATGATATTTGTAATGGTGGTACTGGATGGGAGACAGAGTGCTGAGAATGGGGTGATTGCCCGGGAAATTGTGAAGAGAGAAATGAAGACAGGATGATGATAAGGGGCCTGGGAAAGGTGACAGAGAGCAGAGAGATAGCACTGAGCACTTAATAGATTTTAAGGCCAGAAGGAACCATTACGAGGCCATGGGATGTCACCCAGTGGTTCTTGCATCCAGCTCATAATTTCTGGTTGAACAAGAGCAAATCTTTCAGAAAGACATCCAGTCTTGATTTAAAGACTTCAAGTGATGGAATGAGATGAGAGGGGCCAAGTCAAAGGGGCATGGGGTAATGAGGCAGGGTTGGTAGAAGATGTAAAAAGGGTTGAGAGCCCTGAGAATGGGGTTATAGAAACCCTGGGAAAAGAGAACAGAAACCACTGAGAATGGGATGACTGAGTGCCTTAAAATGGGGCATTGAGCACCCAGAATGGGATCAGGAGGGCCCTCTATTGGAGTGGGATAATAGAAGCCTTAGGATAGGGGACAGAGAACACTGAAAATGGGATTATAGAGACTCTGGAGAGAGCCCTGAGAATAAGTTATTAGAGATCCTGGGAAAGGGGGGCTGAAAGCCATAGTTAATGGGCTTCTGGGAAAGAGGACACAGAGCCCTGCTGAGGCTGGCTCCAGGTAATATAATTTCCATTTGAAAAATACGATTTGATCTGTCCAAATGTTTGAATCCATTTAGCATCTCTACAGAAGGGAATGAATGATTTTTTCCAGTTTGACCCTTTTACTCTTACATCAGACACAGCTCTTGAAATTCAAAAGGCATAATGCTCCAATAGCTGCTCACTGGGATGCCATGATATTGTCATGGGGATCTTAGTTCGTGAGATTTTTTTTTTTTATTTCATTTTAAAGAGCAAGAGTCAAAGCAGATGGTTTGTATGATTGGGACAGGCCCTTGCCTTTCACATACCTTGTTCCCATGGATATGTATTGTGATCCTAAATGGGGGATGTTTTCTTCCCAGTTGCAGTAGTAGGCTTTCCCTCTCCTCCCTCAAATGATCTCCCTTAGCTAAGGAAGGAAGGCTTGATACTACTCTCTTTGGACTCCATTGGTGTCATGCCTAGGTCAGCCACAGATGTCACTGTAACTGTGCCTCTGTGGGTCACAACTGAGAATACCAAATTCAGGACAAACTGCTGAGAAATAGGGCAGATACACCCCAAAACTGGAGGTTATTCTCCCATGAGATATACCAAACCAGCAACAAAAGTAAACTTCTGTTTCACCACACTGGCTAACAAAAAGTCATGAAAGCAGTTTCCTTAGGCATTCCAGTCCTTGTATCATCACCAAAAACATTAGACTTAGAGATGAGTGGTTCTTTAAAACCAATTGCATCAAATGAAAGGTTCTTCTGATCTCAAAGGACCAGCCACACACCCAGTTCAATATACAACTCAGATCTTACCCAAAAATCACGCTGTTGCCAATCCTGTAGTATCTAAAATCTAAAGGTTTATTTATAAAAAGAAAGAAAGAAAATTGTTTAAAGGAATCAAATACATACAGTCATTGCAAAGTTCTTGGTTCAGACTTGTAGCAGTGATGGAATAAACTGCTGGCTTAAATCAAGTCTCTGCTTGCTTCCAAATCATTGGAAGGACCTCAGTCCTTTGGTTAAAATGCCCTCATTAGTATAAGTTCATAGTCCAGAGGTTTGAGCAGGAAAGAGGCAAAATGGAGATATTTCCAGGGCCTTTTATAGCTTCTGCCATGTGGAGGGAAACCCATTGTTCTCACTATGGAAAATTACAGTAACAAGATGGTTTGAAGTCACATGGGCAAGTCACATGTCCATGCATGATTTCGCCTAGTCATAGTAGAAGTCATTACCTATACCTCAAAAAGCACGTTCACAGGAAAGTCCATTCAGGGTAGGTGGGCATCTTCCATTGTGAGTTAAATGTTCTTTTCATGGGGCACTCAATTTGAATAGTCCCTAAATAAGGCTAAATACCTTGTGGGCGCTACCCAGGAGCAAACATTTTGAAATCCAGGTATAAACCCAACAGTCATAACTTCAAATACAAAAATGATACATGCATACAAATAGCATAATCATATTCAACAAATCATAACCTTTCCATAGACACCTTACTTGACAACCTTTTTACAAGATTTGTCACAAATATATAATAGTGGTTGCAACAATGATCTATACGGTCATATTTTAATCAGATAACATCACAGTCACTTAAGAGAAACACAGGAGCTGAGGGTGCTGCCTCTGCAATGCTCCTGCTGGCCCACAAAAGACTAGAGATGGAACTCAAATCTGGGTCTCATATGGTGGTACAGTGCATTACATCTCTATTTTAATATAAATAAACCACTGTGACCATCTCACCTGTGAAACCCTTCCTCAGATCCCATTTCTGAGTCTCATCACTGGCTCCTTGAATTAAATTCAAGTTTGTTGCTCTTCAAGATCATGTGGTCTTACCCATGCCTTCATGTCTGCCCTCATTACTGTGTACACCAGGGATCGGCAACCTTTGGCACATGGCCCACCAGGGAAAGCACCCTGGCTGGCCGGGCCGGTTTGTTTACCCGCCGCGTCCGCAGGTTTGGCCGATCAAGGTTCCCACTGGCCGCGGTTCGCCACTCCAGGCCAATGGGGGCTGCGGGAAGCGGGGCGGGCTGAGGGAGCCGCGATCGGCCGAACCTGCAGATGCGGCAGGTAAACAAACCAGCCTGGCCCACCAGGGTGCTTTCCCTGGCGGGCCGCGTGCCAAAGGTTGCCAATCCCTGGTGTACACTTTCTCACTCCTGGTGCATCTGCCAGTTTTCTATGCATACTACTTCCTTTGTTTGCATTTTTTGCTTTCTTTCAAGCTACCCTGTACATTTTGAACAGCCTCCCGCCTCTGGCTTGCCAAGTGTTCATCTTTCTTCTCTTCCTGTTCTTCCTTAAAACCCATTTCTCTCATGAACCCTCCCTACTCTGATTTCCTCTCTGTAGGACTCTCCATTATCTCCTCTATCTGAATTGTTGTCCCGAAAGTGTTGGAAATGAGGTCACCAGCATGGCCACACATGACCTTTGCAATATTTCACATTGAGCTAAGAGTCTGCTGTGATAAGTGCTTCCCATTTCTAACAGCCATATGGAAGGTGGAGAAGACTAAGAATTTCAGGTCTTCTTTGCTCTGAACGAAAACATTTTGAAATCAAAAAGATTTTCAAAAACTATGCTAGAAACAATTAAATATGTATACTGTAGCTGCAATATGACAGCCCAGCTATTTTTTTTTTAAATGCCAATGATCTTTCTGACTGGAAGCACATATGTCGTTTACAAGATGCAAATTCCTGCTGAACCTTTTGGTGCAGCTCTCAGTATTTGCAGCTAAGACTCAATAATTGATTGCAATAATTTATACTTTCTTCAGCGGATGGTGACCCTGTGCCTCCATCACATTCAGTGAAGTGGGGAAAAATACACAATATTATGCAGAGATTGTAGTCACCACATATTTAATACTGAAGGCAAGTATACATTTGATTTTGGACCCACCCTCAACTTCAATAAAACCCAACCAATCTACCCAAAATTACGTGTGTGATTTTAGGGTTAATTTTTTTTTTCTGGAAAGTGCAAGATAAATCAGACAATGTACTTGGGAGCTATTGTGGTTCAAAAATGAGGTGGTCATACTTCTTGAACATTTACAAGGATCCTGGGACAGGGAGTTGGGGGGGGGTTGGGTGGAGAAGGGGCTCATCATGACTCAGATTTGTTTTAATCTGTCTTGATGAGGGCTGGTGTAATTGAGTAGGTTTTTTGTTTTGTTTTTGAGGGGGGAGGATGTTCTTAGAAAAGTTATGCTGTTATTCATAGCAATGTTATGCATACCTAGTCTCTGGGAAATTTTTAATTCTATCTGCTAGAAGCCCTGGCATCCATTTGTGAGCTTCCCAAAGTGTGCAAAAGGCCCATGTGCACTTCATGACCTCCATATAAGGCATCTGTTCTGATGCAAGCTTCCCTAAGGCCCACATCCGAGCAATTGCTCTATGCTGAGATGCTAAATGCACATAACACTGGAGGCCTGTACACTTAAATCCCATGAAAGCCTAGAGGAGGAGGAGATGGTGGCTTTCTTGAGGTTATTGAAGAACAAGCAAAGGCTCTGAGCTTATCTTGTTCTAGACCCATCTTTGCTACTGAATGGACAGAACAATATATGGCATTTTACAACCATTAGTGAGATCTCACAGCACCTCTGTCAGTCAGGCAGACATCGTCTGTTTCTGAGGGAGAAACAGAATCAGGAAAGTTTAAGTGACTTGCCCATGGTCATATGAAATTAGAGCCCAGATCTCCTTACTACCAGTCCTGTGCTTAATTCACTAGACCATAGAACGTGACCCCTCTCCCTCCCAAGTCCTTCCGATCTATTTAACCTCTCTACGTATCATTTTTATTATTTACCATATAGGGAGCACTGTGGTGATAACACTTACTTACCTATCTCACAGGGGTACCTACTTTATGGCCCTCTTGGTTAAGGCACAGCCAACACTCTGTTCACAGGTACTTACTGTCTCAAGGAGGTGGAGGGGGAATGATTCGCTTCACTACAGACATGTGGATCACCTGTCAGACAACTGCCACAATTTGTGACAGTGAACCCACTTGGTCACTTTTAGGGGAGGAAACTTGGTCAGGGGAAGAGGGTTGGTAGTGCAGCAAGTTCCAGCCAGATTTCACACGGGGCCTGTGCAGTTTCCAGAAATCACGTACTGTGTGTATGTGACCCTGCTTTGAAAAGGGAGTAAATCAAAGCACACTAAGAAACTGTTAGTGTGAAACAGCAGGTTCCACACAGACACTGTGCGGCAGGCTAGCATGGGATAGTATTGCACCCCAGCTTGCCATGAACTAATGGTTCATCTCAACAAGCCATAAGTGTGCCACAAATGGAGGCAGATAATAAAGGAGTGGCTGACAAGTTTCCTGGAGCTCATGGCCTCAGAAAATGAGCCCAGTGAGGTGTGTGCAGTCCAGGGTTGCCTTGGAAAAATTGAGAGTGTATCTACACTGCAATCATGAGTGTGATTGCAACTGGTGTAGACATACCTAAGCTAGTAGTTCGGGTACCAGAGCAGTGAATCTCTGTTAGTGCACGTTTCAGCATGGCCTAACCATGCATGGAATTACCCAGTGTTCCTTACTCGGTGCCCAAGCTCACTAGATTGAAGCTCCATGATTGCGGTGTAGACATACCCTAAAATCCAAAAGGCCAAATTCAGAATGGAAACTAAGTGAGCCTATGAAAGATTAAGGAAGTTTAGAGGGTGTCTAAATCAGTGTAACCTACACTTTCTTCTGGCCCCTCAGCATGTATGTTTCGCCAGCTTATCCTTCTCCTAGACTTACTGAGACTCTCTTGAATCTAACTACTTATTCAGAACCCTTACATTCAAAGAACCAATTTCAAAGGTGATGTGCAATTCAGATCCCTTACATTAAACACCCACCATGTCAATGTCTAAGGGAGCCTAATTTACACACTGAGGGGCTAGGAGAAGGTATAAGCTAATGTAACTCCGCACCCTCCTTTAACTTACACTTTCTTATATCTTCTCCTGGCTCCTCAGTATGTGAATTACAGTGGATGCACTTAAAATGTTTTTCTGTTTTGATAGACATTACCAACTCTAATATTCATTGTAAGTATAAGGAGTCTCTCTCAAACTGGTGGAATAACAGCCTTATTTGTCTGAAAGTGCTTGACTTTAATATTTGTTATTATTATTAATTTATTATATACATTACACCCAAATGTTTGCAAGGCATCTCAAAAAGCAAATAGTCAAGCAAGGTCCCCATGCTGAGGAACTTGAAATCCAGATTTTAGATCTGACACAAGTGAGGGAGAGAACAAATGAGAAGAGGGCAGAGTAGGAGAGGACAACTCTTACAAAAAGATCACCCAGTGACTCAGTTGTTTCACTTACATTTCTCAGTGGGTAATTTCATTACAAATCTGTTCTAATTTTCAAAGCCAAGCAGGTTTTTACTTGGCTGGGTGATCTCTGCTTAGTACAGGGGTGGGCAAACTTTTTGGCCCGAGGGCCATATCAGGGTTGTGCAACTGTATGGAGGGCCGGGTAGGGAAGGCTGTGCCTCCCCAAACAGCCTGGCCCCTGCCCCCTATCCGCCCCCTATCCACCCCCTCCCACTTCCCGCACCCTGACTGCCCCCCTCAGAACTCCCAACCCATCCAACCCTCTCTGCTCCTTGTCCCCTGACCACCCCTTCCCAGGACCCCCGCCCCCTATCCAAACCCCCTGCTCCCTGTCTCCTGACTGCCCGGACTCCTATCCACACCCCCGCCCCCTGACAGCCCCTCCGGGACTCCCACCCCCTATCCAACCGCCCTCTGCTCCTCGTCCCCTGACCACCCCCTCCCGGGACTCCTCGTCCCTAACTGCCCCCTGGGATCCCACCCCCTTATGCAACCCCCCCCCCCC
>NW_020665189.1:3368202-3373978 GCF_002925995.2 Terrapene triunguis | reverse complement strand
CCCCCCCCCCCCCCCCCCCCCCCCCCCCCCCCCCCCCCCCCCCCCCGTCCCCTGACTGCCCTCCTGACCCCTATTCACTCCTCGCCCCCTGACAGGCCTCCTGGGACTCCCACTCCCAACCCTCCCTGTTCCCCATTCCCTGACCACCGCCCCCCAGAACCTCCGCCCCATCCAACCACCCCCTCCTCCCTGACTGCCCCCCAGGTTCCCCCGCTCCCTTACCCAACCTCCCTGCCCCCTCATCATCATCAGGAGCTTGCATCTGCGACACCCAGCCAGAACCAGCAGTGCTCCCCACGCTGCCCAGCGGGAGCGGCGGGCCAGAATGCGGCCTGCGTGGCTGCAGGGGAAGGGGGGACAGCGGGGGAGGGGCCGGGGACTAGGCTCCCTGTCCGGGAGCTCAGGGGCCAGGCCGGGCAGTCCCGCAGGCTGGATGTGGCCCGCGGGCCGTAGTTTGCCCACGTCTGGCTTAGTATCTAGGTTTGCTGCTTTTCTGTGATAATAATGGCAACACCCAATGATTTATGTATTTAATGCATGCCTAATGGTAATACTCTGCATTTATGCAGAAGACATGAATTTGTTTCCCCCGCCTGTTATTTCCCTAAGGCTTCAGTAAGTAAAAGGAACAATCCCTATTCTGCAGTTTTACTACCTTGGATTGTGATCATGTCAGATCTTATAAGCTAAGCAAGGATTTGCCTGGCCAGTACTTGGATGGAGTGTGTGGAATTTACATCTTTTTTGCATGAGACTGCAGCTTCTATTTTGTCTCTGACTGTGCTCCTTCTTTCTTGCTAGTTATGTTTCTGCTTTCACCAACTTACTTACTTATTTACTCCTGAATAGTCTTCAGAAATTGTTTTTTGAAAAGGAAATTATATTAAAATATATGTTAATTCAACATTTTGGTGTTCCGATTCCCAGAGGAATCTTAACTCTGTTTGTACATACATGTGATTCATTACCAGTGTGACATGTCTTTCAGCAAATAAAATAATATAACGGAAAAGTATTGTGACATTTTCAATAACTGTATATGTATGTACATATGTAGCCTTTCACATTACTGCATATACATTGTGTGATCATTCATGGAAAAACTGTATTTTAATGGACACATGTGAGGGGACAGAACTAAGGTATTATTTTGGTGGTGGTTGTTATTATTGTAGTATAGTGGTGCCTAGCAGCTCTGACTAAAAGGTTGGGGATCCATTGTACTCAGCAGTACAAGTAGAGTCTGTGGTAGAGCTGGGAATTGAATCCAGCTCAGTGTTTTTAAACACAAGACCAAACTTCCTTTCTAAGAGATGCCAAGTACCCCTTGGATGGCACTGAAGCCTTAACTCTCATTGAATTGCGTGAGAGATACAAAGGGTGCTCAGCACCTCCCAGGATTGAGCCCTAAATTTATTCTGTGCCCAATGTGGCCCCATCACTTTGCTAAGGAGTACCTAGCAGGATTAGACCCAGTGTAGATGGCTCCTATGTTACTTACCCCCCAGAGACCCTAGAGTCAGGACATGTTACGAGCAGCAAGGAGACATGGCTGGAGCCACAAGCAAATGGCCGTTTGGGAATTGTTTCCAGATAGCACATGTTAAAACACCTATGGGGATGCTCTAGCTTGCACCAGGGTCAGGGATGGACAGAGAATCAGAGATCTGAAACCATCTCCTTGATGTCCTCGCTCCCCATCATCCCACTGTGATCAGAAGAACAGGGCCGGCTCTAGGATTTTTGCCGCCCAAAGCAAAAACAATTTTGGCCACCCCCCCCCCCGTTTTTTAATTACCCCACCCCCGGCCCCGCCTCAACTCCGCCCCTTCCCCAAATCCCCAGCCCTGCCTCCTCCCCCCAGGCTCTCAAGCCTAGGAGGGAGGGAGTGGGAGAAGCGGCGCCCGCGCCGCGCCACTCAGAGTCTCCCCCTCCCTCCCAGGCTCTCAAGCCTGGGAGGGAGGGGGAGCAGCGGCGCGCGAATCAGCTGTTTCGCGCGCCCTGGTGCGCGAGCGGCAGCAGCAGCGGAGGTGAGCTAGGGCGGCCGGGGCACATTTTTAGGGGAGGCATTCTGGCGCCGGCCATGCCGCCCTTAAAAATGTGCCGCCCCAAGCACCAGCTTGTTTTGCTGGTGCCTAGAGCCGGCCCTGCAGCAGAAACTTGGTGCAGTAGAGAACCTGGCCCTTTAACTCAAAATTTCCTGAGCATTGTGTGAATAAAATCTCAGCGTCTATGTTTCACTGTGCTGCTTTGCAGACACTACATAAACATTGTCAGGCCTTCAGCAGTACAGAAGCTCTTATTTAAAGAGAAGGGCAAAGGCTCCTTCACATTCCTGTTGTCCATTATGTTTCCCGATTTAACAACCTTCCTAAGCCTCTTAACATCCTTCCATTCAAGCGGGACAGGGTAGGGTAGAGCAGAACAAGGAGTGCTGCTGCAGTGCTCTTTCTGTTTATCTAGCACATAACCTGATTATTTACATAACACTGACCTAGCAATGCTGCATTGACTGTGAGGTCTTTAAACTCCCAGCCATTCAGTCATTACTTGTGTGCACTCAGAGGGTGGAATGAAGGATGTAGAACAGTAATAACAGCATTCGAAGGCATCCCCTTCGTTATGGGGATTTAATTCTCAGAAAATCGAGGCTCTGGCTATGGAGGGAATAAGAGTCTGAGTGCAGCTTCTATGTTGTTGTCTTATATAATTATATTCACCCATCCCTAAAAGCATTCCCTTATAGTACACACACACAGCCAAGAAGGGAAATGGGTTGAGTATGGGGGAAAAGCCCTCATGGCTGTTGTAGAGATTGTCTCTCTATTTTTATATTGAAAAAAATTGTGAGCTATTTCTACAAGTGCAGGTAGGTTAGAATAATCCCTGAAGAGACAGGGGAGAGTTGGAATGACCTCTGGTAGTTATTGCTCAGCCTCTTTTCCCCATCTCAGTGTGCAAAGCTTACCAGATTCAGAACCCGATAGCAGACTAAAAGCAAAACTGTGAACAACTTCATCTTATCCCACACCTAACACTGCCAGGGAGGCTGCAGCTAAAAGTGAATTCATTGGCTAAGCTTTGAACAATATAACATTTCATTGCTTGTATTTTGATCCAGTTTGTTGCTAGGGAAAGATGAAGCGCTTCATTAATTATCACTAGCAGCCTAGTTCTGTCTTGTGGCTGCTTTGCATGGTTTGTTTTTCATCTCTGAGAAAGGAGTAGGTTTGATTTTCACAAGGAAAAACCAAACTATATTCCCTAAGGGGCAAACCCTGCATCTCTGACTGCATAGGCTTCCCTGGCACAGCAGCAGAAACAATTGATATTCTGTTGCAAAAAGAGAAGCAGGATCTGAGGGGGCTGTGAAGGGGTTCAAATCCCATGTCCTGTGCAGAGCTCAGCACCATAGGGGCGCCCTATGCTAGAGCATAAAGAGCTTGGTTGCATGAAAGTCTGGGAGTGGGGACAGATGATTCATTGCTATGTGGATGTTCCCATCCTCCCCCCATGGGAGCAGTGTTTTTCCCTCTGTGCATCTCTCCAGTTCAGCCACTAGAGCTGGATGCTGGGCCAGCGCTTTGTTCATAAGTTACACATCCTTTGCCCATAATTGCACCTTGAGTGCCCAGATCAGATGTATAAAATCTGGCTTGCTTTTAAGCTTTGAAAAAGAAATACTCAATTAGTTTCTTATATTTTATTCACAAGTGGTGGACTAGGGTCTCTAAACAAGCTCAGCAAGTTTCTGAGATCCAGACTTTCACACATGATAATCTACTGAAGCTGTCTCCCATTCTCCCATTCAAGCAGGCACCCTGCCTGCCCAGCTATCAGTGTTATATTTAAAACTTGGTTCCTTTTTAAATATCCCAAAATTAATCAGTTTTTATAAGCCGACCCCCCCCAAGATGGATACGTAAAAATGGAAATTTTTTGTGACCGATTCATAAGCCGACCCTATAATTCAGGGGTCGGCAAACTTTGGCTCCTGGGCCATCAGGATAAACTGCTGGCAGGCCGAGACGGTTTGTTTACCTCGAGTGTCTGCAGGCACGGAGTAAGTAAACAAAGTGTCCCAGCCTGCCAGAGACTTACCCTGACGGGCCGGGACAGCAACTGGTGGGGAAATTGGGGGGTGAGGGGGAAGCTGGGGGTCAGGGGAGTAACTCCTGTGACAACCCCCCACATGACCCCATCCCTAGCCTGGGGCCCCCACACTCTCCACATTCTATCCCTTCCCACCTTAGCTGGGGCGGGCCAGGGTAGGATGTCTCTGGCCTGGCCGGAGCTGCTCCGGCAGGCTGAGCGGCGCGGTCACAGCCTGCTCCAGCGGGCTTAAACCGGGCGGCACAGCTGCAGCCTGCCAGCCCCAGAGCTGTAGCCTGCCTCTTCCCTTCTGGCTCTGCTGGCTGTGCTGCCTCTCCTTGCCCCCTCTGTTGGGGGGAGGGGCTGTGTCCCACCTCTCCCTCTCTCTATACCTGTTCATAAGCCGACCCCCTTCTCTGATGCTTCCCTTTTTACTAAAAAAAATTGGCTTATTAACGAGTATATACGGTAATCAGTTGAAACTAGGATCTGGGCTTTAAAATAAGCACCAAGTATCACAAGATTCACAGTAAAATCACAAGAGTTAGTAACAGTGTTATTGAGTGAAAAATAACAGATGATACACTTTAAAAACTCACATTATATTATTTGAAAAATGAGTAATGAAATGACCCATCCGAAGCCTTCATTTGAGACACTGCCTGCAAACTCTAATATAATACATTTATTTACAAAATATCCAAACTGGAATTAACAAGAAGTATGCATTATAAGCACAGATCATGATTTTTCATCGTTGTAACTCATCTTCCCTTGTTTCCTGCCCCCTTTGTTTGTAGGTATCTCTTTCTGTATTACTTTTAACTTATACTGTAAGCTCCTTGGGGCTTGGACCTGTCAGTTTATTTGTAAATCAATATGCACACCTATGGTTCTATATAAATATTAGCAATTAATAACAATATTAATGTAATAACTTCTGTCTTCAGCCTCCCACAGTACCGATCCTAAACACTCTGTGTCCATAGACTTTAAGGCCAAAAGGGATCATCATGATCATGTAGTCTGACCTCCTGCACATTGCAGGCTACAGAACCTCACCTACGCCCTCTTGTAATAAACCCCTAACCTCTGCCTGAGTTATTGAAGTCCTCAATTCATGATTTGAAGACTGCACGAAACTAAGAATCCACCATTTACACTAGTTTAAACCTGCAAGTGACCTGTGCCCCATGCTGCTGAGGAAGGTGGAAAAACCCCAGGTTATCTACCAATATAACCTGGGGAAAATTCCTTCCAGACCCCAAATATGTCAGTCAGTTAGACTCTAAACATGTGGGCAAGACCCGCCAGACAGACACCCAGGAAAGAATTCTCTATAGTAACTTATAGCCCTCCCCATCTAGTGTCCCATCACCGGCCGTTGGAGATATTTGCTGCTAGCACTTGCAGATCGGCTGCATGCTATTGTAGGTAGTCTCATCATACCATCCCCTCCATAAATTATTAAGCTCAGTCTTGAAGCCAGTTAGATTTTTTTGCCCCCACTGCTCCCCTTGGAAAGCTGTTCTAGAACTTTATTCCTCTGATGGTTAGCAACCTTAATCTAATTTCAAGTCTAAACGTGTTGATATTGCTCTACAGCTAAAATGCTTCTGAAATAAATGTAGTCAAATTTTACTAATTCTGGGTCACTGAGAACGAAAATGATGCTTAAAATTGT
>NW_020665189.1:3351781-3353202 GCF_002925995.2 Terrapene triunguis | reverse complement strand
CCCCCCAATTTCTTCTTTGGGGGAGAGCCCAGGGCTGGGGCAGCAGGAGGTGCGGGTGGGGGGGGGAAGAGCCCAGGGCTGGGGCGGCAGGGGGGTGCGGGGGGGGGCCAGATCTGAGTCGGCAGGGGGTGTGGGAGGGGACGCCCAGGGCTTGGGCAGCAGGAGGGTGCAGGTGGGGGCCAGAGCTGGGGCGGGGCGGGGGGAAGAGTCCAGGGCTGGGGCAGCAGGGGAGTGCAGGGGGTGCAGGTGGGGGCCAGAGCTGGGGCGGGGCGGGGGGAAGAGCGCAGGGCTGGGGCTGCAGGGGAGTGCAGGTGGGGACCAGAGCTGGGGCAGCAGGGGGTGTGGGCGGGGGAGAGTCCAGGGCTGGGGCAATACAGGGGTGCGGGGGGAGCCCAGGGCGGGGGGGAGATGGCAAAAAACCTAGAGCTGGCTCTGTTCCTACCATTCACAGCAAGCTGCAGATTTCAGTTCCATACTCCTTCCCCCACCCTTTCCTGTTGCTAGTGGCCAAGGGAATGCTGGGAAATGTAGTTCTTTCCCTGCTCCAGGGCTGGCTCTATAGGCAGGGAGCTAACCAAGGAACTACAGCTCCCAGGGCCCCCTGTTGGTTCTCAGCTCCCATGCTGGATTCTTGCGCCTTTTGCAAATCTGCCGCCCCAAGCAACTGCTTGCTTTGCTGGTGCCTAGAGCCGGCCCTGCTTCTGAGAGAAACAGATGCAATTTCCTGGCTAGCTGAAAGTGGAAGAAGGCATTTCTTATCACTGTTTACCTAAGAGCAGCTGTCATAACTATAAAGGGAAGGGTAACAGCTCTCCTGTGTACAGTACTATAAAATCCCTCCTGGCCAGAGACTCCAAAATCCTTTTACCTGTAAAGGGTTAAGAAGCTCGGGTAACCTGGCTGACACCTGACCCAAAGGACCAATAAGGGGACAAGATACTTTCAAATCTTGGGTGGGGGGGAAGGCTTTTGTTTGTGCTCTTTGTTTTGGGGGTTGTTCGCTCTTGGGACTGAGAGGGACCAGACATCAATCCAGGTTCTCCACATCTTTCTAACCAAGTCTGTCATATTTCAAACTTGTAAGTAAACAGCCAGGCAAGGCGTGTTAGTTTTTATCTTTGTTTTCTCAACTTGTAAATGTACCTTTTACTAGAGTGTTTATCTTTGTTTGCTGTACTTTGAACCTGAGGCTAGAGGGGAGTCCTCTGAGCTCTTTAAGTTTGATTACCCTGTAAAGTTATTTTCCATCCTGATTTTACAGAGATGATTTTTACCTTTTTCTTTAATTAAAAGCCTTCTTTTTAAGAACCTGATTGATTTTTCCTTGTTTTTAGATCCAAGGGGGTTGGATCTGTATTCACCAGGAGTTGGTGGAAGGAAGGAGGGGGGATGGTTAATTTCTCCTTGTTTTAAGATCCAAG
>NW_020665189.1:3342884-3351771 GCF_002925995.2 Terrapene triunguis | reverse complement strand
ATGGTTAATTTCTCCTTGTTTTAAGATCCAAGAGGTTTGGATCTGTATTCACCAGGGAATTGGTGAAAGGTTTCTCAAGGCTTCCCAGGGAAGGGAATTAGCTTTGGGAATGGTGGCAGCGGACCAGATCTAAGCTGGTAGTTAAGCTTAGAAGTCTTCATGCAGGCCCCCACATTTGTACCCTAAAGTTCAAAGTGGGGAAGCAGCCTTGACAGCAGCAATGAGTCCAATTGAAACCCAAGACCTCAGACCATCTCGACTACTGGAAGGCAGATGTCCTCAATACAGGGTGAAGTCTGATTTCCACTTAGGGATATTCCTTCTCTTGTCAATGTTATGTCTGTCTTACATGAACGTGAGGTTGCTGCTTTATATCTATGCAGTAATTTCTCTCAGTTATTGAGATGTCTTGTTGGCAGCACAGGCAGTGGCTTCTGAGAAAATTATATCTAATTAAATGTGATCAGCAGAATGGTGTCAGTGGGACCAGTAATATCTCACTATATCTCCTTGGCCAAAATAGCAGAGGAGAAAGGATTGAGAATTGAGTTGTGGGTTTCAGACCCCATGAGAAAGCACTTTAGGGAAAGGGAGCATTTGCCCATCATGACTCATTAGAACCTGTTCAAAAATATTGAGTGAAGCTATCTTTAAGCTGTTACACCTGTGCAATATCTTGATCTGAAGGCTGATTGGGAGGGGTTCAATTTATGGGCAGAGTTAATGTATTTGATGCATATAGAAATATGATCCTCCTTGCACTGTCATTGAATTGTGTCACTGGAGGTGCAAACTGAGGAATCACTGATGCAAAAAGGTACAAGGGTGCGAAGTACACATTTGGATGCACAATTACACAATTTGCACATGCAGTGGTAGTAAATGCTAGTGTAATTGTAGGTACACGTGTACATGCATTTTTTTTGCACACACATCTTCACCTTCAGGTTTTGAGAGTATAACCCGGAATGTATATCTGTCTGACTAGTACAATGAAATAACAATACATGCAGCATACTTAAACATCCTTTAGCTGCACTCTTTTCTCTGTATTAAATGTGTATTCTTTGACTGCACTTCCTAAGTCCTCCATGAAATCTCAGCTGCTGAGCAGCTGTTTATGTGCTTCACTTTGGCTGAAGTGTTCACTATTCCATGTGTCAGCAGGAAGAACTATAAATAGAGCTTTCATCCCCCTGTTGTGGTGGTGCTATGTATTATTTCTGCTGGTTACCTGAAGCTGCAGATTGCCATTACTTCTTCAAGTCTGCTGTAAAGTGATCACATTTAACCCTGGCTAAGTGTCACCACTGTGAGTCAAAAGAAAAATGTGAAGAAATATATTGATTGTGGCTTCTTGCTCCGGGTGCTTATTAGGAGGAGAAGCATTACAAGATGAATGAACAGCCAGTCCTGCTGCTGTCCAGGCTGTCTTGTTCTCTGGTAACTGGTCTTTTGCTGCAGAAGTCACCATGTTGAAAAATATTTTGTAAATATCTCCAAAGAGCTGTTACAATCCCCCTTTTATTCAAGTGGGTTTACTCATGATGCTCATCAATCTAATACTCTACATGCAGAGTTCATATTTTAGTGGGCCTCCCCTCTCCTGGTATCTGGGTTGCAGCTGTGGGGAGGGATAGCTCAGTGGTTTGAGCATTGGCCTCTTAAACCTAGAGTTGTGAGTTCAATCCTTGGGGGGGTTATTTAGGGACCTGGGGTAAAAATCTGTCTGGGGATTAGTCCCCCTTTGAGCAGGGGGTTGGACTAGATGACCTCCTGAGGTCCCATCCAACCCTGATATTCTATGGTTGTGATTTAAAAAAGATGTTGGGAAAAGGGAATTGAAACAAGTGCTCTTTTGTGGTGAGTGATGCCTCCTGTTACCAACTCTAAGGGAGTCAGGCACTACCCTGTAAGGGTTCCGGCTGCATGAAAGTTTGTCGGATTTTTAGATAATGTAGTCTCACCTCATTCCTTCTGATACTCCATGTGCTGCAATATTTTTATGGCGAGACTCACTACATGGCACTGTTACTCATGGTTTTTCAGTTTTATTTTGGGGTTTTGTTTGTTTTGTTTTTTTCATGTGAGCAATGTTCAGTTGTAACCGTGCCTCAGTGGGCCACAACTGAGAATGCCAAATTCAGGACAAACCGCTGAGAAATAGGGTAGATACACCCCAAGATGGGTGGCTAATCCCCCATAGGATATACCAAACCAGCAACAAAAGTAAACTTCTGCTTCACCATACTGGCTAACAAGAAGTCATAAAAGCAGTTTCCTTAGGCATTCCAGTCCTTGTATTACCACCGAAAACACTAGACTTAGAGATGAGTGGTTCTTTAAAAACAATCTCTTCAAATAAAAGGTTCTTCTGATCCCAAAGGACCAGCCACACACCCAGGTCAATATATAACTTAGATCTTACCCAAAAACCAAGCTGATGCCAATCCTTTAGTATCTAGAATCTAAAGGTTTATTTATAAAAAGAAAAAGAAAGAAAGAAAGGTGAGAGTTAAAATTGGTTAAAGGAATCAAATACATACAATAATTGCAAAGTTCTTGGTTCAGACTTGTAGTAGTGATGGAATAAACTGCTGGCTTAAGTCAAGTCTCTGCTTGCTTCCAAATCATTGGAAGGACCTCAGTCCCTTGGTTACAATACCCCCATTAGTAAAAGTTCATAGTCCAGAGGTTTGAGCAGGAAAGAGGCAAAATGGAGATATTTCCAGGACCTTTTGTAGCTTCTGCCATGTGGAGGGAAACCCATTTTTCTATCAGCTGCCTTTGAAGGTCTTACAATAAGATTATTGACATGGCTGTTAACACTGGCCAGGTTGGAGAGAGTTGGATTTGATTGACTTAATTCCTTTTTCTGTGAAAGGATTTAGCATTGGATGGTTTCTTATCAGCCCAAGGGGACTTGTGGATTACTATTCTTACCCTCCTTTTCAATGTGTACATGAAGCTTTTAGGGAACATAGTGAGGCAGTTTCACCTGTGGGTGTCTTCAGATGGTTCAGTTGCTAGGAGTTATGATGCTTGGGTAACATTGAGATTATTCTGGTTGGATGGGAGAAATAATTGGAAGAAATGGCAGAAGTAGTGTCCTTTTTCTAAAACTAGAGTGTTGGATCATTTTTTGTTTCTGTGATTCATAGATTTTAGTTTCTATAGAATAGTTTAGTCCACAGTTTCTGTGGGATCTTCAGGTGCTCCTAAAACTCTAGTTAGCAATGGCTCAGAGTGGGTTTTGCCATTTATTGTTGGCCAGGAAGTTGCATCCTTTTATTTTGGATGTGGTGTTCACCACAGTAATCCATGCTTTTGTCATTTCCATATTGGATTCCTGCAATTCTTTCTACATTGGGTAACACCTGCAATACACCCAGAAACATCAGCTATTGCAGAACATGGCTGCCTGCTTGATGGTGCTTCTCACAGAGTGTGTATTATACTCATTCTGCATTAATTGTATTAGTTTGCACTTTGCAGCTTAATTCTATGTGCAATTTAGGTTGTTGAATTTAGTCTATTAAGGTCTAAATATTTTGTTTCTTAGGTATCTCAGGGACTGCCTCTCTCCTCGTACAATCAGAAGTGAAATCAGATTGCCTGTTGCTCCACTGAGATCAGCTGAGGCACCTGAACTCATAGGATCCTAATTAGAATTGGGAGGGGACTGGAAGCCAGATATTTTTCACTGTGGGGCCCCTGAATCTAGAACTTGCTGACTATTGGTGCACCAGAGTGTATTGACCTAGATGACATACCTCATAGCCTATCAATTTTCAAATAATTTTTTGGTAAAGGAGGGCTGATGGAAGTGATTGATGGTGATGATAGTCTGAGGCCATGTCTGCACTACAATCTTATGTTGACTCAAGTTACGTGGATATACAGCTGCTGCAGTTAGTACTTCGCTTGCATGTGTGCATACTTGACTCCTTGTGTTGGTGGTGTGTGTACTCACTAGGTGTGCTTGTGTCAATGCAGTGTGGCACACTAGGGGTAGGCATCCCACTGTGCAACTCGCCACTGTTAGGAAGTTTTGCCAATGTATGATGGGGCGAAAACAAGTCAACTCAGCGGTGACTGGGAGCATGAGGTCAACTTCTCAGTTTGCAAATGTCTCCATCCCATAAAGGTATCTGTATCCCATAATTTTTGCACCTTTTTTCAAAATCCTAAAAACTTGTATGCCCTCCTCATTGTCCCTTGAAGTCTTTAAACCACGATTTGAGGACTTCAATAGCTCAGACATAGGTTAGGGGTTTGATACAGGAGTGGATGGGTGAGATTCTGTGGCCTGCATTGTGCAGGTGGTCAGACTAGATGATCATAATGGTCCCTTCTGACCTTAAAGTCTATGATTCTATAAGTCTCTGGCTGCTTCCAAATCATTGGAAGGTCCTCAATTCCTTGGTTAGAATGCTTCCATTAATATAAGTTCATAGTCCAGAGGCTGGAACAGAAAAGAGGCCAAATGTAGGTGTTTTCAGGGCCTTTTATAGCTTCTGCCATGTGGAGGGAAACCCATTGTTTCAGACAAAGCCCGCAGCACAGCTAGTGGAAAATTAAGGGTGACAAGATGGGGTTTGGAATCATATGGGCAAGTCACATGTCCATGCATATTTTTGCTTAGTCACAGCAGGAAAGTCCATGGTTCATTGTGAGTTAAGTGTCCTTTTGATGGGCCACTCAATTTGAATAGTCCTTCCAAGATGTGCTGGCTAGCTCCCTTGTGGTGTCATAGGCGCCAACTTCTACTGGCGCCGGTGGGTGCTCGACCCCCCTTTGCCCCGGCCCTGCCCCGACTCCACCCCTGCCCCGACTCCACCCCTGTCCCGCCCCCTCCTGCCCCCATTCCAACCCCTTCCCAGCCCCCTCCCACTCCTATTCCTACCCCTTCCCCAAAGTCCCCACCCCAACTCTGCCCCCATTCCAACCTGTTCCCCAAATCCCTGCCTCTTCCCCGTCTCCTCCTCTGAGCATGCCACGTTCCCACTCCTCCCCCCTCCCTCCCAGCTGTTTGGTGGTGGCAAGCGCTGGAAGGTAGGTGGAGGAGTGGGGACACGGCATACTCAGAGGAGGAGGCAGAAGCAGAGGAGGTGGTGAGGTGGGATGGGGGCTGAGGGAAGCTTGGCTGCCGGTGGGTGCAGAGTACCCACTAATTTTTTCCTGTGGGTGCTCCAGCCCCAGAGCACCTACAGAGTCGGTGCCTATGGTAGGTGTTACCCCAGGAGCAAACATTTGAAATCATAGAAGCATAGAACATTAGGGTTGGAAGAGACCTCAGGAGGTCATCTAGTCCAACCCCCTGTTCATAGCAGGACCAACCCCAACTAAATCATCCCAGCCAGGGCTTTGTCAAGCCGGGCCTTAAAAACCTCTAAGGATGGAGATTCCACCACCTCCCTAGGTAACCCATTCCAGTGCTTCACCACCCTCCTCGTGAAATAGTTTTTCCTAATATCCAATCTAGAACTCCCCCCCTGCAACTTGAGACCATTGCTCCTTGTTCTGTCATCTGCCACCACTGAGAACAGCCGAGCTCCATCCTCTTTAGAACCCCCCCTCAGTTAGTTGAAGGCTGCTATCAAATCCCCCCTCACTCTTCTCTTCTGCAGACTAAACAAGCCCAGTTCCCTCAGCTTCTTCTCGTAAGGCATGTGCCCCAGCCCCCTAATCATTTTCATTGCCCTCCACTTGATTCTCTCCAATTTGTCCACATCCTTTCTGTAGTGGGGAGCCCAAAACTGGATGCAGTACTCCAGATGTGGTCTCACCTGTGCCGAATAGAGGGGAATAATCACTTCCCTCGATCTGCTGGCGATGCTCCTACAAATGCAGCACAATATGCCGTTAGCCTTCTTGGCAACAAGGACACACTGTTGACTCATATCCAGCTTCTCGTCCATAGTAATCCCCATGTCCTTTTCTGCAGAACTGCTGCTTAGCCAGTCGGTCCCCAGCCTGTAGCAGTGCATGGGATTCTTTCGTCCTAAGTGCAGGATTCTGCACTTGTCCTTGTTGAACCTCATCAGATTTATTTTTTCTAGGTCACACCTCTCCCTACCCTCCAGCTTATTTACCTCTCCCCCCAGCTTATAGTTATCCGCAAACTTGCTGAGGGTGCAATCCATCCCATCATCCAGATCATTAATGAAGATGTTGAACAAAACCGGCCCCAGGACCGACCTCTGGGGCACTCCACTTGATACTGGCTGCCAACTAGACATTGAGCTGTTTATCACTACCTGTTGAGCCCAACAATCTAGCCAGCTTTCTATCTACCTTATAGTCCATTCATCCAATCCGTACTTTTTTAACTTGCTGGCAAGAATACTGTGGGAAACCGTATCAAAAGCTTTGCTAAAGTCAAGATATATCACGTCCACCACTTTCCCCATATCCAAAGAGCCAGTTATCTCATCATAGAAGGCAATCAGGTTGGTCAGGCATGACTTGCCCTTGGTGAATCCAGGTATAGAGCCAATATTCATAACTTCAAATACAAAAATGACATATGCCTACAGATAGCATAATCATAACCAGCAAATCATAACCTTTTCATAGACATCTTACATGCCACATTGTGTACAAGATTTGTTGCAAATATATAACAGTGGTCGCAACAATGATCTATATGGTCATATTTTAATCAGATAACGTCACATCACTCTTTGAAGAAATGTTGTTGTAGGTTAGTTTGGTAATACAGATCTTCTGGGGAAAGCTGTGGCGAACAGCAAGATTGTTTGCTCTCTGCCTTAATTTCTCTAACTGCAGGAAATGCTTGGGGCAGTGTTGCTCCCTGAGCATTTTTGGGCATTTGGGCTGAGATTCCTGAAAGAGGGGTTTGTCTGCATGCCGTTTGTATCCGCCTCCATGCAAGGACTGGTGGGTATATAGTTTAAATAAAACAATTTATGCTAAGAATATATCTAGACTCACCATCACTAATTTATTTTCCAATGGAATGCTAATGTGCAAAGCCCTGACATCTGCTATCACTCAGAAGAGGAATGAAAATAGCACAGCCTTGTATGCATCAATCTGCCAGGACATGATGGTGCCTTGCTGTTGTCAGGATCTTCACCCAATTTGTGTCTGCACTGTTCCTGTAGGAATCTCTGTGGCCATACTTACATGCAGAAATTACAGTACCTCTTCTCTGTGCAACTATTAACTAGCTAGTCAGTTACCTGTTTAACAGTCAAAACCCAATTCAAAGAAATAAACTAAATATATATTTATTTTAAGACTACAATAAGAAAACAGAAATTAAAGGGATAGTTAAAATCATAATCATTTAATAAGGATTCCACATACACATCCTATCAGCTACTACAATAAACTTCAATTACATAGGAAAGAGTAGAAATAATATCACTTCCTCCCAGCCCCCATAACTGTTAAGCTCTTTGACACTTGACTGTTATCTATCAACCTGTCCAAGCTACCTTGGCACATGACAAATCAGGAAGACAAGTAACTGTAAAGTTCAGTTCTGATATAGTGTCCCCCAGTTCTCCCCCTGCTTTTAATGCAAAGGTTGTATGCAATGTTGTTGTAGCTGTGTTGGTCCCAGGAGATTAGAGAGACAAGGTGGGTGAGGTAATATCTTTTATTGGACCAACTTCACTTGGTCAGAGAGACAAGCTTTCAAGCTTTGTGTAAGCTCGAAAACTTGTCTCTCTCACCAACAGAAGTTGGTCCAATAAAAGATATTACATTACCTTGCCCTCCTTTTCTGTGTAATGCAAAGGTGTCACAATTGCAAAATATGTGAATTCCTTAAAGTTGGGTCAGTGTAAGATATTCATTTTGACTAAGCCATCCTCCTATTTGAAATTAGTAATATACACACAAAATATATTTTCCTTCTTCTTCTGACATCAGACATATGTTTTTGTATGATTATTATACATTCTGTTTAATAATTCACCTCCTAAGTTTGATTCCTATCCTTGTCCATTTCAGATGAGTTCTTCCACTCTTGTTGTTCACTAGGGACAAAATGTCATGCATATTCTTCAATTAGCTTTTTGGTGTGTTACTAAAGAGTGTTTGGGTAACACCTTTCTTGAAGCTGACTTTATTAACATGCAAATGAGCAATTCATTTGTACAATGCACAGCATAATTCTCTGTGCAAGGCAAGGCCAGGTCCATTTCTGTAATGAAGATTTTACAATTAAAATCTAAACAATTAAAACACAAAAGAGGTTGCTTCTTAATTGTTACACATGGATTATGCGGAGATGGCTAATCAGTTGCATTATAGGTACTATTCCAGGAAATTCAATTGAATCAGTAAACAATAGGGATGGCTCTAGCAACATTTGTTGAATTTGCTCAATATTGAATAGTCTGTGTTCGGTATTTGGCAAATACTGAAATCTGAATATGAAGAGGGAAGGGTGAGGCTGTGGGTGGAGGGTTCTGGGCTGGAGGCAGGGTGGCAGAAAGGAGCTGCAGCATACTTAAAATATCTGATGCCATGTGATACCAGACATTTTAAGCATCTACTTATTGTAGATTTGGCTTCCTAGAATAATAATACCTTGAAAAATGTTGGATTGCTGTGTTTTTCCCCTTCAGATGTTCTTAATTTATTTTACTTTACTGCAGTACTGGTAGTTGTATGGTCCCCTCTGTGGGTAAAATTGCATAGTTTGTGTTATTAATTTTAATTTATGTTAGAGTTTATGTGTTGTGGGAATAAGCACTGAACAAATAAATAAATAAATGTAAACTAGCTCTCAACAGAGGGCCAGATCCTGAGGTGGTGTAAGTCAGCATAGCTCGATTGAAGTCAATGGAGCTATACAAATTGACACAACCTGAGGATACAGCCCAGAAAAAAAAAATAGTATAGTATT
>NW_020665189.1:3291190-3342874 GCF_002925995.2 Terrapene triunguis | reverse complement strand
AGTATTATGTAGGTACTATCCCATTACTCAGGAGTTGGACTCTCCAGTTTAAGGGTAGAGAGGGCTACATTAGTGCAGTGCTGCTCAGCCTTATTATACAGGAGGACCATATAAACCTAAGCACAACCTTGTGTGGGCCAAACAGATTCTACATATTTTGATAAGATTTAAAATCCCCTGTATTGATTTATATTTTAAGTTCAGCTTGTTTTGTATGTATTTGGAAAGGTTATTTCTGTGTACAGCACTGTCTATTTACACACTTGGGTAAACTAAAATGATGTAAACATGACAAAACGCTAACGAATCGGCCATTAGTATATTGTGTTGAAGCAGCTGCAGACCTTATGAAATGTGCTGGTGGGATGAGGTTGATCATAAGTTGGGCACCCCCGCATTAGTGCAGTTGTTGAAAATTTGGAGCAGTGCTGCCCATGCAATATTGCTCTGTGAATTCTAGACTGCAGGCTTCAAGGCTGTCAGTCTGGCTCTTTTCCCGAGCACAACATTCTTATTTTAAAAAAGGCTGGACAACACAGTTTAGTGTAAATTAATACAATACATGCTTTTATATAATGTTACAAGACAGAGCAAGAGGAAGTGTTTATAGAGGGTGGGCCCTGAGATCACTCAGAACAGCAGAAACTTTTGGTAGTGGTAGGAGGAAGTCTAGATTTCTTTTCAAGGTCACTTTCCTTATTCTTTGAATAGGTTTAAAGGAGTCTGGAAAAGTGGAGAAAACATATAGCGTGCTTATCCAGGGGGCTTATCATGTTATATTAGCAGTTACCCATCAGATCTAATTAAGATTCCTTTTTAGCTAATGTGAAATGTTACACTATGAATGGGGCTAATATTGTATTAGTAAAAAGGAATAATAGTGGGATGTGATGCTAACAGGAGATGACAGAAAGCTGTTAATGTGAGATGACTTGCATACTCTGAAGGGATAGGAATGCTTCTGCTCCTAGTTTGTGCTTTGTGTAAACACTGTCTCTGATTTCACAGGGAAGGTGCAACTTTCAGTGGTGTGAATTAAAACAGTGCACCTGTTTTAGACCAGCCCTCATGCAACAGCGGTATCTGTGAGCATCAAAATACATATTTTAGTTAATATTTAGTTAATCTGTACTGTATTCATTAATTAATTGGTTTTCAGAGGAAGATCTTATTTATGGTGATGCTGTGAGGGGGCTGTCAGAGTGACAGTAGGTCAAGTAACAGATTTTGCTTGCCTGTGTCGAATTCAACTGTGTGGTGCAGTTCATTTTAAAACAGAAAAAACAACAGAAAAAAAAACCACACACAAAAAGCTTCCTGCCCCACTGTTCCCAAACACAAAGAGCAAAGGCTGTCTTCAGCCCTACTCCCCAAAGTGCTAGTAAAATTTAACCTTTACCTGCACCTAGAAGCAAGCAGGTAACCAGCGCTCAGCACAGAACTTTGATGTAATATGCTCTCAGCAGTTCACACCATTGCATTCTCCATTAGATGAAACTCTGTTTACTCAAGGGTATGCAGATTTTCCTTTTTGGTCCGTCAGACTGCAGGCATCTTTTTCTTTTGTTTACAGGCACACTCAATGTGTCCTTTTTTGCCCCCATGTTGACACACCAGGTCTACATCAGCATTCTGATGCATGGTGACCCGGCTTACCACAGCGACAACATTCCCGATTCCCCACGGTTTTGTGGGTAGGTTCTTGTGACACCTTATGCATCCTAGAGGATGCACCAATGTGCTGTGCCTCCTTTGTAGCCAGTTCCATGGAGACCGCAATATCAATGGCCTTCTGTAAGGTAAGCTGAGCCTCTGTCAATAGGCGCTTCCGTATAGCTTCACTGTGCAGGCCACACACTAACCTGTCACATAGGCCGTCATTTAATATCTCCTTAAATTCACAGTGTTCCGTAAGCTTTTTCAAAGTTGCTACAAATTGTACAACTGTTTCGTCTTCTTTTTGGTCTCTTTTGTGGAACCTATATCTTTCAGCAATTACCAGTGGTTTTGGAGAAACATGGGACCCCAGGATTTCCACAACGTCACTGTAAGATTTGGGCTCTGGCTTAAGAGGGTGTAGTAAGCTGCGTAGCAGGGAGTAGGTCTTAGCCCCTACAACACTTAAGCAGGGCCGGCTCTAGGCACCAGCAAAGCAAGCAGTTGCTTGGGGCGGCAGATTTGCAAGGGGCGCAAGAATCCAGCATGGGAGCTGAGAACCAACAAGGGGCCCTGGAAGCTGTAGTTCCTTGGTTAGCTCCCTGCCTATAGAGCCAGCTCTGGAGCAGGGAAAGAACTACATTTCCCAGCATTCCCTTGGCCACTAGTAACAGGAAAGGGAGGGGGAAGGAGTATGGAACTGAAATCTGCAGCTTGCTGTGAATGGTAGGAAGAGAGCCAGCTCTAGGTTTTTTGACGCCCCCCCCACCCTGGGCTCCCCCCGCACCCCTGTATTGCCCCAGCCCTGGGCTCTCCCCCGCCCACACCGCCTGCTGCCCCAGCTCTGGCCCGCACCTGCACTCCCCTGCCGCCCCAGCCCTGGGCTCTTCCCCCCCCCCCGCACCTCCTGCCGCCCTAGCTCTGGCCCCCACCTGCACCCCCTGCTGCCCCAGCCCTGGGCTCTCCCCCAAAGAAGAAATTGGGGGGACTAAATGGACGGTGCACCTCTCTATCTGAAGGCTAGCAAGGGAGGTATGAGGATCCCACTAGAATTTAAAATGAAAAGTAAGGGAGGGGAGGCTCTGGACCTGGGCAGCTTTAGATACAGTACCAGGCACTTAGGAGGATTTCCACTTCTGAGCCATGGAAGCAGAAATTGACTTTTCCTTTTCAGATATAGCTAATATTCAGAAAGGGAATCTAGCACCTGCCTTCCAGATTTGAACACCCTCAAAATTCAGGAGTGCTCAAGCTCAATTTGGGCAGCTGTTACTTCATTTCCCCCAAATCAAATATACTGATCCACTGTAACTTGCTGTAGAAAAAGTAGAATAAATTGAGCAAGAAATGCTTCCCAGTGGTTATTAGGACTGGAATTGCTATTTTCAACAGCCATTGCTTTTTTTTTTTTTTTTAAAGTTTTAGTTTTATTTGTTTAAAAGGAAGACCATGATAGTAAATTCCCAATAGAAACAAAGAATGGAACAAAAGAATAATAAAGGCACCTCAACTTTTCCTCATTTATGTAGGACAGTCTTATAATATGCATCCAGCTATCCTCCAGTCACACAAGCTGAAAATTGTTCCACTTTACTGCAGTTTTGTAACCAATCCTGTCTCTGTTCTGTGCACATCCAAAATTCCTGCTGAATGACCCGCCCTGGGAGCGAGTTACCAGTGACCCAGGGCTGGGGCAGCAGGAGGGTGCAGTTGGGAGTGGGGAGGGGGAGAGCCCAGGGCTGGGGTGGGGGGCAGGCAAAAATTTTTTTGCTTGGGGCAGCAAAAAACCAAGAACCGGCCCTACACTTAAGAATATTGGCACCTTCTTCTCTTCTGTAATGTCATTTGCAATAACAAAAAGCTCAAAACACTCAGTATATACGTGCCATTGCACTGTAGTCTCCTCAAAAGGTTCCAGCGGCCCCGTAAGTGTAGCCATGGTTTTAGTTTCAGTTTGCGCCGTCAGTGCAGACAAGCCAGTTTGCACCCTCTTCCAACAGCGAAAAGGTTTTATTTTATTTATTTATTTATTTTTAACCTTGACTTCTACCTTCTTCTGTTGCTGGGGCAGCACAAGGATCCCATCCTCGTCGCCACGTTGTTGTATCCTTGGGGGCAGCAGTTTTAGGAAGAAATCACTTGAGACACAGAGAGCTGTAGACCTTGAAAAGCAGCCATTTATTGCCACACACTGAACTAACGAACAACCAGCCGAAACCGGCTGCGCTATCCCCTAATAACCTAACTCAGTTGCCATAGCAACAACAAGATTCTATTACTACAGCAACCAAATACACAACAGCTACCTTCTCCTTTTTAACTTCTGCTTCTTCAGGGACCTGTGTTTCTACATCCACAGCAGGGCCACTCGTGTCTTCAAGCAGCTGGTGTATCTTATTGCACAGCTAATCTTTCTTTTGAAGTAGTTTCAGTTTCTCATCCCTGCATAATTCCAGCTCTTTTTGCAAGGCTACTGCCATTACTGCTGCTTCTATCTTGCACACAACCCAGGGTTTGTGCCACGGGATACCGAGTCCCTTGACGGGCAACCAACTACTCTTCTCAAAAAGTCTTCTTGGAGACCCAATCTGTCAATTAACTCTGTATTGACACAAGCCTCCTGATAATTTATTTCCATGCTCACCATTTTATCACACCTCTCCACAAATGCTCCTGTGTCTGAGTCAGGAACTTCTACCATCCCGGATCAGCTTTCCCTGCAACCCAGCTTCTTCTCTAGGGTGTGCAGTGTTATTGCCTTGTTGGCCAGTTCCCAAAGCTCACTGGCCTTAGCCTCCGGCTCCTTTTCCATCTTGGTAACATGCTGCTCCAGGATATGGTTGACATTCTGCAGCTTGAGCTTCTGCTTCACAGCTTCCTCCATTGCTCTGCTTAAGGAGAGGATCTCTGTCTCTGGCTCCCATACCTATATTTCTGTATGTTTCCACTTATCTCTATAGTGCGTGACTAGTTCTTCTCCAGAACACTGGGTCTTCTGACTCTACCTGTCTGTCTTTAGATTGGAAAATTCTTTCTTAAGGTTCCTGTTTACCTTTGCTTGTTCACACAACTGCTCTTTTAAATGGTTCTTCTCATCATCCATTTGTTCCACCTTGGCCCTCAGACTCAGTTTCTGGTGTGTTTCTTTCTGCAGGAACTAGGGTGACCAGACAGCAAGTGTGAAAAATCGGGACAGGGGGTGGGGGGTAATAGGAGCCTATATAAGAAAAAGACTCAAAAATCGGGACTGTCCCTATAAAATTGGGACATCTGGTCACCCTAGCAGGAACTCCTGCATTCAGGAACCCAGTTCTGCCAGGTTGTCCACTGACTTAGGTGACTTGGTCTCCAATTGGTTCACCTGCCCTGAGCTTCTATACGAGCTGACTTCCCATTCTGTCATTTCCTTCCACTCATGCCAAGTGTTTCTTTGCCATGCAGAAACATTTTAACCTCATTTGCCATCATAGCACATTCGCTCTTCCATGCCTGCTTTGCCATTTTGGGGTCTGCTTTTGTTCTCTTGGGGCTGAATGCACAAAAGAAATTAGGGGCCTAAGTCCCGGTTTTGGCTTTACTGCGATGCACAAAACTCCTGCCTAATCCCTGTAGGCACCTAAACTTACTCAGCACCTAAATTTTCAGAGTAAAATTCCCTACACACCTATGTTTCTGCCTCTGGGCATGGGCACTGCTGCCTCCTTGGGGCGTCTGGATGCCTATCTCCCACCTAAGCCCCAGAGTGATTCAGGGGAAGATAGGCATTCAGACACCTAAGTCACATGTGGGCGTGATCTGGTAGGCTTACTCAGAGACCACCTACCTGAAAGAGTGATTGGAGTAGGGGGATTGGACCCAGGGTCTCCCACCTCTCAGGTGGGTGCCCTAACCACTGGACTATGGCATCTCTTGCTTTCTCTGACCTAATGACTATTAAGTATTTATCCATAGTGGAACAGTCACTGGGCCAGAGAGACAGAGCGTGAGAATGACTCTGTAGTCCTGTGGTAAGGGCACCCACTTAGGAGGTGGGAGACCCTGGGTCCAAGTCCTCTGCTCCAGTGACATTTTCATTATTTATTCACAGTGGAATAGCTTCAACAGAAGAGACTGAGGGACTCCCACATCAGAATATCCCATAGCTCAGTGGTTAGAGGTCTGCTCCTGAGAGGTGTGGGAGACCCCTTTTCAGATCCTTTCTCCCTCTCTGCTTGAGGGAGGAATTGAACCTGGGTCTCATACATCCTAGCTGAGTGCTCTAATCACAGGGCTAGAATAAGGTTGCCACCATTGTCACCACCTCCTTCTCTGGCCAGCTTCTCACAAAACAGTGTAGGCGCCTAACTGGCTGTGAATCACTAACCAAGGATAGATGCCTCCCTGCAGTCTGGACTTAGGTGCCTATCTCTGAGAGAGGGGTGGGGCTTAGCATTGCACCCCTGTTGTTGGCATCTCCCATTGGCTAGCTTAGGTAGAGAGCCTCCAAGCATGCTGGCTTTTGTGAATCACAGGCCATGTCTACACTTACGTGAATCACAGGCTGCTGCGATCAATTCAGCGGGGGTCGATTTAGCAGGTCTACTTACTAAATCGACCTCAGAGGACTCTCTGGTCGACTCCGGTACTCCACTGGAATGAGAGGAGTAAGGTAAGTCGACCTACACTACGTTGACTCCAGCTACGTTATTCATATAGCTGGAGTAACATAACTTAGGTCAACTGACCCGTTAGTGTAGACAAGGCCACAGTCTCAGGTGCCTATCTCTCTCTATTCATTTTATAGGGAGCCTAAGTGCCTAACTTAGGTTTTTGGAATGCAATGTTGTTCCTGTGATTTTCTAGGCACCTAAAAGTTAGGTACTGTTTCACAATGTGTAACTCCTTTTGTGCATTCAGCCTTTGGTTAATTTCTGCTGAGTGGTCAGTGCCTCACCCCCACCCCAGCCTGGGAACGTTCCCCCCCTGTTCCTTGGATCTGTGCCTTAAGAATCTTTGTGTGGTCATCCAATTCCTGACAGAAGGTCTTTGTCTGGGCCTGCTATTTGTTGAACTGTTTGACAGCAACATCAGGGTTCTTGTTGCCATTGTATCCCTGTCCCCTCTAGAGCCTTTGAGCCAAGTTCTATCTTTTTCCTGGCATCCCTAGCCCAGAAGTCCTACTGCCTTTCTGAGCAGCTGGTTGGACCCTACTTATATAGAGGTCCTTCTGGCTTCTAGGTGTGATGGAGTTTCTTTAAAAAGGTATCCAAATTCCCCCCAACTCTCTCCCTATGGGGCTGAGAATAGAGTCGGGGTATCTCCCTTAATCAATGGGGAGTTTAAAACTCTTGGCCATCCTGTCACCTTTAAGCTTACATCCTGGGGCCTTTTTCCTTGACTATACTCAATTCACCTATTCCTGTAGTTTCTAGCTTCCCCATAGCTACAGTCCAACCATTCAAAGTCCAAATTCTTAGCAGGGCAACGCCTTCTTATGTATTCCATTTTCCCACAACCAAAACAGATAGCCCTGACAGCCTCATAGTACCTTGCCCCTAAATGGCTTCCCACAGTCCTTTGTTTAGATTCCACGGTAGTTTTGGCCCAACCACCCCACGGTAAAGTATCTTTAATAGCCTGGACCCTCCCAAGTTTTCTCGGTGCTTTGTGCAACCGAGCAGGCCTTACAGCCATTATTCATGTAGGGGCAAACCCATCTTACATGCTTTACTTGCCTGCAGTCAGTGCACACAATTGACAGGATCCTGCACCAGGACCCTTTTTGTATCTACTGCAGCCAATCCTTTCCAGTTGCTGGATCTCCTTGACATGTTGTGGCTGCTGCTGGGGCATTTCCAAAAACTGGAGCTGGAACTCTAGTTGTTCCTGTCCCTCCGTATGCTAGCTCGGCAGGGTGAACATCTCACAGCCAAGGAAAATGTCTGTGCCTTCCTGACTCTCCATAAAGTGAGAGGTTCTTATGGCAGGGTCCCATCCCAGAGCACACCCCTTTATGTCATGGCCTTGCCAGGCACCCTACCCTCATTTCCCTCCTAGTTTTTTCAATAATGTGTTCATAGCCCCGCATACTTAAAGTAAAGTTCCCCTTCCTGGGATTCAGTTTAGTAAGTCTTTAGGAAATAAAATCTACTTTGGCCTTTAAGGCACAAACCCTTCCCTCTGGGGGTTTCCAATTTCACCCTCAATCCAGGGCTTCAGGTTCCAGTTCTTTCTTCAGTTACTGCTGAGCCAGGGAGATCTCTCAGTCCCACTGCAGCCCTTGGAGAGTCTTTTCCCCCAAGTCTCCTTCACTACAGGTCCCTGGACTCACAACTACAGCTTCCCCCTAGTTAAGGCATTCCACTGTCCTCCTTCCAGGACTGTGTTGGTTGGCAGACAGGCTCCTCTCCAAGCTGTCTGTCCTCTTTCCCCCTGGTTCGTTAACAGCTGAGGTTTTTATCCTGGTTCACATTTACCAGATTGTCTGCTGCTCCCCTAAACACCTGTTCCTTAAAGGGGTGATGTCATGGAACAGGGGTGGCTGGTCCTGAGCCCCCATACTCCTTAAAGGGGCCAGACCATCCTGTTGAAGTGAGGTTTTGCTCTGAAAAGCAAAAATATGTCACCTGTCAGGAATGGTCTAGATAATACTTAGTCCTGCCATGAGTGCAGGGGACTACTGGACTAGATGACCTCTCAAGGTCCCTTCCAGTCCTATGATTCTATGATGTTGTGAGGTTCCATATCTATTGTCTCTCTGATTCCATATCATATATGCTCTGTTTGACAAAGCTGAAAAAAATTATGAGCCAAATAAATTGGGAGGAAGAATTTAATTAGGAAAATGTGAATGATAATTGAGAATCATTTAAGAATACCCTACTGGATGCCCAAAAAGTCAAAATCAAGGAGCAAGGCTGTACTGGCTAAAAATATGATTGGTTTAGAGGGAAGGTGAAGGCAGGTATAAAAATGTTATATATAACAACTGGAAGAAAGGGAAAGTTGATAGTAATGAATGTAAACCAGAAGTTAGAACTGTAGAAAATTGATAAGGGAAGCAAAGGGACACAAGGCGAATCCTGACAATGGTACTGGTCCATTACTAGATGGAAATGGGAAAATTATCAATAATAATACAGAAAAGTGTTCAATAAAATATTTCTGATCAGTGCTTGGGAAAAACAGATGGTATAGTCTCATATGGTAATGATAGCACTCTTCCCATTCCACTAGTATCTCTGAAGGATGTTAAACAGAAGCTACTGAAGTTAGGCTTTTTAAAATCAGCTGGTCCAAATAACTTGCATCCAGTTTTAAAAGAGATGACTGAGGTGCTTGCTGGACCATTAATGTTGATTTTCAATAAGTCTTGGAGCCTGGGGATGTTCCAGAAGACTGGAAGAAAGCTAATGTGCCATTTTAAAAAAAGGGTAAATGGGATGACCCTGGTAATTATAGGCCTGTCAGCCTGATAATGGAGTGGCAAGATAATGGAGTGGCTGATATGGGACTTGACTAATATAGAATTAAAGGAGGGTAGTGTAATTAATGGAAATCAGCATGGGTTTATGGAAAATAGATCCTGTCAAACTAACTTGATATCTTTTTATGATGAGATAACAAGTTTGTTTGATAAACTTATGGTGTTGTTATAATATACTTAGATTTCTGTAAGGTGTTTGACTTGGTACCGCATAATATTTTGATTAAAAAATAGAAGGATATAAAATTAACATGGCACATATTAAATGGATTAAAAACTGGCTAAGTGATACATCCAAAATGGGGAATCGTCATTTAATGGGAGTGTTTCCAGTGATGTCCCTCAGAGATTGGTTGTTGGTCCTACAGTATTTAACATTTTTATCAATGACCTGGAAGAAAACATAAAATCATCACTGATAAAGTTTGCAGATGACACAAAAATTAGGGGAATGGTAAATAATGAGGAGGACAAGTCACTGATTCAGAGTGATCTGGATCGCTTGGTAAACTGGGTGCAAGCAAACAATATGCGTTTTGATATGCTAAATGTAAATGTATACAACTAGGAACAAAGAATGTAAGCCATTCTTACAAAATGGGGAACTCTATCCTGGGAAGCAGTGACTTTGAAAAAAAGATTTGGGGGTCATGGTGGATAATCAGCGGAACATGAGCTCCCAGTGTGATGCTGTGACCAAAAGAGCTCATGTGATTCTGGGATGCATAAACAGAGAAAACTTGAGTAGGCATAAAGAGGTTATTTTATCTATGTATTTGGCACTGCTACAGCTGCTGCTGGAATACTGTGTCCAGTTCTGGTGCCCGCAATTCAAGAAGGATGTTGATAAATTGTAGAGGGTTCAGAGGAGAGCCACAAGAATGATTAAAGGATTAGAAAACCTGTCTTATAGTGACAGACTACTTAAAAATCTCAATCTATTTATCTTAACAAAGAGAAGATTAAGGGGTGACTTGGTTACAGTCTGTAAGTACCTAAATGGGGAACAAATATTTAATAATGGCCTCTTCAATCTATCAGGGAAGGGTACACATGATCTAATAGAAGTTGCTAGACAAATTCAGACTGGAAATGAGGCGTAAATTTTTAACAGTGAAAGTAATTAGCCATTGGAACAATTTACCAAGGGATGTGGTGGATTCTTCATCACTGACAATTTTTAAATCAAGATTGGATATTTTTCTAAAAGATCTGCTCTAGGAATTATTTTGGGGAAATCTTATGGTCCATGTTGTACAGGAGGTCAGACTAGATGATCACAAGGGTCCATTCTGGCCTTGGAATCTATGAATCTATTAAAAGGCAAACAATTTTTTTTTAATTGTCACCTCTGCAAACTCAATGTGGACTTTGTCAGTCGAACTGGGCAGTTTCCTTCTTGTACATCATCACCACTGATAAAGATTGCAAACTAAATTGTCTGTGGTGGGTTTGCACAGTTATAAATGGCTGGAACTTAGTAACCAATTTTGTTGATGGTGACCATGAAGGAATAAAATCCAGCTCACTCCCTTTTAACTCTGTTGGTTCTGCAGGGCTAACAGGAGAAAAAAGCAGTGAAAACTTATGCTAGTCACTAAATCAGTAGATATGATTCTGAATTCACACAAGGAGCAGGTCTGTGGAGTTAGGTGGTCTTTTTACAGCTCCTAATTTTGTCTCTGCCTTCACTGCAGCACTTTTATCTCCTCCCTAAGATTCCACTAAACCTGAACCCTTCTTTCTCTTGAAGTGGAGGAGGACACAGGCTTCTGCTACTGTAGGAGGCAGCTGAGTGATTCTGTCCCTGGTGGCTTGGCTCACCTCATAAGATACGCTGTTTTCTCTGGCACTACTGTGCAGTGAGTCACTCCGAGCCAGCTGTGGGGATAGGGGCCCAGGAAGGGAGTGGACTGAACTGGCTGCAGACAGGATTCCCATTTGCTGGTCCTCTGACCATACAGTAGAACGGGGTGGGCAAAAAAGTTTGCCCACCCCTGCAGTAGAAGGACAGAGCAGCCCCCAGTGGCAGGAGGAAACTAATATTTAGAAATCTGTGTTGCTGGACTCATCTCAACAGCTAATCAACGGATGTGGGAAGGAAGAAGAGATCTGCACAAAGCATCATCAGACATTGATCTCAGCTCTTCTTTGTGCTGCCTCCCCTTCTGTTCTGCCCTTCATAACAGGACTAGTGGTGTGTGAGCCTATTGTCCCAGTGTCATTCTGGAAGAAAGGAGAGCTTGTATTTATTTATATGAAAAAATAAGAGTCCTAAAATTAGCCTACTATAAGCAGCATTTGTAGTAGAGAGAGAAGGAGCCTGGGCCTGGTGCAAAACTGTGAACCAAAATCAGGCCATGTATTCAAGTAAATGTTTACAAGTTCACTGTCTAGTACATGAACTTGGCAGAGTTGTTGCTAGTGTACTAGGCACTAGATATTTACGTATATATATTTTAGCTAGTACCACAGGCGCTGACTTTTCAAACTGCTAACCCCCGGATCTTCCCCAGGCCCTGCCCCAACTCCATTCCTTCCCCCAAGGCCCCACCCCTGCCTCGCCTCTTCCCGTCCCCGCTCCACCCCCGCCCCGCCTCTTTCCATCCCTGCCGTGCCTCTTCCTGCCCACTCCCTCCCCCGAGTGCGCAGCATCCTTGCTCCTCCTCCCTCCATCCCAGCCTCCCTGCATGCCGCGAAAGAGCTGACTGTGGCGGGCGAGAGGTGCAGGGAGGGAGGGGGAGGCGCTGATCCACGGGGCCCACTGGCACCTGGGAGGCGCTGGAGGGGGTTGGGGGGAGCTTATAAGGGGGTTGACAGTGGGTGCTCAACACCCACCATTTTTTCCCCATGGGTGCTCCAGCCCCATAGCATCCACGGTGTCAGCACCTATGGCTAGTACAGATATACCTCAATCTAGTACAAGATAAGATGGTTTGATGGAATAATGAATAAGGGATATTTTGTTCAAAATAACAGGAACAAAAGGAGTTAACACACAAATGTCATGAAATACGTAAGGTAGTTGTTTGTTTTAGCCTATAAATGTTAGGGCACTTCACCTTAATTCTTTTTGTAGCCTATGGGCCGGCAGGAACTCCCACTGCCAACTGACAAGTTTCAGAGTAGCAGCTGTGTTAGTCTGTATCCGCAAAAAGAACAGGAGTACTTAGAGACTAACAAATTTATTAGAGCAATAATAACTGCCAACTGAGCCATTCCTTGCTACTAGGCACTCCTATGTTAGTGTACCTGTAACCACAGAGCCAGGGCAAACTGTGCCTAGGGGGCAATAAACCTGGCCAAATACCTTTGTCACTGAACCGGGCCTGTGGTCTTTCTTTGAGTAACACTGAAGTCTGTTGAATGAGCAGGCTGCCTTGTCTACTGCTAATAAAAACCAAGGACAGAAGCACTAGGCAGCCTGAACATGGCTACTAAGGCAAAGACATTCCAGCCTTCAGCAACTAACAACACTGGGTAGCATTATCTGCTGAACCAGCTATCTGCGCATGGCTGGACAGCACACTGAAAGAACACACACTCACACACAAGCCACTTGGCAACAGCATTAAGCATATCTCAGGCACTGTCACTGTTATATTTGATCTCCCGTATATTTTGTTTATTATCAACCATCAATGTGTTGAATTTAATATAGATTGTAACCCCCTTAGAACAGAGAAAGACCTGTTATTTTGCTTTTCTGTAATGCACCATGCACATATATCACACACATGGTAATAGTAACAGGCACCAAAAATAATACTTAAAAAAGAAAGTAGAAAATTGGAAGTGGCAGAGAATATGGTCCCAATGGGGCTGCATTAGTACTTCTAATGATTCTTGTATTTGGTGCATACATAAGTGTTATCAACTCTTGGGGTATTTAGTGTTTTTCTTAAAGTCCAGATTTTGGATTAAGGTGAATATGTAAGAATCTTAGCTTTAAAAAAAAAAAAAAGAATTATGTTTCTAGCCCCTTGTGGAGGCAGAGAAAAGTTTGAAAAAGGGACCCAAGTGCACCCTAAATGTTCAGAAGCCAGAAGGCAAATATAAAAGAACCCCAAATGAATTATTTTTAAAAAAATCTCATTATTTTTAATCCAATCTCATGATTTGGGGATGCCTAACTCATAATTTTTGGACTCATACTGATGAGGTGTGCAACAGAAATGCATAGATAGATTAGGTAGAATAGGAAAAGAAGTTATTCAAAACTAGGCAGCAACTTGTACATTTAAAGATTTTGGGCTAGATTCTCCATTCTCGTGTAGTCATTTTTCACCAGTGTAAAGTGAGTTTAAAACACTAACAGATCAGGATGATAGCATTTTACACCATTTTCTACTGGTATAAATGACAACACAAGGTCCAGAGCAATGGGGAACCAGGCCCTGTGTAAGCTAGTTGTACAGGTCAATTCAAGGCTGAAAAGGGATCTGAGATTGGGAAACCATTTTGCTTCCAATTGAAAGAAAAACTGTCTGTCTCTTTAAAATGTGAAAGAGAACACAGGAAACAGAAATGAGTTAGGTGATTGTTTCTGACACATGGAACTCAAAAAAGTACATGTTTTGAAATTCATTTGTGTAATCATAGCAAGTATGCAAAATGCTTGACAAAAATAATTTTGATAAAAAAGATACACTACTCTGGATTAAAACCTAGCTGCTTTTCATGTGCATTACATTTTTTTCCTCACAAATTCTGTGAAAGCATTTTAATGTATGGATTTGGTTCATATTCTTATTTAGGCACCTAAACAGAACTGCTTCATATTTGGTTCATATTTGTAAGTAATAGAATAATGCATTTGCCGAGAATGACTGTGAAGAAGCCATTTTGATATACAGTGCTAATAATCTGTGAACTATGAAGGATTTAAAGGGTGAATTGTAATGGCTCTGAAGAATGATTATAATCATTTCAAAGGGCCATTGTTTTGTAACTGGTAAAGAAAAGGCTGATCAAAATACACACACACACATATATAGTAGTGTGTGTGTGTGTGTGTATATATATATATATATATATATATATAACAAAATACACATGATACACTAGCTAAATATGGAAACTGAAATACATAAAATTAAGGCTGGATTTTTATCATAAGGAATATCATGAAATCACTGATTAGCTTTAAAAAGTCAATCAACCTTTGACAGTTTGAAATGTTTGTGCGAGTAGCGGATATGATGATCAGTAACAGCAGAGCAAATGTCATTGAGAGCTGCACAGTGAAACCTTGGGCTGCATGAGGGATTATTAATGCCAGCATTTTCAAACCTGGATGTTTAAAGTTAGGCTCTTAAATCCACATTTAGCTCCTAAACAGAACCAGCCTGATTTTCAGAGGTGCAAAGGAGCGCCAACTGCCATTGAAATCAATGAGGGTTGTGGGTATTCAGTGCCTTTAAAATCAGAACAGTTCTGCTTAGGTGCCTAAATAAGAATATAAGGGGGCTGTGAGAAAGATTTTCAAAATCACAAAATACCAGTTAGGCACCTAACTCCTATTCAAAGTCAGTGGGAGTTAGGTGCCTAAGTGCTATATGAGCCTTTGAAAATCTCCCCCTAAGAGCCTAATTTTAGGCACCAGGTTCGAAAATGCTTGCCATTCTGTCTACATTAGAATTTTTAGCCATTTTGGACAACGGGTGTCAAATATTCTCACACCCCCATCAGCCAGTGTTGAATTTGGTTGACCCACTGGTTTGGACAAGGTTTGGACAGAGTTCAGTGTCCATTTTAAAGCAACGATGGCCCTTCATTGAATTAGGGGTTGAACATGCTTTGTTCAAATAAGTGTTAAACTCAGTTGACGCTGTCCACACCCATGTGAGAGCCAAGTTCAGCACTGTTTGAGGAAGGGGCAGGAAGGACTGGGATTGACAACCATTGTCAAACTCAGCTGAAAAGCAGGACTTCAGCAACAACAATATGGTCCCACAATGGATCAGACCAGTGGGCTCTCAAAGAGTGCTTAATTGACCCCTTTTCAGTGCAGCTGGAAGCCATCGTTTTCTTTAGCAAGCATCATTAATCAGGACAAGCTTTCACGGCCCCATTGGAGGAGAAAACCACAAGGGCTTCTGGAAGTCTGAAGACCCACTGGGGAAAGATCTGGATGAGCACTGTGTAATGTGGGAAGTAGTGGAAGAGAAAAGAGTAGGAAAAAGAAGAGGAAAGAGTCGTGAGACAAGGAGAGGAGGAGGGAGAATTGGCAATGGGGTAAAATGAGGAAAGAAGGAGGAGGAGGTTGAGCCCGGCAGAACATGAGGAAGAGGTGAGGAAATAGAGAGAAAGAGGTGTGGGGAAGAAGTTTTTTTTTTTTTTTTTTTTAAGGAGAACAGTTTAACTAAGGGCATGGCTACACTTGCAGATGTACAGCGCTTTGAGTTAAACCAGCCTTCGGAGAGCGCAGTAGGGAAAGCGCTGCAGTCTGTCCACACTGGCAGCTTCAAGCGCACTTGCGTGGCCACATTTGCCGCACTTGCAGCGGCATTGGGAGCGGTGCATTATGGGCAGCTATCCCAGCATGCAAGTGACTGCAACATGCTTTTCAAATGGGGGTGGGTGGGGTGGAGTGTGACAGGGAGTGTGTTGTGTGTATGTGGGGGGAGAGAGAGTGGGTTTTTGGGGGGGCTGAGAGCATGTCAGCATGCTGTCTTGTAAGTTCAGACAGCAGCAGACCCCCCCGCCTCTCTCTCTCACACACAGCATTTCACAGTAATGGTTGCTTTGTCTCGGAGCAGATAAGCATTCCGGATGTTGAAAACGGAGCTTTGAAAGGGCATATCCGCATTCCTGCAGCTATTCAAAAACAATGACAAGAGTGGCCACTTGACTTAACGGGATTATGGGACATTTCCGGAGACCGATCAGAGTGCAGTAATGCAACACTTCGTTCACACTGACGCCTGGGCGTTGTAGCCAAGGCGCAGCAAACATTATTCCACTCGCTGAGGTGAAGTACCAGGAGCGCTCTAGCTGAGGAGTCAGAGCGCTCTACGTGCCTTGCCAGTGTGGACAGGTTGGGAGTTAGGGCGCCCAGGGCTGCTTTAGTGTGTTCTAACTCACAGGTATAGCCAAGCCCTAAATAAGAAAGGGAGGAATAATAGGTAAAATAAAGGGGAAAAAACATGAATGGGAAGTAGATTTAGAGAGGAAAAAAGCTTCTCAAACAGAAAGGTGTGATGAGAAAGAGGAGTGAGATGAAAGCGTAACTGTTTTAGATAAATATACTTTAATGTTAAAATTGTTAAAACACTAATAAAATTAGGGAAACCTGGTGCTGAATTTTCCTGAGGAAAGGATACGTCAGGGTATATGGTGTAAGGAAAGAGACAAAGTAGAGTAAAGAGAGAACAAAGGAAAGAAGGAAGAAAAAAGCAAGGAACATGGTGTAGTAATTTATTTTTAAAATTGTATATAACAGTTTGATGCTGAAATGTTGCAGTATAATAACAGAATGCACCCCACCCATCCTCCCACCCCCAGAGGAAGTATACACAATTGTATTTTATTGCAAATGTCAGTTTGTTGTCCTGGCTGGACACTACATTCAGTGATTTATTTAAGTCTTCAAAAGCTTTAGGGGGATACGCTGCTAGCAGTTCCAGTAACAGATGAGTTAACTCCCTGAGGAGCCCTGAGGAAGATAAGATAAGGGGTAAGAAGGAAAGATTTCTGTGTAATGCTGAGCTGGGTGGGTTCTGGCATAAGTGCAACCACTGGGAGTGTGGGGAGGACGTCGTCCCCTCAAACTTCACATTCCCTGCTGAATTTCCACCCAACTTTGCTTGTGCTTTAGCTAGGGAGGAAAGAATGAAAAGGCTTCTCTCCCTCTCCCTAGACATGGCCACATCCTGCTGTTAATCTCTGTTTAATGCCCCTTGGATCAAAATATTCTCTGACTACACCGCACTCCCCACCACAGCTCCTGTTGGTGCTGGGTGATCCCTGGGTGGCTGCATTTGAAGCCCCAACAGAGGGAGGAGGTTGAGCAGAGGTTAATTTCCTCCTTCCTGCCCTGAAAGAAACAGGGTCTCCCAGTCTGACCACTATGGTGAAGGGGCAGTTCTGAGGGGAATGTTGTGGGGTACACTAGTCCCACAGAGCATGAGGAGGACGTAGAGCAGCTGCATAGGGGACACACAGAAACCTGGGGAGGAAACATAGTTGGGGATGTAGCCCTATCTATAGATTGTGTATTAATTATATTGATTACTTAAGAATTCCCAGTTGTCTGTCTGAGGGTTGACAGGTTCTTGTCCCAAGACCAGGTCCAGTATTATTAAAATTACTGTTCAGTTGGGAAATCCGCTGTGCACAATTGCAACACTCACACTTCAGGAACCCTTCTGTATTTATAATAGTTTATTAACTAATTAGCCAAGTCACAAACACTCTAACCCATCAAGGTGGATAGAGATAATGTAGAATGTGCATCAGAACACTCATTTACTCACACCATCCCTTGCAGAACAACCTGAAATGTTAGCCATTATCTTCCTCCTCACCATCACAGTGGCCATCATCCTGGCACCTCCCAAGGGCTATATCTCTCTCTCCTCCTGCCCACAGGCTGGGATACAGCTTTTATAATACATTACACTGATGCCACTATGTCTAATGCATATTCAGTAGGGGGTTCTCCCCTCTTCCTTATTTGTATTTCATCACCCTACTAATGTTGGGGTGCCTTTCTCCTATAGGTTAGTATATTAATGATCTCAAATTATTATCATGTATGTCAATTCATTGCCATGGCACTCTTGTGGCCAAACATCTGCAGATGTTCTATCCTAAAATATGCAAAAGCTGATGTTAGCTCATGTTCCTGTGGTTGGCTGGTGTCATTATAGATACCATTATAGACACCCTTACACACTCTGTTCCCAGCTCCCCAAAACTTAGGGGTGACGATTAGGCCATTTATCTGTGCCAAAGTTAATAGGCAGAGCCATCCCTAGGTTACAGTAAATCAGGGCGACCGTGCCAGGCCCCACGCTTTGGGTGGCCCTTCAGTGGCAGGAGGCAGGCGGGGAGGTGAGGTGGGAGGCAGGCAGGTGGGCGGGGTGAGGAGGCAAACAGGGAGGCAAGTGGCAAGCAGGCGGGCAGGAGGAGGGGCCAAGGAGGAGCTCCCTTACCAGAACCTCCCCCTCTGCCCAGCACCTCATGCCCGCTGGCAGGCCCCACCGATCAGCGCCTCCCCCTTCCTCTCAGCACCTACCGCAGATCGGATGTTTCGCTCCCGGCATCAGACGGCACTGGTGGGGAGGGGAGAGGAGCGAGGGCGCAGTGCATTTGGGGGAAGGGGGTGGAACTAGGTGGGGAAGAGGTGGGTCAGGGGTGGGAAGAGACAGGGAAGAGGTGGGGCGGGGGTGGAGCAGGGGTGAGAAGAAAGGATGGGGTGGGGCCTTGGGGGAAGGGGTGGAGTGGGGGCAGGGGTGGGGCCTGGGCGGAGCCAGGGGGAGTGCCCTCCGGCTGATTAGAAACTGGGCACCTATGTCCGGAGCCTTGCACCCCCGTGGGGATGGCCCTGTTCATAGGCCTCAAGCCTTATGTTAACTGCTGAAGCCAATATCTTACAGGAGACAGGCCTGTGGGTTCCATGCGTTATTGCTAATAAAATAAATGCTAAAGATAGTTCTATGGGCTAGAGGGGACATGAGGTGAGGGGACACTAAGGGGACACAAAAGCATGAGGCTGGGAACACAAGAGTTACAGAGCCCTGGGGTAGACACAGTTCTGGGGGCACAATAGTAGTGGGGACATTTGGTGGGATGACACAAAACAAATGGCGGGACTGTGGGACACAGAGCATTGGGTGGAAACAATCCAGGGGGACAGAGAGCACAATGGGGGACATGGGGATGCAGCACTGGGGAGGACACAGCACTACAGTATCACCCTATTTTATGAACTAATTGGGGACTGCGGAGTTCATAAAGTAAAAGTTCATAAAACTGGCCATCACAAAATTATAGTAAGTGTGGTGCAGAAGTTGCAGTATGGTGCACTGCATTGCTTTCTTCTTGTCCTTCAAACCACTGGCAAGTGATTTCCAGTGCATTAAAGGCATCAGAATATGAAGGGAGATTGACTTGTTCTTCATCGACATCATTTTTGTTATGTGATTTATTTTTCTGTTGAGAAAAATGGTTTGTATAACTGGTTGTCTGTAAGATTGGTGTGCATAAAATCAAGGTTCTACTTTATTCACAAACACACACACACAGATGCATGTGCAAACATACACATTCATGGTAGAATTGTAAGACATGATGCAGGGAAGAAGGTGTAAAAGCTTGTTTGTGGAGCCAGCTCCGTGTCCCTCACAACTTTTGGATAAAAGCACCTGGGTTCTGGTTTGACATCTCTGATGTTCAAAGCAGCAATGCTTAAGGCATCAGGAAATGGAAGCAATGCAACCTGCACTCATTGGGGTTATTTATGTTCCAGAAACTCAGTTCACGAAAGGTTTGTTAAAATGGACTCAGATTCCAGCTCACAAGTCTGCTGGTCTCTCCTTCCTCATAACAACTGTTCCCTGTGTCCCAGAAGCCCAGTCCTTTGATTAAGAGAAAAGAAGATCCTTCTGTCCATGGAAGCCCAAAACTCAGGCAGGCAAAAGTGGGGAGAATCCCCCTCCTGGGGGCCCCCAATCCCTGAGAAGCGGTAAAGACCTCAGATCAGAGTGCACACACCCTGGATGTGCCTAAAGAGACACACCTGAGGCTTGCAACCCCTGATCATGGGGAATAGAGGGAAGACCCCCACCCAGAGGACAAAACTCTTAGGCAAGGGAAAGAGGGAGAGACCCCGGTCTGGAGCCCTACAATTCTATGTGAGGAAAGAAGAGATCATTATCAGTGAAGCTCCAGCTCTCTCCTTTCCCCAGTTGGGAGTTGGGACCTGTTTTGAGATACCATCTCTTTCCCTTAGTCAAGGATTGGGCTCATGAGGTCTGTCTCCTTTTTGGAGGGAGATGGGGGTAGGATGAGGAAAGGCCTGAATGGAGAGAGGGTTTAGGGAAAAAGGGAGCACCTGCAGGGAAAAAGTTTGAGGGGGTAGCTCTTGAGGGTTTGGGTTTATTGAGTCTAGTGACACATACAAACTGCCTCTGGTCGGGTTTGTAGAACTGCATTTCTCACTGCGCATTGTTTTATTGTTTGTGCAAAATTAGGCAAATGATGTCTATTGTTTTGAATGTTTAAATCATATTTTAAATGTATATATATGATTATATTAAAATATATTTCCATGATTTCTCCACCTATAATCACAATCTCCTAACAATTGCCACTACCAGACTGTAGGCATAGTGCATTATTAGGGTGACCATACATCCCATTTTGGCCGGAACAGTCCCCCTTTTAAGCTCTGTCCCCAGCATCATGATGTTTTTGGCAAAACAGGGCATTTGTCCCATTTGCTCTTGCCCTAGATGGGCATGGAGGAACATTCAGGAAAGAGCAAACAAGACAAATGCCCGGTTTTGCCAAAAAAGTCATGATGTCGGATCAGCTGAGCAGCAACGGCAGGCGGGTTGGGCTGTCAGCCCTGCGTGGTGGGGCTCGGGCTGTGAGCCCCATGTGGTGGGACTCAGGCTGACAGCCCTTTACCCCACCATAGAGCTTGGGTGAGCAGTGACACCAGGTAGCTCAGGCAAGCAGTGATGCCAGGTGGTTTGGGCTGTCAGCCCTATGCGGCAGGCCTCGGGTGAGTGGCAACACCAGGCAGCTTACACGGTGTCCTGTTTTCAGTTTAGGGGAATATGGTCACCCTATACATTATGCAAATAAAAATCCATATAATGCAAGCCCAGAGTCTGGAGCAGTCAGTAGCAAAATCTATAGACTAAGCAAACTAGGATATGTATTCTGCATTCATACCAAACTGCAATATATATCCAGTTGTATCAAGAATATAGCGGGCGGCCAGATATATGCATTATAATTAAGGCATGTCATATATAGTCCCTGATCTAAATTGGATGAGGAAAGAGTTAAAACTGTGTTGCTGAGTAAGGGGAGTAACGGGTACCTTCCTGCATTGCAGGATCCAAGAGACATTCAGCTATGGGGAGCTGGGCTAGGGTGACCAGATGTCCCAATATTTTTGGGACCGTTTCGATATTAGGGGCTTTGTCTTACATATGCAACTGTACCCCCTTCTCCCTCCAAAAAAGGAGCATCCCGATTTTTCACACTTGTTATCTGGTCATCCTAGGCTGTATAAGAAGCTGAACTGAACTGAAGAGCAGGGTCTTCCTCTAATAAGGGAGCAATGGGGCTGAGGACGACTTCTTCTATTTGCTTGTTTGATCAGTGTCTGTGAGAAGCCATTTATCCAGTTTCAGAGTAGCAGCCGTGTTAGTCTGTATCCGCAAAAATAACAGGAGTACTTGTGGCACCTTAGAGACTAACAAATTTATTAGAGCATAAGCTTTCGTGGGCTACAACCCACTACGCTTTGGCCACAAGAGGCCTGATTTTTAGCCTATGATAGCTGGCAAGTCAGTTCCTGCTGTAATAACAGCCCAGAACACAGTGGCAGAGCTACTCCAGTACCTGAGATAAATATTTTTTTTTAAAAAATTTCCCTGTAAGAATTTTTCTTTAAATAATTTTTTTGTATTTAATTTAAAGTCCAGTTGTGCCACAACACTAATAACCACCACAAATCAAACTAGAAAATGCAGCAAGTCCTTGTTGCTTTTCTCCTGTATTGTGCCTGGGTGTTAGAGCAGTTGGGGGTTGGGGATCTCACACACCATATGCGCTATAATTACCTAGTTTAATGTTACTGTATTTAAACACAGGCAGGGATTAAGGCAGCAGGCTCCCTGGGGGGGAGGAGCTTTTATTTTGCCAATTCCGCCTCTAAATCAGTAGGGCAGGACAGGTCAAACAGATGTAAGTGCAAAGAGCGAGAGTTATTTATTTGCTTTGCTTTTTTAAAATTCCAAATTGATGTGATCCTTTGAAAAGACTATGATCATTTGCAGACACCGGGGTTAGGCTATTTGGTTTAACTTTTTTCTGTCTGCATCACTTCCCTATCTCAAAATTCAATATCTACCACTTTTCTTGATTAAAAAAAAAAAGATTAAATGGGCATTTTAATCCAGAAAAGGCTTAGGGAAGATCAGTGCAGCTAGAATGTCTGCAGAGATCCCCCGAATGACACAGAGAGGTCTTTTTTTCCAGTGCACATAATGCTTGCACTTGGCTTGCTGTTTCAGAATAAGTGTGCAGAATGTCAGACTCTTTATAGCAGTGAATATTCATCATGCCAGCCAGAGGCAGAAGCTGCAGTCAGTGCATCAGCAAAGGAAGCAGGGAGGAAAAAATCAGGTTAATGACTGGCTTTCCCTGCGATTTACTTCCTGCTTGTCGCCTGATCTCCATTTTAAATAAATGCATTTAATTGATAACAATGTGGTTGCACTGACATGAGGGTGGAGGAGTCTGTCAGTAAGGACTGGGTTAGTCCTAGATTCACAATGTCTATAGCGTGTGTTCTGTTGGCTAGAAAAATCAGACAATTCAAAAAGATTTCCTTTGAAACTACTAAGAATAGATGGTTTGGTTGAAAGCTTTTACCTGAATGACCTCTTGGATCCGCGAGCCACTGAAATCTTTACAGACAAGGACAAAATGATGAATGGGAAGGGGAGGGACAGAATGGAAGCAAGCTACTGTCTCAGCTGAGCATGTCACATAGTCACAAATGTCTCTGCATGAAGATAGAGCTGCACAGAAATGCTTCTACCTCCCTTTAGCAGGGGCACATCTGCTCTCACACTAAACTCAGCCTCCTTCTGACAAAGGTTCTTTAAGAAAGCTGCAGAGACATGGGAGGCAAAGACAAAGCACTACACTAAATGGACAGTTCTCATTATGTAAAGTGAGCACCACCTGTTCCCGGCAAATGCCAGATTTTAGCTTTGGGGTTATGCAGAGACTGCAAGTATGCACAGGCCCTAAAAAAGAGAAAATAAAATGTCAATGAGAAAAAAGCCTGCATCCCTGGCCTAGTCTTGAGTATTGATTTGCCGGCTGAGTGACATGATGTTTTGTGCTCTGTGAAGCAGGCATCATGCTCTGCACTTAGACGATATCTCAATTCCAGACTATTTTAACCCGTCATTCTGCGTGTCAGGTCTGTTCTGCTTACACAGCATTTGGAATAGGGTACAAAGCCAGTAAAAACCAACCCCTCAATTGAATGAATGCACAAATCTAATCTTCCAAAAGATAGCCATATAAAATCTGAGTGACAGACATTTATTTTAGAGTCTTTCATCAAAAGATTACCAAACCCACAAACTACACAGGGGTCACTTTGCTCATAATTGAAATGCAGCCTCTCTGGGGTGGAATGAAACTGCTTTCTAAACAATACAACCCTGACCACAGTCTTATTGAATTGAAACTAAAGGGGGAATCTAGGGCTGCAGAAAATTATCCATGCTGTAATTTCGAACACACACTTCTTGCAAATAGTAGCCTAGGATTTTTCATGACTACTGCTGTTCATGATTTTAGTTTTATATTTCATCTTTTAAAAAAATCTGGCATATTCAGTTGTGCAGTGTCTCTGAAAGCCATGGAGGGGTGTGGTTCAGCACTATCTCAGAGGTCTGCTGAGATGCTTGCATTTGTCTTTGAGCCTGTGGGTGGTGGCTGATGAGGTCAAAAAGGCATCTTCCATTTTAGAACGCAGACATGCACACATATCTGTAGTGTCAGGGAGCTGCAGCTGCCGTCTGGGTTTAGTTTCCGTTTTGTGCCTATGTTTTAAAAATAAATCATTTCATCATTGAACATAAGGACTCCTGAATTCATTGAGAACAAGACAAAGGAGAGAGCACTACTTACCTAGTCAGCTCCAGTTCAGGGAATGCCTAGGCACTGGCAAGAAGGGGCCAGTCCTGTTTTACTTTGTGATGACCTCTGACAAGGTCATATATAGCTGTAGGGTGCAGAGAAAAGGAGTGTAGCACTTCAAATGAAGTGTGATAAATATAGTTGGGGGGGGTAGCTTTATTTAGACAGTTTTTATAAGTTCAATAAACATCTTAAAAGCATGTATTAAGCTACAGAAAATATGCAAGGGAAGCACAACTAATCCTGTTAAGTGTAAAGTTACATCTAAATCGAGAGGTTTTGTGTGTTAAATGCTTGTTGATCAGACAATAAATAACTCGTTATAGAGGCTTTAGAAACTGAGGGGTAGGTGACATTTATCCCTGATCTGAAATGCCTAAACATGCAGTGATAGTACAACTGAACTGTGACCTTCCTGCCTGACACTCCAGATATAAACACTGTTGTCAGGTAAATCAAGCAGAAGTGAAATTTCTTGAAAAGGCCGCTGAAGCCCTGCTACTAGGAAATGATGGTCATTAACCTATTACATTCTGTCTGTAGCCGTCTCCCTGCTTTTGAGTTCCTCAGCCCACTGTAAGGATAATTAGTTTCCTTTGGCTTAGTGAGTATTAAGGAGTATTAATATGCTTAATTTATAAGGGCAAAAAATGTATTCAAGGGCTGCGATAAAGACAGATAAGTGGAGGCAAACCCCTTAGTCCTGGTGCTCACAGAATCCTGATTCCAGGGTAAATATTATGGGTTTGCTAAGTTTGGTTCCACTATAGAAGAAGGATTTGTGATGTATATTAGTCACTTAATCTGGTGAGTAAATTTGTGTAAGCAGAACCAGATTAAAGAGACAGTATCCTGTTTTGCATTAGATTTCAGTGGTACAGACAGACACATGTGCACTTTGTAGTGTTATTTAACATTTTCAGGCAATCCAGGACCCCCCTACATTGTGCCATAGGATATACCCCTTTACACTGCAGAAAGGGATCTTAAATAACCCTTGCAGAATACCCTAATCATTAGGTCAACATAAAGCCCCTCTCCCTGGTATAAGGGACATGTTGAGGACAGGAGGAGCATGGCCAGAGTACACTGTGCTCCAGTTGTTTTGCTGATATAGTGGTCTATAGAGGGGCATAATAAGCCAACACACTTTAAAGAAACCTTGGGGCTATACCTTATTGCACTGTGCAGGCCTCTGACACAGTCCAGAATTAGGGAGGTCCAAAAGTGGCTTAAGGTCACTTCTGTCTCTCCCGTTTATGTGCCCAACGCAGGAATAGAAGAAAAGAGAATCTGTGCCAGGGTTATTTGGAAGGAGTGATAGATGGGGGTTGCTGGGAAGGAGAAAATATTTATTTGTCAAGTAAGGCTTGATTCAAAGTGTGGAATATAAGAGGTCACATTTTATGTATACAAGAAGAGAGAGGATCAATTCCTAATTTGGAACTAGGCCAAGACACACACTATTCAGTTCCATAATTTATTATTTCAAGGAAATGAGGGGGATACCAAATATACACACATCCCCAGGCAAACAATTTAATTAAGCCGGAGTGAAGGCTGAAAGTACATATTAGTGTCTTGGGTGTTAAGTGACTTGCCAAAACACTGGTATTATCAAAAACAAACATGAAAAAAGTCAGCTGTTCAAAATTAATGTTACAAGAAACTTACAGGAATGTTGTAATTTTGTAAAAAGAAAGGACACAAAGTTCTGTTAACATTCCAAAAAAGTAAAGATATTTGAAAACAGGGAAATTCAGTTAAGCTCACCAAAACAACTGTCCCAAAACAAGCAAAAAAGCTGAGACAGTTTTATCTAGTCATATTAACAAATGTATGTATTTATTGTAAGTTAAGTTCCCATACATAACACAGGTTTATCTAATAACTGACCACAGAGCTAATGTCTCTTAATCATGTAGGAGACAACAACCTTTCTTTATGATCACACCATTCCCAGGAGAAGACATGCTTTACTATTTCCTGTTTATATGTCCCATACTGAAAACAATCATCTTACCTTACTCACAAAGATTCCATGGACAACCTGTTACACAAATGTCCTCAAATACATACTAATATAGCATGTAAACTGCCCTTGTAGGGTCTAGAACGTGAAAGTACAACTAGGGTTGCCAACTTTCTAATTCCACAAAACCGAACACCATAGCCCCGTGCCTTCCCTGAGGCCCCGCCCCGTCTCGCCCCTTCCCCGAGGCCCCGCCCCCACTCACTACATTCCCCCTCCCTCGGTGGCTCGCTCTCTCCCACCCTCACTCACTTTCATTAGGCTGGGGCAGGGGGTTGGGGTGCGGGAGGGGATGAGGCTCTAACTGGGGGTGCGGGCTCTGGGGTGGGGCCAGAAATTAGGGGTTCAGGGTGCGGGAGGGGACTCTGGGCTGGGGCAGGGAGTTGTGGGGTGTGGGAGGGGGTGAGGGCTCCGACTGGGGGTGCGGGCTCTGGAGTGGGGCTGGAGATGAGGGGTTTGGGGTGTAGGAGGGGGCTTCAGGCTGGGGGGTGGGGCTGAGGGATTTGGAGTGTGGGAGGGGGCTGCGGGTTGAGCAGGCGGTTGGGGTGTGGGAGGGGTGAGGGCTCTGAGCTGGGGGTGCTGGCTCTCACGTGGGGTTGGGGATGAGGGGTTTGGGGTGCAGGAGGAGCTCTGGGTTTGGGGTGGGGCTCAGGGCTGGGGCAGGGGGTTGGGACTCGGGGTTGGGGAATGGGCTTACCTCAGGCAGCTCCCGGTCAGCAGCACAGCAAGGCTAAAGCAGGCTCCTGGCTAATGGGAGTGCGGAGCCAGTGCTCAGGGGGGAGCCCCTTGGGCCCCCTGCCTAGGGGCCGGACCTGCTGGCTGCTTCCAGGGTGCAGCACAGTGCCAGAACAGGTAGGGACTAGCCTGCCTTAGCCCTGCAGCACCGCCAACGGGACTTTTAACGGCCCGGTCGGCAGTGCTGACCGGAGCTGCCAGGGTCCCTTTTCGACCGGGTGTTCTGGTTGAAAACTGGACACCTGGTCACCCTAAGTACAACATCTGCATGAAAAGCAAAGATCAAGAAGCATCACACATATCAGAGATTTGTATGTATGCAACCAGTTTTAAGGAACAGAGAGTCCTGTGGCACCTTTAAGACTAACAGATGTATTGGAGCATAAGCTTTCGTGGGTGAATACCCACTTTGTCAGATGCATGTGAGTATTCACCCATGAAAGCTTATGCTCCAATATATCTGTTAGTCTTAAAGGTGCCACAGGACTCTCTGTTGCTTTTTACAGATCCAGACTAACACGGCTACCCCTCTGATACTTGACAATTTTAAGGAGAGACTGTAAACTTAAAAATGTGTTCTTTATTTCTGAGACAAGAAAACCTTTTGGTTTGCATACATAATACCTTTTAAAATGTCTATGCCTAAAATTGCAGAAGTTGCAGAACCGCATAGTGAGATTCAGAAGTACAAGAGATATTACATGTTTCACACAGATCACAGAAGAGAATGTAGAAGCATTGTGGGACTGTTGAGAGGACCAATTGCAATGGTCCCGCTGAAATGCTGGTGCTTTTGGTCTACTCTACCACTGCAACAGTGCATGCAGAGTGGCTCAATGCAGAATATGGTGGCGAGATTTGTTCAGAGCAAATCTAATTACAGTGGTGCTGACAGTGTTTATGCACTATTGCACCCACATGTGTGTGGACAGGAGGTGTGTTATAACCATGACAGGTGCTTGCAATTCTATTTGTAACACTACATTTCTCTACGGTACACAAGAATACGATTTTGATCAGACTTCAAAGGTTTAAAAGGTCATAACAAATAACTCCAAACATAAGCATCAAATCTTCCCCAAAATACTCAGTCTCCAGCAAATACTCAAGACAGATAAATTAAAATAAATTTGAAGTTTCTGTCCAAAATTGGGAGTTTGTAAAAGTATATAAGAACATAAGAACGGCCATACTGAGTCAGAACAAAGGTCCATCTAGCCCATTGTCCTGTCTTCCGACAGTGGCCAATACCATGTGCCCCAGAGAGAATGAACAAAACAGGTAATCATCAAGTGATCCATTCCCTGTCACCCATTCCCAGCTTCTGGCAAATAGAGACTAGGGACACCATCTCTGCCTATCCTGGCTAATAGCCACTGAAAGTATTCAAGACTCTTCAGATAGTAAAAGAACAAAACAAATAAAAAATAGCTTATTTTTCAAGCTCCCTACAAATGTAATCCACATCACATTTGGTCAGCATATTGTTAGTGGCAGAAGACCACACGAGAAATTTCAAGTAAATTGGTTAGTTTTGGCAAAGTTGTGGCAGTGGGATTCAAAATTGGGTTTATACTGGAAAGCTAGTTACAGGCTGCCTAGTTTAAAGCATTCCTGCTTCGCTTGGTACGTTAGAAACCATGGCAGAGTTCTAAAACCAAGCAGGGGCTGTATAGACCTGTGAGTCTAGCACACCAATTAAGAACTTCCCTAGTTATGTCCAAATTACTAGAAGGCCTGAAATGTCTGCAAAATGCTGATGACAAAGCTTTCTTATATTTTTATTTGACAATGAGTAGCTTCCAGAATAAAAGGATCTACCATATCTCATCGGAATGCCAAGAGTGGGTCACCAAAATCTGAAGTTTTAGGCCTTGCTGTTATGGAGTTACAACATGACAAGAAAATTCACAAAGAATTTTCCAGTCTAGGAAATCACTGAAATAGTTACTCTCCTCTCCAAACATCCTTGCCAAATCACTCCCAATTTGACACCCATCATCCCTCTAATTTCCGACTTTGCATTCCAGTTCATAGTCTGTCAAGACTTTCACTTTTCCTGAGCATTTTAGAGGAGTAGCCATACTTGTCTTTAAAAGGGGGAAAGGCTATGGAGAAGACTGTCCATAGTTATGAGGCCCAATTTGGAACCTTGTTTGAAAGAGTCCCTTAGGTGCGACAATTTGCCCTGTGTATGCTATATTAGCTGATTAATTGTATTTGATGCTGCTGTAAGATTTTAATGTTGTTTTGACTTTTTCAGAACCTGAGGCAGGAGAGGTGTCCCCCCCAGTGGGAGCCGGTGTGAACAGCAACAGCTGGACCTTTAAATATGGACCTGGCAATCCCAAACAAGCTGGTCCCGGTGAGTTGCCAGACAAATTCATTATCCCGGGATCTCCTGCGATCATCTCCATCCGGCAGGAACCACCAAACAGCCAAATTGACAAAAGTGACTTCATAACCTTTGGCAAGAAGGAGGAGACCAAGAAAAAGAAGAAAAAGAAGAAGGGAAACAAGACTCAGGAGAAAAAAGAAAAGGGGAACAGCACCACTGACAACAGTGACCAGTGAGGGGTTTATACTGTCAGAACCCACTTAGCCATTTTTTTTAATATTGGCAGATCTCTCCTATGTAGCAACTCCCAACTTCTTCCTACTGTTAACAAATTTCCTGTATATATAGACTTCAGAAATCAGCAGGAAGTTCACAGTGTCTATCTAGATTGCTTAACAGGTTTTGTCTTGAAAGCTTTATTAAGTCTGGTGTTAACTTTTTTTCTCCACTCTGGCTTGTTTTCAGACTCTAAAAAGCAGACACAAGTTTCCTTTCTCCTACGCCGAAAAGGAGAATCTTCACAGTACAGCCAGTGAGAGGTTGGACTCTCTGCATTGTGATTCCTGTGATCCTGTCTTGATGACACTTACAGGACAAGTTTAAAAGTTTTAATATTGTGCACCCTGTGTCTGATTGGAAACATTTGTGTGCAGATGTCAGCTAGGTGATACAAGATCAGATTATAAATGCAAGAAGAGCTGGTAAAATATGAACAACAAAGGAAACACCTAATGAATGTAGTGTTCAAAGATGTTCAGGCTGGGGAGGAAATGTCTCAAAGGAGATGACCAGACTTTTTGAATATAGATACTAGCTGTGTGGAATACTGAGTCTTTTGCATGACGTATTGTACACACTCCAGCAAAGAAAAGATCACATTTACAGCTCTTTAAGATACCATAAAGTATAACTCTCACCAAGCCATTGGCTATATTGTCATTATAAGTCCTGATTATCCTAGCAAGGATGTCCCTCAGAGTGGGACAACAAGGGATGGGCTGACACCTAGGGAACGTAACTGACTGTGATGTTTCCTCTACATCCCTGTTTCCAGTCTATTTAACATTCTTTTGCACTTAATGTCTCTGAAAAGGTCAGAGTATTTTCCACAACAGATATGCAAAAGCGAGAAAAAAGGAACACAGTATCTATGCTATTTGTTATTTGATATATTTATTTATAAAGAAAATATAGCTGTAAATGTTAAAGAAATATGATGCCCTTTAACCCAAACAGAAGTCAATCTACAGCTATTAGAAATTATAATTGCTGCTATTAAAGTGCTTTAGAGAAAATGCCTGAAACATCTGTATTATATCGGCCACTTGCCAATCACAGCTTTATTCTGTTGGGTCACTCGGGCGCTGCCTCTTGCATGTATTAATAAATACAAGAATATAATTTTTTGCATTAATCTGCACTTTGAATACACAACATTTGCAAACAAACTGTCCTAATATAAAGAAGCAGAAGCAAACTATTTCTCACACAAGATCTACTAACCTGCTAGCTCTGTGCAGTGTCTTGGTGTTATCTCCCACACAACGTTTTTTGGTTTTAGTTTTACTTTTCAATGAGGTTATGAATTGCTGACCCTATTAACACTCATTATGTAAAATTCAAATACTGTATGTATGCTGTATGCTCTTATAAGAATCCTGAAATATTTATTCTGTGCTTGTGTATGTGAATGTCAATGGAACTATTACCTAGACTGGACTTTAAGCTTTACTGTTGAATGTAAATCCATTCTTTCTTTTTTGTACACTTGTGGAAAAGTGGAGTAGTGTTAATTTTTTAAGCCACTGTTGGTTATCAGTTTTTGTGTATGAAACACAAGTAAAATATCTTTCTTAAATCAAGAAATCAGTGACTCAAGGGCTTTTATTTATGGATGATTATAAAGCAACAGCTCTGGTATTTGCGAAAAGCTAAGACTACAACTGGTGTATTGATTGTATCATTTGGTATCAGTGTTTGGGCATAGACCAATATATGTATTTTTAAACAGAATTCTAAAGGAATTCTAAAGAAATGCCTAGAGTATTTTACATTCACAAAGTAAAGCTCAAGGTGTCCTATGAACCTGAGCTCTATGAGATACCACACTGTTCTTAGAATTTCTAATGCTCACAGTAATCTAGGATCAAAGAGAACAGCTTTGTTCCTTGTGACATGTCTGATAAGTTTTAAATTTCCAAACTGCAGAGAGTTCAGAGCTGGTCAGTTACTACTGAGTTCAAAAACCTGCCAGTCTTGAAAACCAGAGAAGGTAAATAATGTGATTCAAAGGATTTCATAGCTCAAAGAATGAATTTTATGAAGCACCAAAGGTACCCTGTAGTCCAAGAAATAGGGGTCTGTTTAGATTCATTTGTGGCCGTTGGCAAAGAAGAAATACTACTCATGAAAGAAACTCATCATTGACTCCAAGCTGCATTCAACAATCTTCAGAAGTTCAAGAGCCAAGGTGCACCTGCCTCGGGCTTGAGGCTTCAGCACTAAGGGAAGGGAGATCTTGGGGCTTCAGCCCTGGCGGGAGGTGCCTGCCAGGGCTTGAGGTTTCAGCCCTGTGTGTGTGGGAGGGTATCTCAGGATTCTGCCCCATGTGAGGCACCTGCTGGTGCCCAGAGCTTCAGAACTGCTGTGTGTGTTGGGGGGGAGGTGTCTCAGGGTTTTTGCCCCACAGGAGGTGCCTGTCTGGGCTCAGGGCTTCAGCCCCACTCCTTCAGAAGCCCTGAGCCCTGACAGGCATGCCCTCTGAGGTTGAAGCCCCTCCCCCCTCCCCCTGCTGGGCAGAAGCCAGAAGTGAGGTGTGGGTGGGGGGCACATGGGATCACATGCCCCCCCACATTTTTGCCAGGATTTGCTGGCCCTGCTTGGTCACGTATGGTGCTGCTGGGCCCCCTCTATGCATGGCAGCTGCTGGAGCTGACAAGCTGAGAGCTGCAGCCGTGGGGAGAGGCAAACAGCTGGGAGCTGCAGGGAGAACCACTGAGGGTAAGGTGGGGTTCCTGGAGGGGGACGTGACTCAAGCTGTTTGGGGGGGGCGAGCCTTTAAATTGTGCCCCTCCACTTTCAGCAGACACCAGTCATCTCTGGCAGAATCCCCTAGCGCCACCACAGGGCAGAAGCCCCAAGCTCCTCCCCCCACAGTCTTGTAGGTGAAGAATGGGTGTGGTGGTGGGGCTCCATGAGCTACACTTTAACTGTAAAATAGCTGCCTACAGCTCATGAACCGTGGTTTGACCACCCATGATGTAGAACACTCTCTCGGGGAAGACATGGAGGGCCTGAAAAAAAGCCCAGGAGAGTATACTTTATTGATTACTTTTGCATTGGCAGAAGAATGAATAAAATACTCTTCCAGATGATTGCTTTAAGATTTGACAATGCACTTAATTTTTCAACTCTGAACCCTTAGTTTCAATTTATAATACTGACATATGAAAAGTGAAATGTGGTAACTTGGCACAACTGCCATTCTTGGTCCAAGGAAATGTCCAGGACTGGGGTAGCAGTGGGATTCTACTGCACAGAACTGGGATGATTTAGCAGAGCTGTGGGTTAGGGTCTAGTACTTGGATAACACACAGATTATGCGGAGCAGGGTTGAGGAGTTTTATTTAAACACTATATAACCACTATTTAAACACTATAGAACAAACAAATCAATGGGTAAGAGAAGAATAAGACCCATAGCAATCAAAGAACAAGCAAATGTCTTTCTTTTCCCTCCTATTAACATATTAACAATTTCTCAAACAAAACACAGCTGAACTTGCTGAGTCCATGTTACAATGCCATATTTTTTAAAGACAAGTAGGCTTGAAAGAAATCTCACAGCTGGAGTAGTTCATTTTTCTCTGCCCCACTGCTCTAAACAGCAACCATTGTCTCTGTGGGCATTTGCTTTTCATGCTGCCTGTAGGGTTTTATAGGGCCAAGTGATCAAAGGTGAAACATCCTCATTAAGCTCTTCTATGTTTACATCACAACTTTATAAAAAGCTATCTCTGGTACAGCATTTTACATTAGATTTCAAAGGCCTGGTCTACACTAACACCCCAATTCGATCTAAGGTACGCAACTTCAGCTACGTGAATAACGTAGCTGAAGTCGACATACCTTAGTTCGAATTTACCGCGGTTCAGACGCGGTCCACACGCGGCAGGCAGGCTCCCCCGTCGACTCCGCGGTACTCCTCTCGCTGAGGTGGAGTACCGCAGTCGACGGCGAGCACTTCCTGGTTCGAATTATCGCGTCCAGACCAGACGCGATAAATCGAACCCGGAAGTTCGATTTCCAGCCGTCGAACTACCGCGGTAGTGTAGACAAGCCCTAAGACAGCCTGTTGTAATTTCTTCCTGATTTGCATTTGGGCCATGTCAAACAAGAGTGGACAATTTCAAAGAATTCTATGGATCATGTGCAAGAGGAAGACTTGAAACTCAGTTTCCCAAATCTATATGACACTCCATTACTGAATTAATTGTAGTTAGATTTGACACATTGGTATCTCTCTAAAGATTCTTCTTCCCCCCTCCCACCCCCCACCCCCCACAATGTATCTGAATAAATATCTCCATTTTTGAGCATTTAAAGAATGCTAATAGACTTCTTCCCCCTGGAGATAAAAGTACCTCCTTAGAACAATGCCTAATAGTGCATGACAAACTGACTACAATTCATGTAATATATCTGCATTTCCTCCTACTCCCAAAATCCAACTACCATATTTCCCTTACATAAGTAGAACTTCCCATCATCAACTTGGATCATGGCCATCACAGTGTTGCCTTCTGTGTAGGTCAAGACCTTGGGGAAACTGAGTTCCGCCCTCTCATGTCTGAGATAAGATCTGAACAACATTCCTTCCTTCATCCTATTCCCTCCTATCAACAGTTTTCTGAGTGTACTGCAAAGACATGTAGGAGAGGCTTCAGTGGCCATCCCTGACTGATCCCTAATAAGTTAATAGATTTCTTGTTTCTGCTGCCATTCACTCATTAAAGAAATAGTGGCTACTTCTAGACTCATAACCCTTACTCGTTTTAAGAAAGTTACAAGAATCCCATATTTCTGTAAAACCTCCCATAAATAGTGTGCAGCTTGGTCAGAAGTATTACTTTGATCAAATGCTTTGCTTTGACCAAGAAGACTATCTGAACATTCCCTTAGTCTCCTTAATAAACTCTCTGAATAGAAAACTAAAAAAGAATAAACAGACAATTGATTGGTATCGTGGTTTCATCACCTGGAATGCAATCACCTACACAAGCATAGTTACCAACACTATTGGGCACAGTATGCTTCAGCAGCCACAGTATGAGGGACCATAAATATGGAGCCATTGATGCTATCAGCCATGCAGTAAATACATCATGTCTATGGCATAGCTATAAAATGTCTGGTAATAGTGGCTGGTAAACATAAGACACAAAAATATGAGGCAAGATAGTGTCCATCTTTCCCTGAAGGGAAAAGTGCACAGCTGTTACAATGGACTACTGTCGCCTCTTCACATTCCTTGGCTATGCCTGTATAGTTGCTCTCATGTACATCACTATAGTACTGTGATGTTGCACTCCATATATTTTATGGAAATATGCTTATGAGTGTGAATATGATGTAACTGGAATATGCTTTATGCAAAAGGTCACTTGTAAGGTATCATTACAAAGGTTATACCCTACTGAATATATTCCTCCTATTTGTATGCATGTATCATTCTTGTATATGAAGCTAGAAATATGAAGTATAACTCTGAGGTCCTATTGTAATTATGCAAAGTGTGGGCCATTAATGGTGGTTTAGAATCTTGATGGCTCCCATTGATTAGGACAATTGGTTGTAGATGGTTTATTTACCTGAAAGCCTTCCTCTGTATGTGTGGGCCAGCCCATGGGTAATGAAGAATGAGGTCTCACAGGACATGTCACATGATACTGGAATCCATCTTAAATCTGGTACTTTTCCATTTAGAAGGAGGGGTGGGGACCCAGAGAGACAAAAGATTCCCACTTTGTGCCAAAGCTATAAAAGGGGGGTGGAACAGAACAAAGGCGGCAGTCAAGAGAACACCCCTGCTTTCCACCTAAGATGTCTGCTGGAACTAACAAGGACTGTACCAGGGGAAAGGATTGGGCCCAGACTAGGAAGGAGTCTAGTCTGTGAAAGAAGCTTATTGGAATATCTCTCAGGGTGAGATTTTACCTGTAATCAGTTTCTTAATGTATTAGGCTTAGACTTGCGTGGTTTTGCTTTATTTTGCTTGGTGACTTACTTTGTTCTGTCTGTTATTACTTGAAACCACTTAAATCCTACTTTTTATACTTAATAAAATTACTTTTGTTTATTAATGAACCCAGAGTAAGTGATTAATACCTGGGGGAGCAAACAGCTGTGCATATCTCTCTATCAGTGTTATAGAGGGTCGACAATTTATGAGTTTACCCTGTATAAGCTTTATACAGAGTAAAACGGATTTATTTGGGATTTGGATCCTATTGGGAACTGTTGTCTGGGTGCTGGAGATACGTGACCTGCTGAGCAGTTTTTGGTTAAAGTCTGCAGCTTTGGGGGCGTGGACCAGACCTGGGTCTGTGTTGCAGCAGGCTAGCATGTCTGGCTCAACAAGGCAGGGTTCTTGAGTCCCAAGCTTTGGCAGGGAAAATGGGCTCAGGGGTAATCTCAGCACGTCAGGTGACAGTCCCAAGGGGGTCTCTGTGACCAAACCCATCACAAGTACATTGAAGGTGCTTAACATCAAATGACTACAGAGATATGGTAAAATAAAAAGCAATCACATCGTCCATTCAGTGAGCAATTTTGCTGCTATTAGAAATGAACCCAAAATTACAAAAATAGCTTCCCTGCATGTGCAAGTGTTTATTGAATAAAGATACCAAATAACCAAGCAAGGTCTGACCTCTAGGGTGCGCTTTATCATGGACATATTGGGCTATAAACCAGACCAGGGAATGGTGCTGTGATGTTACCTGATTAAAATATGACCATATAGATCATTGTTGCAACCAGTGTTATATATTTGCAGCAAATATTGTACAAAGGTTGTCAAGTGAGATGTCTATGAAAAGGTTATGATTTGCTGGTTATAATTATAATGCATGTATCATTTTTGTATTTGAAGTTATAAGTATTGGCTCTATACCTGGATTTCAAATGTGTGCTCCTGGGGGAATGCCCACAAGGTAATTAGCCAGCACATCTTGGAGGGACTGCTCAAATTGAGTGGCCCATCAAAAGAATATTTAACTGACAATGGACCATGGGAGATGTCCATCTACACTTGATGGAATTTCCTGCTGTGACTAGGCAAAATGCATGGACATGGGACTTACCCATGTGACTCCAAACTCCATCCTGTTGCTGTAATTTTCCACAGTAAGAACAATGGGATGCCCTCCACATGGCAAAAGCTATAAAAGGCCCTGGAAACACCTCCATTTGGTCTTTAATTCTGCTTCTTACCTTCAGTTTGCTAGAAACTGAAGCTCTGAACAAAGGACTGAATGACCCATCCAAGCTGTGGATGTATTCCAGAGACTTGACTTAAGCCAGCCGTTTATTCTATCACTGCTACAAACCTGAACCAAGAACTTTGCAATTACTGTATATATTTGATTCCTTTAACCAATTTTAACTCTCACCTTTCTTTCTTCCTTTTTATGAATAAACCTTTAGATTTTAGATACTAAAGGATTGGCACCAGCATGATTTTTGGGTAAGATCTGTTATATATTGACCTGGGTGTGTGGCTGGTACTTTGGGATCAGAAGAACCTATTATTTGATGAGACTGTTTGTAAAGAACCTCTCATCTCTGAATCCAGTGTTTTTGGTGGTGATATAAGAACTGGAATGCCTGAGGAAACTGCCTTATGCCTTGTTGTGAAACAGAAGTTTACTTTTGTTGCTGGTTTGGTATATCCTATGGGATATTAACCACCAGTCTTAGGGTGTATCTGCCCTATTTCTCAGCAATTCATCCTGAATTTGGCATCCTTAGTTGTGACCCACTAAGGTACGGTTACAGCTGCACTGGAAGAGGGGGTGCAAGGTGGAAACATAAGGTGGCTTAATGCCGCTTTCCACACACACACACACAATGCTGGGGTTTGCCAGAAGCTGAACTGACATAAGTTAGAGCAGCCTAAAGGAAACTTGAAAAAGTTGCTCCACTGGCTAGAATCACAAATGTGCATCATGTTCAATCACCACCCTGATATGATGTCACGCCTCAACTTGGAATGTTCCCTAAACTGGGGGTAGAGGGGAGCAGGAGGGACTGGTTTACAGATGGATATGGCAGCCCCAATCCAATTGAGGAGTCCCCTTTGCTAAAAGAATCTTTAGCCAATATCTTAAGGTAGCTTCAGGTTCCCTTTGCACTGCTGAAGTGACAGAAAGAAGAATTAACAGCTATTAGAATCTGCCTTATTAATTATGCATGTTGTGCCACCCAAGGGAAACTGGACAAGCCATTACAGTTATTACAGTACATTAATCACAAACACCCTGTATTTTAATATTGTAGTAGGTCTTCCTATAATACAAATTCTCCTAATTTTTCTGAGACTCTGACTTCCACAAGTGCATAGTCTATGGTCCCAATGTCGGGGAAACCAATTACATTAAAAAAAAAAAAACACTCTCAAACACTTGCTGCCTGTGAAAGTCTGTATCAGAAAATGGAATGTAGCCATCCATATGTGTGATGAGAGCAGCTGTGAATTGGATAAAACTCCTAGACACTGAGAACAGTCACAGACATTACCTGCCACTCTTTGAAACTGGCAGGGCACAGCAGAGCCCTGAAATGCCCCCATGCCAAGGTTGGGGGGCAGTTGGCATAGGAACGGGCTACTCCAAATGTATGTCATCTGAGAGCTCCCACACACTAGGGGAATTCTCAGCTGGCCAGTTAGGGCCACATTCTGGCCACATTTGTGCCATCTGAATAGTGGGAAGGGGAGGTGGGGAACAAAGGGATCGAATCTAGCCTTATGATCTTTTATTAGCAAGGAGGAGCATGCAGGTGTTGTGTGGACAGGTCCAGCTGTAGTGTTAGAAGATCACGTAGTTTTAAAATGCTTTCACAGATCAATCTGAAAGCACAGAATGCACTCATTTTTCAAACAGAGGGCTGAACTGCTCTGCCTATAGATCCTCTGCCTAATGGACCCTAGGTTGGACAAGCGCTAATAAATGGACAGCCTGTATTTTCTGCTAACTTATCAGATATATTGTTACCCAGAGCTGAAGAAGACCTCTGCGTAAGTTCAAAACCTTGCCACTTTCATCAACAGAAGTTGTTGATTCAATAAAAGAGATTTCCTCACCCACCTTGTCTCTCAAATACACAGTTAGGCTGATTGTAGCCGTCGCTGACCTATGAATTATATTGCTCCCACTGTTTATACTCAAACAAAGCTACAGCATGATCAGGTGTCTCTACTTAATCCCATATTGTGAACTGTGCTGGACTCCCACAGTGAACATGCCATACAAAATTACATAGACCACTGTGTTCATTAGTGTTTTACTGCACATAGACTGACACAAATCATATTCTGAATAAATCAACACATAAGTAACTGAACACTGCAATTACCAATTCATCAGCGCATTCTACTAAGGCATGTGGCTTTACAATCTGAGCAGGGTTGATGCTGCAGATAGTGATGCACTGGTTACTTTGCAAAGTAAAACCCTTATAGCAAGCAAGTTCACTTTAAAGCGCTTGGTGCCACAAGGTCTACGTGAACCACAGTTTGTATAAAATAATAAAGAGCACACAAAGTCAAAGTAACTACCTGAAGCCTACGAACTATACTCTAATACAGCCACCCTATACAAGCCATGTAGAAATGATTCAGTTCTCAGTGCTGCATTTAAAGCTTTGTTGACACTAGACTCTAGAGATTAGGAATGGAGGAATCACAGTAAAATCACTAAAACACAACAACTCCTAAGTCTATGGGGGAATGAGCAGAGGGTACAGAAGGAGAAACTCTGTTCCCTTTTCTTCCTGCCCTGCCCTGAAGCATCTGACTCTTCTCCTCCCTCATGCCCCCCACCCATCATCCACTCCATTGCAGGTTCTGTTTCAGGGATGCACCATTTAAAGTGGTGAATGAACAGCCAGTTGTTTTAATCCCATGGCCTGTGGTTCCAATTCAGATATTTGGGGGGGCGAAGGGGGGGAATTCCAGTGTTTTCTCCTATGGGGACCCTGTTCTGATCCCCACTCAACCCTCTCATCCTCCTGCAGGGCCCCCATGTATGCCTCAGCTAGGGCGTCTCCCCTCTCTCTTACCCACAGAGTGCATGGGCGGTGCCACCAGGAGTTGAGTTCTTGGCAGAGTCCCCTGCACTCTGCTGTACAGGAACAGACTCCCCATGTGCCAAGTTGTAACACCATTTACGAAGGTGTGGCTGTGCCAAATTTCAGTGGTGTTGCAACCCTGTGTGCCTGATCGTAATGCCATGAATTAAGATTTGACTCAGCTGCTCCTCTGCTTGTATGGAAGTGTGATCAGGTTGAATTTAAGTGGCATCATGACCACGCAGCTGGAACGATGCTCTGGACTGCTTTGGCAGTAGCTGTGCTTTATTAGATATGGGATCACTCACTTTCACCGGGCTGGGTCAGGGGGTGGGGGGGTGAGGGCTCCGGCTGGGGGTGGGCCAGGGATGAGGGGTGTCTGAGGGGGAAGCTGGAGCCCGGCCCAGGTAAGAGTGGCCCGGGGAGACCAGGCAGCTATGGGGAGCCGCAGGCCCTCCACCTGTCCAGGGGGGCCGATAGCAGCCCTCGGCCTGTGTCCCTGCTCTCTGTGACCCCCACCCAGGGCAGAAGGTGGGGCTGTGGTTCCCCACAGCTGCCCGGCTGCGACTCTTCGGCCCCTGAGGCCCCACCCCCAGGCCAGGCTGGAAGCCAGAGAAGGATCAGGGTAAGATCTGAGCAGACAGCTGTGGGGAGCTGTGGACCATCCACCTGCTCTGGGTAGGGGGCCCGGGGAGCGGGGATATGGGCCAGGGACTGCTCTTGCCCCCCCCCACCAGGCAGGTTGAGGGGCCCAGATTCCCCAGCCTGGCTCTGGCTTCCAGCTTGGCTGGGGGCAGGACCTCAAGGGGAGACAGGGTGTAAGGGCATGGCCACGGAGGGGGTGGGGCCTCATGGCCACCCCACTTTTAGGAAGAGTTGATTGTCCCTGCCTCTCACAGCTCTGTTGTGGAATAGAGTCCAGTTTATATGATCCCCAGAAGCACAGGCGGTTTTTGATAATTTGAAACAGAGATTTCTCACAGCACCCATCTTGATCCACCCAGACCCTGCCAAACCATTTGTGGTGGAGGCAATCATGTTAATCTATGTGTCTGATAATTCTGTTCTTTACTGTAGTTTCAACCAATTTCCCTGGTAGTGAAGTTAGGCTTACTGACCTGTAATTGCCAGAATTGCCTATGGAGCCTTTTTTTAAATTGGCATCACATTGGCTATCCTCCAGTCATCTGATATAGAAGCTGATTTAAATGGTAGGTTACATACCACACTTGGTAGTTCTGCAATTTCACATTTGAGTCCCTTCAGAACTCTTGGGTGAATACCATCTGGTTCTGGTGACTTATTGCTGTTTAGTTTATCAATGTGTTCCAAAACTTCCTCTATTGACACCTCAATCTGGGACAGTTCCTCAGATTTGTCATCTAAAAAGAATGGCTCATTTGTGGGAATCTCCCTCACATCCTCTGCAGTGAAGATTGATGCAAAAAATGCATTTAGCTTCTCTGCAATGGCCTTATTTTCTTTGAGAGCTCCTTTAGCACTTCCATCATCAAGTTGCCCCACTGATTGTTTGACAGACTTCCTGCTTTGGATGTACTTTAAAAGGTTTATGCTGTTAGTTTTTGAGTCTTTGGCTAGTTGCTCTTCAAATTCTTTTTTGACCTGCCTAATTATACTTTTATATTTGACTTGCCAGATTTTATGTGCCTTTTTATTTTCCTCAGTAGGATTTAACTTCCAATTTTTAAAGGATGCCTTTTTGCCTCTAACTACTTCTTTTACTTTGTTTTTTAGCCAAGGTAGTACTATTTTGGTCCTCTTACTATGTTTTTTAATTTGGGGTATACATTTAATTTGAGCCTCTATTATGGTGTTTTAAAAAGTTTCCATGCAGCTTGCAGGGATTTCACGTTTGGGACTATACCTTTTAATTTCTGTTTAACTAACTTCCTTATTTTTGTGTAGTTTTCCTTTCTGAAGTTAAGTGCTACGGTAGTGGACTTCTTTGGTGTTTTCCCTCCCACAAGGATGTTACATTTAATTATGATAAGGTAGCTATTACCAAGCAGTTCAGCTATATTCATCGCTTAGACCAGATCCTGTGCGCCACTTAAGACTCTCTTCTTGTGGCTTCCAGGACTAGCTGCTCCAAGAAGCAGTCATTTAAGATGTCAAGAAACTTTATCTCTGCATCTTGTTCTGAGGTGACATGCACCCAGTCAATATCGGGATAGTTAAAATCCCCCTTTAATATTGAGTTTTCTATTTTTATAGCCTCTCTAATCTCCCTGAGCATTTCACAGTCACCATCACCATGCTGGGCACGTGGTCAGTAGTATATCCTTACTGCTATAGCCTTATTATTCAAGCATTGAATTTCCATCCATCGAGATCCTATGATACAGTTTGATTCATTTAAGATTTTTACTATATTTGACGCTATGCTTTCTTTCACATATAGTGCCTCTCCCCCACCAGCATGAACTACTCTGTCATTTCTATATATTTTGTACTCTGGTATTACTGTGTCACATTGATTATCATTGTTCCACCAAGTTTCTGTGATGCCTTTTATATCAATATGCTCATTTAATATCAGGCACTCTAGTTCACGCATCTTAGTATTTAGACTTCTGGCATTTATATACAAGCACTTATGAAATTTGTCACTTTTTTATGTGATGTAATGTCTGAACCCAAGTCAAGCCAGGACCCAGGTTTGAAGCCCTATTGCTTTGCAGTGTAGATACAGCCCTGCCTGAGTCAGGTCCTGGAAGTTCACCAAAAGTAGCCCATGGTCCTATTTCCTTTGTCCTCTCTATCCCAAGAATTTTCAATCAATGCCAGTGAAAGGAAGCAACCCCCGTTGGTGCACTGCAGCAGCTCAGTGAGCCAGCATTAACCCTTCCATTCTCTTTTAACCATCAAGCTAAACACATCATCAGGGAGCCTTCTGTGTTTGCAGTGGAGACTGAATAGAAGAAGCCTTTTGCAAAGCATGCTGCTTCATGGTCATGGGAGCACAACCAGATTTTGGCAAATCGCTGCTGTGAGGCCAGCAACACAGTAGACTTCAGTAAGAGTACGAGGATTGACCATGCATATCAGCAAATAGTGCAGAAGCTGGCAGAATTGCAAATTTACCAGACCGGTGACCAGTGCAGAGAGCAGATTAAGTAGCTCAAGACTGAGTACAGGAAAACTAGGGATCAGAACCATACCTCGGGCAACTTGTCGACATCATGCCAATTTTATGAGGAGTTTGACCAGGTGCTAGGCATTGCACTGAGCATGGTGCCACTGCCAACAGTGGTGCATGATGACCTTGTCTGCCCAGATGGCACCCTCCTGGACCCAGAATACAGCATGGGTACTTATGGTAGCCAGCAGCAGGTGTCAAGTGAGGGCAATGAAGTCACTGTTGCTGAAACTGGTCCCAGAGAAGGCTTTGGAGCAGGAGCAGCACATCCTGGGGCATTCTTGGCAGAGCCATTTGATGACCCTCTGACTAGTAGACCACTGAAAAGCCTGTTGCAGATATAGAAGGGACAAAAGCTGCCCCTGAGCCCAGAGAGTTTCTGACTCCATTTGAATATTTACTAATACAGAAATGGGAGGGAGTTCTCTCTATGAACAAATGCAAAAGTTATTAGAAGGTGCAGGTAGCAGCATGTATCCACTAACGGCCGGTTGTATGCCAGTGCCTTGGTGTCCCCCTGCCCCTCCCCCACACCACGTGGCGTTCAGAATGATGAGCGGGAATTGCAAACAGTAAAAAATGGCTTGAAAGTGAATGTTTACTGGAAAGGCACAGATTTTTGCTAGGGCCATTCCTGTTTCTTAAAAATAACCACCTTACATTGCCATGCCTGTAAGTATGCCACACTGTAACCACTCAACGGTCTATTGAGCCACCTGGAAACAGGAATTGGAGGCGGGGGGAGGTGGAAATGTGTTTCATTTACAAATCTAGTCCATTTCAGTTAAAGGTAGTCCATGCAGTCCATAGGTACAAAATCATTTGTCCCAAATACGACTGGGGTTTGAAATGTCCCAGAATGTGCTGGGAGGTGGGGATAAGGATGATGGCGGTGGAGTTCTGTGTGTTTGCATGCAGCCAAGCAGGCTAAGCCTGGTGGAAGCTAACACAGCATCCTGCTGATTCCCACGTGAGTTCTGACCTAATCCCAGGTGCTGGTAGCTGCAAACTTTCCCTGAAGCAGGAACTCCAGATAGGTAGCCACATTTCGGAGAAGGGCATATTTTCCAGGGCCACCTCAGTAGCTGACCAGCCCCCTCCACTCATAGATATGCTGTTCAGTCACTATACATTTGAATACTTTGGCTGCATACACTGCAGGTGTAACCCTTCTGCCAGGTTTAGTTGGCAGCAACAACGGCTGGGTTCAATATCTAAGGGTCCTCTTAATAATACAAAACAGAACCAGCTCAAGCCTCCACCCAGGAATCTGGGAAAACTTAACGCCACTTCTGGGCACCTCTAAGAAGCAATACGTCCCCTCTCGCAAGCACTACGTCTCTGTATAACAAAGGAGAACTTTCAATAAAAGGGAAAGGGAACCAAGCATCAGGTTGGGAAAACATCACAACCACATTCAAAAGCATGATGTAAGCAAAACCAGTGCACTGGGCAGTGTCCTTTGCCTCAGTTTCCCACTTTGTGGTGGGAAAGTCCAATGAACAAATGCCCCTTTAATACATCACTCCCCTCTCCCTCCGCTGCATCCCACTCGCAGTTGGCTGTCCATGGTTAGCAAAGACCCAGCGTTCAGAGGTGTGTCTGCAGGGGTTCACCTCCCACGCCAGAAAGGGGGAGGGGGAATGTCAAGCATGTATCTGTGGTCACTGTGCGCCTCTGCAACTGTCTGTTTGCTGCTGCTGCTTTTCTCTGCTGCCACTGGTCACTTGCTGATGCTGCATTGTTTCACCACATGCTTCCATTTGCTGCCACTGCTTGTCTCTGCTGCCGTTGGACACTCACTGCTGCTTCTGCGATGCTGTGTTCTGAGGTTCTACTGCTTAACCCAGGTCTTTAGTGATTGTAGATCTTAGTGCTTTCCCTAAGTAGCAGGGAACCTCATGGCTAGTACAGCCTCTACAATGCCTTTTCTTTTACTAGTGTTTCAACACCAGGTCTAAAGCCTAAGCCCTTATTAGTGATTCAATAATCACTGAACAGAAACAGTGATTTTTAATTGAGTCTAATTAGCTGTCTTTAAATATTGAAGAGGAAAATATCAAATGGTGTCTAGGACTTGCTGAGTAGAGTCCCCACCTTCTCTTTTGTTCATTGGGATTTGGCATCCCTACCACCTGCTCAGTGAGTAAAGTTCAGTTTAGGGTGACCCCCTCAAACAGGGCAGGCTAAGTACAGTTCTTCTGCCCTTTACTCATTAAATAAGGATGGAAACATTTCATTACCCCTGCACTCAATACAAGAGTGATTTGTAACCCAACACCAGCCAAAAGTGATCATTTTGGCAAAGCAGCTCCATCATGCTGCCCACCTAGGAAGAGCAGGCATGTCTATGTAAACATGGTCTGTTCCTAAAGTCTTCTCCCGCAGCTCATGACTAGATGTCAGGGGAGAGCTCATTCAGATCCTGCTTACACAGGTTGCCCACCAGCAGTTTTGGAATAACATCTCCCTTTGCCAATTGGGCACCACAAGAACCATTATGTCCTCCAAAACGTGGAAGGCCTGAAATGATAGAAAAAGCTTTTATATCATCCCCCCACAACCCAAGTAATTCTGCAATTTTTTGAAATAAAAAAACAGCTTTGAATTTTTAACTTACCATTGGCTCTGCACTTCTTTTGCTGCAATTAACCTGGCTGTGTCCAGGGAGCTTCTGTGGTCTGAAGCATCCCTCCCTGAATATACTGAAGTTCAGTTTGGAAAAGTATCATTTTATGTCCTTGAAATTCCACAAGGATTATTTTCTGTGCTCTTGCACTCATAGGCACCGACTTCTACTTGCGCCGGTGGGTGCTCGACCCCCCTCTGCCCCCGGCCCCGCCCCGACTCCACCCCTGCCCCGCCCCCATTCCAACCTCTTCCCCAAAGTCCCTGCCCCCTCCCTCCCCCTATTCCAACTCCTTCCCCAAATTCCCAGCCCCACCTTTTCCCCGCCTCTTCCCCTGAGCGTGCCACGTTCCCGCTCCTCCCCTCTCCGTCCCAGAGCTTGCTATGCTGCCAAACAGCTGTTTGGTGGCAGCAAGCGCTGGGAGGTAGGCAGAGGAGTGGGGACGCGGCGCGCTCAGGGGAGGAGTGGAGGAGGAGGGGAGGTGGAGAGGGGAGGGGAGCTTGGCTGCCGGTGTGTGCAGAGCACCCACTAGTTTTTCACCGGGTGCTCCAGTCCCAGAGCACCCACGGAGTTGACGCCTATGCTTGCAGTGAGCTATTTGAGACAATAACCCTCCGTGTCTTGTCCTGTTCCAGGCCCCTCAACCTCGACAGGCTGCAGCATCTCCACAGCTCACCCACACGGCAGCAGAAGCCTGGGTCAACGTACTTTCAGGGACCATTCCAAGCGGACACGTTTCCATGATGAACTTATGGCTGAAGTTCTGGTGAGGGCCAACAAACAGGTCCAGTACCAAAGACAGAGGGACTTATGTCTAGAGGAAAAGCTCAGGCTGGCTGCACAGCTTGAGGACAGGGCTTCAGCCCAGGAGCAGGCACTTGCTTCACACGGCTAAGGTGGAGGACAGAGCTCAGCAGAAAGAACAGTTTGAGCAGCTGCTATCACTAATGGCAGCTAGAGTACTGGCTTCTGCTGTACCATCCACACCATGTCCTGAGTCCCCTGTGTGGTAACCTGTGATTTACTCTAGAAATAGCTTGGAAAACTCCATGGCTGGATGGCCCATTCATTTGGGCCCCATGAGCAGCTGTGCAGGACAACCTTGCCCCATGCAGCAGTCCATACTGACCCTCTCCCCTGTAGATGCCCCTCCCTGTGCCAACTTCATGGCAAATGGGGAAAGGAGAATAGGGGGACAGGGGACATGCAACATTAGGGGATTCTGTTTTGTACATGTTTTCACTGTTTGCACTTGTTTATGCACTTTACAATTTATTTTCTGTAAGGTTCTGTTGTTACTGATGGTTTGGAGTGGTATTGGCAATTGGCCAGCCTGGCAATGGCCTAGTGTTGTACTTTTCTAATACATGTTTATAAATAGAGCTTTTTATTTTCATCAAGAAAGTTTATTGCTATCACTGCATCACATCATACACTGTGTATTTAAAATAATAAAGGTAAACACCATAGGCGTGCGCAGCACATTTCATTAGGGTGTGCACCCAGGGAATTTTATTTATTTATTTATTTTTTTAAAGGCGAACATCATAAAGGTTGGGGTGCGGGAGGGAGTGTGGAGTGTGGGAGGGGGTGTGGTGTGCAGGAAGGGGCTCAGGGCAAGGAATTGGGGCAGAGGAGGGGTGCGGGGTGTATGAGAGGGCTCAGGGAAGGGGGTTGGGGTGCAGGAGGGGTGCGGAGTGCAGAAGGGGGCTCAGGGCAGGGGGTTGGGGTGCAGGAGGGGTGCGGAGTGTGGCAGGGGGCTCGGGGCAGGGAGTTGGGGTGCATGGGGGGCAGCAGGGGCAGCAGGGGGCTCAGGGCAGGCGGTTGGGGTGCAGGAGGGGGGCGGGGTGCAGCAGGGGGCTCAGGGCAGGGAGTTGGGGTGCAGGAGGGGTGCAGGGTGCAGGCAGGGGACTTAGGGCAGGGAGTTGGGGTGCAGGAGGGGTGCAGCAGGGGGCTCAGGACAGGGAGTTGGGGGGCGGGGTACAGGAGGGGTTTGGGCTCCGACCCGGTGCCGCTTACCTGCAGCGGCACGCTCCCTGCCTGCCTGCCCTGGCCCCACGCCGCGCCGCACACCACGTCCCTGCGCGGCCCCTGGGGGGGCGGGCGGCCACAGAGCTCTGCGCGCTGCCCTTGTCACACCTCCAGGTACCTCCCCCAAAGCTCCCATTGGCCGCGGTTCCCCATTCCCGGACAATGGGAGCTGCGGGGGGCGGTGCCTGGAGCAACGCACGAAGCACTCTTCCCCCCGGGCCCCAGGGACATGGTGCCGTGCCGGCCGCTTCTGAGAGCGGCGCGGGGCCTGCAGCACCATGGGAGGCAAATCCCGCGGGCCGGATCCAAAGCCCTGAGGGGCCGGATCCGGCCCGCGGGCATTAGGGTGTGCCGGGGCACATCCAGCACACCCCATGCGCATGCCTATGGTAAACACATGATCAGGGGGGATTAGGAATTAGTATGCAAACACTAAACCTTGAAACAGTCACCTGTATCAATCTGTATTTCCTCTCCTCTAAGTGCTTCAGAATTGATTCCTTGAGGACCTCCTCCATGATTTTTCCAGGGACTGAGGTGAGGCTAACTGGCCTGTAGTTCCCCAGATCCTCCTTCCTCCCTTTTTTTAAAGATGGGAACTACATTATAGATATATCCTAAGTCTATCCACTAAAAGAAAGCCTACTTGTTTTTATTTTTAACATATTTTTAACTTAGTCCCTGATCCCACAAAGCATTACACATGGAGTAACTTTATCAACATGAGCAGTTCCACTGAAATGTACAGGACTACTCACATACATAAAGTTACTCACAGTTGTATGTGTAGATCAACACCTTGTCCCTCAATCTGAATTAACAAAGCACGTAAGGGAAAGAAAATTAGTTTGCCACTGGTTTCCTGCCTGTTTAAAGAAGGTAATAAAAAATGGGTAAACTTGTACTTGCCACAAACTCTTGCAAAAGAACTGCATGTTTTTGTCTTGTGTCTTGCTTCGAGCATGTGCACTTGGATTTGCAATAAAATAGCTGCCAGACAAGGGGAGAAACAAATTTAACTTAAAGTGACAGGTATCAGGATATAAAGGCCAGGAAGGGCTCTGGGGATCTACTCTTCTACCGAGCACACACAGGTTAAAAACATCCTCATAACAAAAAGTGGTTTACACTGACTGCATATTGCAGCCACCATGCCCCCAATCTCAATTACCTCCACCTTCACACAGCATCTGGAGTTAATAATTCAGAGGAAAGGTAGAGGCATCTCAGGAAGAGCAGTGGGACTGACCGGGTCTCTTATCCCAATAGGCAACTCCTTGTTGTTGCCAGCCCATGCTGGTTTCCACTGTGAACAGAGTGAGAGCAACAGAGAAGTCCTGCTTTTCTGCTGAGGCAGCTAAGGAAGAAAACATCCTTTTCCCTCTCAAGATGACTTCAACAAGGGTATTGAGCTGACTATGGGCATGCCGCCTACATTGAAAAATACCCCCACGGCAGCAAGTCTCAGAGTGAGGGTCAACTGACTGGTGCTCGCAGGGCTTGTGCTATGAGAACACAAGTGACACAAGCAGTACATTGATAGAATCACAGAATCCCCCCCAAAGAGTAACCCTAATAAATGAGTGTACCCCAAAGTAACGGGCAAAACTGGTAACAGTTCCCCTGTGAGATAAAAAAGTATTATCCCCATAGATGGAAAACTGAGTCACACAGAAATAAATGAAGCAAGGCTGTCATATGCCTCTCTGTTTGAATTAAAAATGGTTACTTACCTATACAGTGTCAGCTCTGTGTTCTTGGGGAACCAGGGCGCAGTACCCAGCTTGTCTGACTCACGAAAGATACCCCCCCACACCCAGCCTCTGCTTGAACCAAAGCCGATCAGAAGAAAGACTTACAAAAAGCAATGAAAAGGCAGTGGGAGACACACCTACACCCCTCCGGACAAGGGTGACAGGATTAAGGAAACTTCCCTAGCCCCATTTGCATCGAAGATGGGACAGGGAGGTATCTCCATTAGCATACAGAATGGAGAACAGAGATTCCAAGGCAAGAACTGCACTGAACTATGGGACCAGAAAAGCAAGGAAGCACTGCATGATGAGGGATCTTTGCTCCAGATTTTAATGAACTTATGCCTGCACACACCCAGCTCAGTAGTTATCAGACCAATTCTAGTAATAAATCCTTTATTGGTATCCAAAATACTGAAGCTGCCTAATTGCATTGTGAGCTCCCTCGAAGGAACACCTCCCATAGCCAGGAACGATCATCTAGCCTGAACAAAACAACTTTGGTATACTCTCTTGAGCCATCAGTTTACCTATAAACAAATCTAGTGTTCTCCTTTGAACCATTGTTCTTTCTCTACAAAAACCCCTACCCATGCTCAAGTAAGTGCTCTGATGCCTGGATCCAAAATCTGCATCAGTTCCATTGGGCCTTCATCTTCTCCTGACTGATCGTGCTGGGGGCTCTGCCTGTCTCCAGCACTCCGGACCCTCAGCTACCGCCACCACCTGGGACCCCTGATCAATTCAAGCTTCACAGAGTGGTGAGAACCCATCTCTCTCTCTCTCTCTCTCTGTATAGCCTTCTGACCCTGACTTGTGTGATCAGTTATAGTTTGCTAAAGCTGACTTTTATAATCAAGTTTAAGTTAGATTTAATATTATAACTGTTTTGTTTGTTTGGCTCCCCTATGGTTATTACCTGGCAATAAATAACTTTCATAGTTAGGCTGGTTGCTTCTCTCTCTCTCTCTCTCTCTCTCTCTCTCTCCCCCTTGTGGGTGTTTTTTGGCTTCCTCATTCGCTCTGCAGCAACGCTGCTTGTACCTAAACTAAAGATCCCTGCAGTGCCCAAAAATCCTGTGGGGTGGTTACTACCAGAACAATTGTAACGTGAAAGTAGGGATAGGGACGTCCTGAACCTGGGGCATATAAGGGTGACAGATTAAAAGTGCTGCTCGACCCAGCCTGCTCAGGTCCAGTGTGGTGCCCATGGCATATGAGGGTGTCACAGACTCACAGGTCGTGCCCACTCTTGGTCCCGTACAGTTCCTGGGGGGAACCCTCTTCAGTGTGACAGCCCTTCTCGGAGGTCCACTCTCTCTCAGGGTTAAGCCCCTCCACCTCCTGGAACCACACCTCTCTGAGCCTTAGCACACCTGTCTCTTGCCATGGGTCCTCTCAGGGAGTCCACTCGCTCTGGACCCCCGGGGCCTCCACTCCCAGAGGGAATAATGCAACCCTCTTCTCTAGACTGGAGCGATGCTCAGCCAGTGTAAAACAGGAGGGTCTATTGAGCGTCTGAACACAGCATAGGAAACTCTCAGGGTCCTCAGGCCTGGCATCCCTCAGTACAGTACATCCAAGTCTCCCCTGCATCCAGGTGGGCTCTACCTGCTCTCTCTCTCTCCAGTTCTGAGCCCCCGTGCTTTCCAGCTGGGTATCTGATATCACCTTCCCCAAGTCCCACCTCTGTCCATTGTCTTCTATCCAGGTAAACAGGGCTGCCTGGGCATCCTCTCCTCTCTTCTGTCCTCTGTCCCCCTCTGGCTGGAACTGGCTGGTCAGGTCACCGGGGTCCTCTCTTCGCAGCCCATTGTCCTCCCACTGGCCAAAACTGGCTGTGACACCCAAGCTTGGCCTCCCAGTCACCAGGTCACCAGTCGCTGGGGCATCCATTCTCCAGGCCCTGGGCTGGGGTCCCAAGTTCCATCGCCGGTCCTCTGTAACAACAAACTCCCTGTTCCATCACCTTGTTAAACCAGTAACACCCAGGAAAACTGAGTCTCACCTCCTCTGCATACAAACCATTGAAAAAAACAAAGAAAAAACCAAGAAAACCCCCCACTTCATCATAGAGGGTGACAGCTTGGAAGTGCTGCTCGACCCAGCCTACTGAGTCCAGGGACATATAAGGGGTGAGCTTGGGAGTGCTGATTAACCCGGTCCTCTCAGATGCACTCTGTTAATGTGTGTTCATCTGATTCTGGGGCTGGAAGAACCCAGACCTGTGGAACCTAGGTCCTGCAGGATAACTCCATTGGGAGGGAACTTGCAGAAGAAGAGCTCCATATGAGAACACAAGTGACACAAGCAATACATTGATAGAATCACAGAAACACCACCACCCCCAGAAGAGTAACCCTAATAAATGAGCGTACCCCAAAGTAACGGACAAATCTGGTAACAGTTCCCCTGTGAGATAAAAAAGTATTATCCTCATAGATGGAAAACGGAGTCACACAGAAGTAAATGAAGCAAGGCTGTCATATGCCTCTCTGTATGAATTAAAAATGGTTACTTACCTATACAGTAACTGAGGGGTAGCCGTGTTAGTCTGGATCTGTAAAAAGCAACAGAGAGTCCTGTGGCACCTTTAAGACTAACAGATGTATTGGAGCATAAGCTTT
>NW_020665189.1:3281595-3290790 GCF_002925995.2 Terrapene triunguis | reverse complement strand
ATATTTCTAGTTTTAGATACAAGAGTGGTACATTTATACAAATCAGATGATCATACTCAGTAGATTATAAGCTTTGTAATGATACCTTACAAGAGACCTTTTGCATGAAGCATATCCCAGTTACGTTATATTCACTTATTACCATATTTTCTCTAAAACTATCCCAGTTACATTATATTGACTTATTATCAAGTTTTTATAAAACCATATAGACTGCACAACGTCACACACACACATATGAACGACCTGGGGTTTGAGAGTGGCACAAAGGTGGGTTTCAGTGTGATCTTTGTGAAAACACATCTGCTCAGATGAAGTGCTTCATCTACATCACATACACAGCAGGCAGTTGGGAATGTGCCTGGTAGGAGGAAAGGGCTAGGGGTTGAGGGTGCATGGCCTTGGAAACCATAGATGGGAGGGATTATATTTTCAGTTTCTTCAGGCATGGTGTTGGTGGGACTTGTGATTTGTGGCATTAGACAATATCCTCTCTAGAAATACTCCCTGGTGAGGTTGGGAGAGAGAATAATTTGCCTGGAGGAAGGATTTCTGATAAGTGGGCAGCTGACATATAACGTGGGAGGTTGAAAGGACTTGTCCCATTGTAGAGGTATAACTTATTCCAAATGTGAGGGACTTGTCTGATTAGTGATAGGAGGGTTTTGACCATGTGCTTTCCATGAACAGTTCCTGGAACTCTTCAGAAGTATCTTCAGGTACATCCTTAAAACATACTTTTGTGAAGCTCACCAACTCTAACCCAGGTCAGTAAAAAGGCGATCATTCATCCATTACATTAAAATAAAATACTATAAATCTATTGGATCACACAATTCGTTTTTATATGCTCTGTTTCATTTCTCTATTTTGGGTTGTAAGCCCTGTGGGGCAAGGACCATCTATTTGTGTTCAGCAGGAGCCTGAGTACAATATTGTTACTTAACAAGAAATAAATAATATTTAGCCCTATTTTCCTGGTCATCTCCTGCCTCTAGATCATTAATCTTCATAGCTCACTTTATGTACTACTTTACCAGTCTCCCATATTTGTGTATCATTTTCAGACACATCCTTTTTTCACTGTGTGGCTAGTACCCCTGATTGCCTTTGGTTGTCCAAGAATTGTGAGGACTAAAAGGGTTCCATGGTTTTGTGACTTACTCCCTTTCACGACCACCCAACTGACATCCATAATAATGGTGTGATGTGACCAGAACTTTCTAGGGGGGGTAAGGTAATAGACTGATGGGGACAGGATTACTGAGAAGGTCTAGTGACAATGTAGTAGTGGGCAAACCAGGAAGCACAGCTGCGTGGAGTTGGGCAGACCAGTCTCTGGTTCTGTGGTGATGAAAGTACAATCATGTTTTATATTGCAGTGGCTGGGGGATCAGCACTTCACTGCTTATCTTGCTCCATCCAGATATAAGTGGTCTTTGTGAGCACCATACTGGGATGGTTTGTTTTCTTCATATTTTGTGAGCTCACTGAGCATGTGCATATGAATAAATGAGGTCCTCAGTCCTGAATTCCTGAATCCATAGAACTGGTATGTGTTTGAACCTGCTTCTCTTTCTTCAGACGCATTACTGACTTGCTTAGAGGTCAGGACGGCTGTTTCTCTTTGTAATTTGTATACATTGTTTTTCATGCCACCCCTTTTTCTTCTAGGGGAAGCTGTGTGGCTTAGACAATCAGCTTTCGTTGCAGGTATGCATATGGCGGTAATGTTTGAGGTGCATGATATCATGCTTACTATTATTTACCCTTCATATTTTGTGGGTGCATGTAGGCCTGGCACTCTTCTCTTCCTGGGTGCTCTTCCAGCTGCCGGTTTGGCTGATGCTCCTCTGATATAAAAAAAGTGAGCGAGTATCTGGTGTTTTTAAAAGAAAATGGTCAAAACCATTATAAATCCCAGAACAAACATGCATGCATAGATTTTAAAACCCCACTCTTACTCTGATTGATATAATAAAAGTTCTCTATGTGCTTAAATTAAAAGAGATTATGAATATTAAAAAACCTGTAGACATAATTATCACAATTGAATATAAGCAGATTATTTATCAATCCATTTTAATTTAATTTATTAAAAGTATTTGTCTGGAACTCTAGGCGCATTTATGATCTCTGTAAAACACAAACATTCAACTGGATCAGTATCCAAAAAAAATCTTCAGAATTCCTCATTCCACTGCAAAATAAAATACCCTATGCTCTCAGCCTAGGGAAAAAACAGGCCACGTTATGTGCTTTGAAGAACAAATCTGCTCTCTGTCAGACAAAGAGAAGTGAATTAGAGTCAGGGCCATTCATTGAAAATGTCCTGCCTCCTTCCCATATGCACCTAAGCAGCTTATTAGATCAGTACTGCCATGGTATCACATGGGAAGATCGACACAAGTATTATATGCTCACTGTGAGAAGTATTGCTTAACACATAACATGCATGTACCTTCTGAAATTTTTAAATGGCCTTCACTTACAGCCCCATGTCAAAAACACTGTAGTAATCTAATGACAAAGGCATAGGTTGTTACAGCAAGATCTGCATCAGACAGAATAGGTCTCAGTTTTCTTTCCCAGTGCAAATTACAAAACAAAGAAAAAACTCCATTGTCAATCATTGCTATTACCTGGCCTGCTATGGTCTGCATATGTGTTAGAATGTTATGGTCAGTTGTATCAAAGGTGACTGATAGATCAGCAGAATGAGATAATTTCCAATACAACCATTATACATTAACATTACTGTGATGTTGCACTCTATATGATTTTATGAAAGTATGCTGATGAGTGTGAATATAATGTAACTAAAATATGCTTCATGCAAAAGGTCTCTTGTAAGGTATCATTACAAAGCTTATAATCTACTGAGTGTGATCATCCTATTTGTATAAATGTATCATTCTTGTATCTGAAACTAGAAATATGAAATATAACTCTGAAGGCCTATTGTAATTATGCAAAGTGTGGGCCATTAATGGTGGTTTGGAATCTTGATGGCTCCCATTAACCAGGACAATTAACTGTAGATGGCTCTGTTTTACTTGTAAGTCTTCCTGTATACATGTGTGCTGGCAAGTGGGAAATGAAGTCTTACAGTGACATGTGATCATGTCACCTGAACTGGAATCCATCTTTAACCTGGTACTTTTCCATTGAGAAGGAGGGGTGGGAACCCAGAGGGGGACAAAGGACTCCCACCTTATGCAAAAGATATATAAGTGGATGGAACAAAACAAAGGGGGCGGCCATCATGAGAAATCCCCTAGCTACCACCTGAGCTGGAACAAGGGCTGTACCAGGGGAAAGAATTGTGCCCAGACTAGGAAGGTGTCCAGTCTATGAAAGAAACGTATTGAAACATCTCTGAGGGTGAGATTTTATCTGTATTCAGTTTTATTACTGTATTAGGCTTAGACTTGCGTGTTTTGTTTTATTTTGCTTGGTAATTCACTTTGTTCTGTCTGTCACTACTTGGAACCACTTAAATCCTACTTTCCGTATTTAATAAAATCACTTTTTACTTATTAATTAACCCAGAGTATATATTAATACCTGGGGAGGCAAATAGCTGTGCATATCTCTCTATCAGTGTTATAGAGGGTGAACAGTTTAGGAGTTTAATCTATATAAGCTTTATACAGGGTAAAATGGATTTATTTGGGGTTTGGACCCCATTGGGAGTTGAGCATCTGAGTGTTAAAGACAGGAACACTTCTTAAGTTGCTTTCAGTTAAGTCTGCAGCTTTGGGGCACGTGGTTCAGACCTGGGTCTGGGTTTGCAGCAGGCTAGCGGGTCTGGCTCAAACCAGGCAGGGCACTGAAGTCCCAAGCTGGGAGGGCAGGGAAAGCAGAGGCAGAAGTAGTCTTCGCACATCAGCTGGCAGCCCCAAGGGGGTTTCTGTGATCCAACCCATCACAGTACTCACACAAGTAGTTCCATTGACTTCTGTGGGACAATTCATGATTAAGAGCTCATCATTGTGAGGCAGGAATGCACAGACTAGTCTAATATAATGTTACTTTTATATATGTTTATATATTATAATACTAAAAACTACAGTAAAAAAGTTGTGTTATTTTGGGGCAAAGTCAAGCACTTGAAAGTTATGAAAAGCCAGATTGAAGGTTGATCCTGTATGGGAAACAAGGTGGGAGTGGAAAGGTAGATTTAACAGTATTGGTTTACATGACTTCAACAATCACCTTAAAGGAAAATGTGTAGATTCATAAATTCCAAGTACAAAAGGGACCATTCTGATCATCTAGTCCAGGGGTTCCCAAACTTGGTTCGCGGCTTGTTCAGAGTAAGCCCCTCGTGGGCCGCAAGACGCTTTATTTACCTGAGGGTCCACAGGTACGGCCGCTTGCAGTTCCCAGTGGCCGCAGTTCGCCGTTCCCAGCCAATGGGAGCTGTGGGAAGCGGTGCGGGCCAGGCCACCAATTCCCGGTGGCCACTGGGAACTGCAAGCGGCTGTACCTCTGGACGCTCAGGTAAATAAAGCATCTCGCGGCCAACCAGGGGCTTACCCTGAACAAGCCACGAACCAAGTTTGGGAACCCCGATCTAGTCTGAGCTCCTGTATAATAGAGGTCATATAACTTCCCCAAAATACACCTCTACCTCGATATAACACTGTCCTCAGGAGCCAAAAAATCTTACCGCATTATAGGTGAAACCGCGTTATATCAAACTTGCTTTGATCCGCCGGAGTGCACAGCCCCATCCCCCCGGAGCACTGCTTTACCATGTTATATCAGAATTTGTGTTATATCGGGTTGCGTTATATCAGGGTAGAGGTGTAATTCCTAGAGCCGATCTTTTAGAAAAGCATTCAATCTTGATTAAAAAATTGTCAATGATGGAGAATCCAAACCCCGCCCCCCCCCTTGGTAAATCGCTGCAATTGTTAATCACTCTCACTGTTAAAAATGTACACCTTATTTCCAGTCTGAATTTGTCTAGCTTCAACTTACAGCCATTGGATTGTGTTATAACTTTCACTGCTATATTGAAGAGCCCATTATTAAACGGGTGTTCCCTAGGTAGGTATTTATAGACTGTAATCAAGTCACCCTTTAACCTTCTCTTTGTTAAGATGAATAGATTGAGCTACTTGAGTCTATCACTATCAGGCACGTTTTCTAATTATTTGATCATTCTCTTAGCTCTTCTCTGAACCCTCTCAAATTTATCAACATCCTTCTTGAATTGTGGACAGCAGAGCTGGACACAATATCCCAGCAGTAGTTGCACCAATGCCAAATACAGATATAAAATAACCTCTCACCGCCAACTCAAGCTTCCCCTGTTTATGCACCCAAAGACTGCATTAGCCCTTTTGGACATAGTTTCACTCTGGGAGCTCATGTTCAGCTGATTATCCACCATAGTCCTCCAAATCCTTTTCAGAGTAACTGTTTCCCAGGATAGAGCCCTCCATTGTGTAAGTATGGCCTACATTCTTTGTTCCTAGATGTATACATTTACATTTAGCTGTCTTAAAACATGTATTTGCTTGTGAAAGAATCCAGATCTCTCTGTATCGGCGACCTGGCCTCATCCTTATTTACCACTCCCCTGATTTTTGTGTCAGCTGCAAATTTTATCAGTGATGCTTTTATGTTTTCTTCCAGGTCATTAATACAAATTTTAAATAGTGCAGGGCCAAGAACTGATCTTTGAAGGACCCCATAGAAACACACCTGTTCAATTATGATTCCGTATTTACAATTTTATATTGAGACCTCCTGAGATACTAGTGGAATGGAAATAGTAGTCATATCATATGATAACATATCATCTGAGGGTTTTTTCCCCAAATACTGTATAGAACAAATATTTATTGAACACTTCTGCCTTTTCTGCATTACTATTGATAATTCTACTATTTCCATCTAGTAATGGACCAATACCATTGTCAGGATTCTTTTTGTTCCTAATATATTTTAAAAACTCCTTATTGTCCTTAACTGTGCAGTCCATAGATTTCTCCTTGTGTTCCTTTGCTTCCCTTATCAATTTTTTTACAATTCCTCGCTTCTGATTTATATTCATTACTATGAACTTCCCCTTTCTTTCATTTGTTATATAATATTTTTATAAACTGCCTTCTCTTCCCCTCTAAACCACCTTGATTTTTAAAGCAATATTGTGGGATTATGGCTAGTAAAGTGTTCTTAAATTATTCCCAGTTATTCATATTTTTCTGATTAAATTCTGTCTTTCAGCTGATTTGGCTCAATTGTTTTTAGCTTTGTGAAATTGGCCCTTTTAAAGCACCAAGTACGTATATCACGCGTCTGGACTTTATTCTGTTTACACATGATAAATGTGATCAAGTCATGATCACTTGTACTTAAATTACCATTATGTTTTAGTTCTTTGACCAGTTCCTCTTTATCTTGTCAAGACGAGGCCTAATATAGAATTCCCCCATGTTGGATGCAACACTTTTTTAGTTAGGAAATGTCGTCTATAATATTTAAAAATTCCAAGGATGTTTTAGTATTGGCAGCACCTCCAGCCCATGTCACAGATTGAAGTCTCCCACAAGGACTCAGGTTTTTTTCTCTACACATTTATACACGGGTGCATAATGAACCAGTCTTCCTGTTCCTTAATGTGATTTGGTGGTTTGTAGCAGACACCAATTAATACCTCATGTTGTGCTTTATCTGTTAGGATATTCATCCATAAGCATTCATGGTCATTTTCTTCTGAGTTATCAGTGACTTGGAAACAGGTAATGCCATTTTTATACAGAGTTCAACTCCCGCTCCCCTTTTGCCCATTCACTCCTTCCTAAATAGGTAATAACCATTGATTTTAACATTCCAGTCATGGGAATCATCCCATAAGGTTTCAGTAATACCAACTTGATCATATTTATGCTAATAAATGAGCAATTCCAAATCCTCTTGTTTGTTACCCAGGCTCCCAGCACTGGTGCATAGGCACTTAAAGAATTTCTTCTCTTCATGGCCTTTCGTTCCTTGATTAAATTTGTTCTCAACGTCCCAACTTTATAGAGAGTGAAGACAAGGAGGCAAAGAACATAACCCTGTAGGACTCTTCTGGAGATCTGAAGAGAGGAGATGAGAAAAATAGATAGTTTTAGGTGAGAGTCTGGTGTCAAATAATGGGCTTGGACTGGATCATGGGATGGGGGTCAATGAAAGAAAGGAGAAGTGGTGCTGTTTGGTGAGGAATGGAGCAGAACTGAAGGGAAAATGAACTTGTTGTGGAAAAAGTCTGTAGGGCACGGAACCTTCTCCAGAGATGCTCAGCAGTACAGAAACAGGAGGAAAAGAAGTGGGTCTTGGGGAAAAGCCAGAGTTAGAGGTTGAAGGCACGGATTTTGTCAAGGGTGGCAGAGAAAATGGAGTGGGGGATTCAACACCAGAATCAGTGGAGGAGGGAGCAGGGAAGAGGAGGCTGAGGATATGGATGGCTAGAAGGTGGCAGAGATAGGATGCCTGGTGGCAACTGCCCTGATCTAGGTGAAGTGAGAGGGAATTGTAAGAGCTAATGATGAGCTCCTCCCTGTTCCACTCCAAGATCCTGGGCATTTTAGTAACCATCTGGGAGTTGTGATGGACCAGCCACCATGCGAGTTTAAAACCACATGGCCATTTCCAAGCTTGGTTTGCAATCAAAGGGGATTTCAAGAGGTTTCAACCCACCTGCCAAGAAACTGCATCAGACTTTCCCTTTTCCTCTGGCTCATGGGCAGTTGACTCTCTTGAGATTTAATTCAGGGTCCCTACCAACATCTGATGGCCCTCAGTGATACATAGTCTCCTCTTCATGTTTGCTGAGTAATAGCCACACTCCTACATACACAATAAAGTTTTATCCATGGGTTCTATGTGGCAGGATGTATTTGTGGATCTTAACATACAGAACACTCTAGTTTGGATAAGCTGTACTCCTTTTCTGGGGTCATCCCTTTATTCACACTAGGGCAGAATACTGATACAATGATAGTGTGATGTAAAGCAATGTATTAAGATCTTACATATATAATATACCATTTGATGCATAAATCTTTGTGCATCCCATGCCAGAATGTAACACTTGAAATTTGTAATGATACATGAGCCAGAAGAGATCAGACTTTTTAAGGCATTCTTCAAAATAATACGTAAATTGATTATTACATTTTCTTTGTATTTCACATATTATCTGCTTCTCTGTCAACATGAAATGACCACAATATCAGCATGACAGAGATGAATGCACCGATGTCTTGTTGCCAAATTGAAAGCCCAGAGATTCTGTGAGCTAAAGAGATAGTTTTATTACAGTGAATCAATGTGAGTCCCTAAGTGTGATCTTTAGCACTGATAACTGTCAAAGCTTACTTTTAATTTCCTCCAAAATATTAGGCTGTTTTAAAGTGACCATTGTAACTGATTATATTGTTGTGGACATGTTTTTTGGTGAAATAAAATGACTAACTTTTTAACTTTACTCTCCTTCATTTATTTGCTTGGTGTTATCTGGAGTCACTCCTTTATAATATTTCAACCTTAGCTGTTCTTTAACAAAGTTTTTGTTTGGAAATGCATCTTTGTTTGGAAATGCATTGACAAGCCAACTATAAAGTGTTGATTACTGCATACATTCAAGGTGAGTGCTCCATGGGAAGAAGTATTTGAAGGAGAAATTGTTGGTTCCCAGAAGCAGGGAGATGGTTCGAAGCACAGGAAGAGGCTGAAAGAAGATGCAAAGATTAAAGTGAGAGGATAAAAAGAGGCTGTGAGAAAGAGGTTCCTTGCAATGGTGCTAGTCAGTGTGCACCAGAACCTTGTCTCATAAAGGATGGAAATGAAGATATTGAATTGTATTTATTTATGATTTATAAAATGTGCCCATCACATTCTTCTAGATACAAATACAAGCTCAAGAGTCTCAGCAGATATAACCCACCAAGATATTGTATAAGGAGTGAGGCAATCTGAGGTATTAATGCTCCAGACCATTTAGGGATTTATAAATTAAATTCCTTGGATTTTCAGAGGGCATAGGGCCAGATGGTGGCACACCACTATGCAGGTGTTGAAGTGGGGGAGGGTATAAAGAAACTCTCCCCTTGTGGCTTTGGTCAGTCAGATACAATTATAGTCTTTGCACTCACCTGAGCAGGTCCGGCTCTGGCTTTTTTGCTGCCCCAAGCA
>NW_020665189.1:3271424-3281495 GCF_002925995.2 Terrapene triunguis | reverse complement strand
AAAAAAAAAAAAAACCGTGCAGGCGGCCGGAGCCAGGGTGCAGGGGGACTCCCTGCACTGCAGAGGTGCCCTGGGCAACAGAGTGCGCACCCCGGCTAGCAGGGGGAGGGGGCGGGAGCGAGGGGGAGAGACAGAAGGGGGGTGGCCAGGGCTTCCTTCAGCGGAGTGCTCACCATACGGCCCCTCCCGCCGCGCTGCCTGCTGGGAGGGCTCCGCACCGCTCCGGTGGGCGGGGAGGGAAGGACGGGGGCTGCCCTGCCAGGCTTGCTGCAGACCTGACACCGTCTGGGGCAGACGGAGTGCGCAGCCTGCTCCCAGCAGGGTGCTCCTCTCCTCCGTGCTGCCGCCCCCTACAGGGCAGCCTGAGCTGCGAACAAAAAAAAAGGATTGGAGGGAAGCCGCCCTTTAGAATCTGCCGCCCCAAGCATGAGCTTGCTCGGCTGGTGCCTAGAGCCGGCCCTGCACCTGAGCCCCAATAATTGCTCCCCTTGAAGGGCTAGCAATCCTAAAAAGGAACAGGGAGGGCTAGGGAGGCAAGGCATTGACCCTTCTCCCCACTGCACCAGCCAGCAGAGCTGAAGAAGTGCAACCATGGGTGTAGTCCCCCTGTTCTGGGGTGTTCCTGGAAGAACTGCTGCCCCCTGAGGCATACTGCATCCCAGTACTCTCAGTGAGATGGTGCAGTTTTGTACTGGCCCCTAAATGGAGCAGTAGACTATAACTACAACTGCTGGTTTGTTTTCAGTTTGCAGAGGCTGGTAGGGAGCAGTGTGCTATGAGAGAGGCAGAGCCCTGATTATGGAGCCTATAAGTGCAGCCAAGCAGCCACCCAGTAGCACAGGAGTCAGCAAACAGAGCTGAAAATGGGGGGTGGGGCAGGGGGAGAGAGAGAGAGGAAGTCTGTGGATGTCTCAGGATCTTAGAAGCAAAGGCTGTGACCGCTACAGAGGCAGCAGTGATAGTGACACAAGGAATAGAAGAGATGATGATGATGACCGGATGTGGAAGCTGTGACATGTGCATTATCCTGGAGTAGGAACCTAGGAAGTGGCACCTGATAGAGCTGATGGAAGAGACAATCGGAGGCTTGGAGATGTAGGTTGAAACTATGGTTGTGTTTTGAACGGGATTCAAGCAGATGATGGAGGGAAAGTGAGAGGAGGCTGAAGGGAAAACTCAAGACTCACAGATGCAAGCTGGACTGGAGAACTCTGAGGGTAGTCTGCTGGATAAGGCACGTAGCCAATGGAAGCATGTGACTACAAGAACCAGGCAAAGGAAAAGACCGGCTAGTGAAGAAGAAATAGAGCTCAGGAACAGGTTTGCTGAGGTGGAAAATGAAAAAAGGGCACAGCAGGCAGTAAAAGAAGGTGGGAGGGAAAGGAAGAAGAAAAGAGCAGCTAATCCTACAAGAAGAGGGGAAGAGTCAATGGAGATAGAGTTCGGAGCCCCAGGAGGATAGAGGATGACTTGCAGAAGACTGCAAGTGAGAACACAAGACAAGAGGACTTGCAGTCAGAAAGAACAAAAGGAGCTGTAGTAGGAACAGCCAGAGATAGGACACTACATGGGAAGGGTTCTGAGTTACTACAGAGAATTCTTTCCCAGGTGTCCAGCTGGTGGGTCTTGCTGACAATGCTCAGGGTCCAACTGATCACCATTTTGGGGGTTGGGAAATATTTTTTCCCCAGGTCAGATTGGCAGAGAGACCATGAGAGTTTTCCATATTCCTCTGAAGCATGGGTCACGGATCACTTGCTGGTTTAAACTAGAGTAAATGGTGAATTCTTTGTAACTTGACATCTTTAAATTATGATTTGAGGACTTCAGTAATTCAGCCAGAGGTAAAGGGTCTATTACAGGAGTGTGTGGGTGAGGTTTGTGTCCTGTGATGTGCAAGAGGTCAGACTAGATGATCACGATGGTCCCTTCAGGCCTTAAAATCTCTGAGTATGATTCCATAATAAGGAGCAATGGCCTGAAATAGGAACTTTTAGGCTTAATATTGGGAAAACTTATCAATAAAATAGTTGGACAGTGGAGTAGTCCATTTCTCATGGCTAGCCTCAGACTTATTGTTTTCAATTTCCTGTATTTTCCTTAATATAAAATATAGGTGATACACTTGGCTTTCTCTAAATACATCTCTTGTTTCCCCAAGGAAAAAAGTCAGTGCACCAGAATGGCAATTGTTCGAGTTCAGATTAAAAGAAGTCAGAGAATAACAAAGGCGTTAGTCATGCAAAATACAGGAGGTCAGACTGGATGAGTTAATATGGTCTATTCCAGGGATCGGCAACCTTTGGGGCCGGTTTGTTTACCTGCCGCATCCACAGGTTTGGCCGATTGCAGCTCCCACTGGCCGCGATTCGCCGCTCCAGGCCAAAGGGGGCTGCGGGAAGAGGCGACCAGCACATCCCTCAGCCCGCGCAGCTTCCCGCAGCCCCCATTAGCCTGGAGCGGTGAACCACGGCCAGTGGGAGCCACGATCGGCCGAATCTGTGGACGCGGCAGGTAAACAAACCGTCCCGGCCCACCAGGGGGCTTACCCTGGCGGGCCATGTGCCAAAGGTTGTTGATCCCTGGTCTCTTCTATGTGCTGTCTGTTGGCCAAACTAAAACTTGGTGTAAGTGGTTGCACTAAATTCAGTGGAGTTGAACCCAACCTTTGGTCTGAACTTGGTCTTCTGATTCTACATATTTCATTTTGAAGCTAGTTCTTTCCTTTTGCAAGTATTTTTCACTGTACACCATAATTATTAACTTTCTAAATAAACAATATGTTGTACTGTGTCAAATCAGTCTGAAATTCTGGGTAATTATATCCACAATTTCCCCCTCCAATATTTGTTATTACTTTTAAATATGCTGGCAGACTTGTTAAGAATAATCTTCCATGTGTGAATCCTGCTGAGCCTAACTATCCTTAATTAAATCAGAACACTCCAACTAGTCCTTTTTCCATTTCTATTTAACATTTTTAGTCCATTTCTCAGAGCTAGCTTCAGACTTATGACTTTCGATTTCCTATATTTTCCTTAATATAAAATATAGGTGCTACACTCAGCTCTCTTTAAATACTTCTCCTGTTTCCAAAGACGTTTTGAATACATGTGCTAATGTTGCCCCATTTCTTCTGGCATTTGCTTCAGAATTTTGGGTTAGATGCTTTCTAATTTTGTACAGTTGCTTAATCTTCAACTGCTCTAATTTTTTAAGTACCTATTCTGGCAAGATTCAGGTTTCCTTCAGCAGATTTTCCTTCGCTAACATATTCATGTCTGTTTCTGGAGTAAGTGACTCATTTTTACTGATTATACTTTTATCAGTACTTTCCCCTTGCCCTCTCTTGTTCCTTATGTAATTAAATGAAAGGTTATCCCTTCTTTATTGAATGCTGACCCTACTGTTCAGCTGGTAGGCATAGACCCTAGCCAAAAGAGCATGCAGTGTAGTTCAGACACAAACAAGTTAGTCTGGAAATGTAATATATCTGTTGACAGTGGTGGCCCAGTCCAGAAAGGCTTCATGGAGGAAATGTATTTGAAGGAGAGGTTATTTGATTCACAGGAGGAGGGAAGTGATTTCAAGCATAAATGCTTGAAAGAAGATACAAAAGTTAAAGTGGGAGGATAATACAAAGGAGGCAGTTCCCTTCATTCTTCTGCTTGCTCCGTCAAGATTTTTCACGCAGTCACCTCATTCATTTTATGGGATTTTCCAGTTTTCCAGGCAGGGATAGATGGGGCATGCTTCAGTGGTTTTGCACTTTCCTTTCTTGAGAAAATGCAGAGGGCAGTATTGGACCAAGGACTCTCCCATGTGGGGCACATGAGGTTTCCAGTCTGTCACATTTTGATCATTGGGCACATAAGGCTGTTTCGGAGGTAGAGAGGCATTGTGACCTGTGGGACAGTCAGTATGTAGATGGCACCCAGCCCTGCATCTCCTTTTCATCAGATCTGAAAGGTCCAGTTGATCAACTACTATTGTCTACAAAAAATAGGGGGTTAGATGAGAGCCATTTGCCCTCGATGCAACTGAGACAGGACTGATATAATGTTGGTAGCATAGCATAGGAGAATTGACCAGAGGAAATGGCAGAAATTATGAGTTTCCTTGATTGAAGAAGCTTGCTTATATTTAATTACTCAGGTTTGAAGTCAATGGGACTACTCACATGATTAAAGTTAAGCACATGCTTAAATGCTTTGTTGGATCAAAGCCCAAGTGCTCAGCATCTTCTGTAACTGACCCCACAGTCTGCACTGATTTACAGTTCATTTTTGGGTGCAATTTCTTTAATTCATATATAGTGTTACTTTTAAGATATTCATATTATTATGATCAGTTCCCCTGAGTGTTCACTGACAGACACAAAACATGCTGTATACATTTTTTATAATTTTAGCTCCCTCCATTCTTCTTATCTTGCAAGCCTTACATGTTTTTCTGTTGTACTATAGTGCTTAAAAATGATCAAGTTTACAACATATCATTAAGAGCCAAATTCCATGATGTCACAAGGGGAAATATGAAAAAAGTGTCTTTAAAAATCAGTTTACTCTAATCAGAAACCACAAACACTAAAATTCATTAATAATAGTTGTATGTTTTTGCTTGGTGTTTGCATGGTGACTTGGACAGAACCTGAAAGAAGGCAGATGGGTTGCAGAAAGGAAGAGTTTGGAGAAGGCACGAAGAAGGCAGTCTGTAAGAGGATTGCTAGGAATATTAAGGTGCAGTTAGAGCTGCTGCTTAAATGAAAAATAATGTTTAGTTTACCAAAAATGAAGTCATCTCACATTGTTATTAACCAGCACATGGTACATAAGAGACATAGTGTCACTGCAGGGCAGAGTTAAGGCTGTTTGGATGTTCTAACTATGCCTTTCCAGTCTCAACCGGTTTGATTTCTTTTACATTTAAGTTCAACTCTGAATTTCCTGGGTTTGTAATTCTTGTTCTTAGAATAATGCCTGTAATCTATTTACCCTTAAGTTATGGATATGTACCCTTAACCTTTAAGCTTTCTTACTGTAGAATTCTACTCATTAATAGATATTACAAGTCAAAATAGCAAGTTAGTTTTCTACTATAGTCTACTTCTTCACAATACAAACTGAATTCTCTTACTAAACATTTGCAAGCATCTATTATAGCCAACTTCAGAATATTTCCCTACACAGAGTTTTTACAACTTGACTTGCAGAAATCCAAATGTAAACAAACCACAACCTTATCCTGATGTAGAGTTTGCGTTTTTCCCCAAGCCATTTTGGGTAGTAGATGCTCCTAGTTCCGCCTCCCTGAACCTCCCTTGAGAGTTCTTTCTCACTTCACTATTGACAAACTTTGCATATTTGTAGGCTCCTATCTCATCTCTTCATCTCCTTTTCCCCAAGCCATACATATTTAACTCTCTTCCCTCACATTTCATTTCCTTCAAGCCTTTATCTCCTGGTAATATTTCTCAGTTTATCAATATGCTGCATTTGAGCAGTGTGGCCATCTTATTATAAAACGGATATTATAGAAATGGAGAAAATATAAGTCAGACAGAATTATACATGGATCTAGGAACTGTAGTTAATTAAAAATATCACAGACGATACATCTCAGCAGTTTAGAAAATAGGAAGCTTATTGATGGCTCATTGTACAATACACAATACAGACAGATGCTACACGTGTATCTGAATTGGTGCCTAGTGAAAATTATAGGGGAAATGTATAAAGAAATATATAAACAAAGTGCCCTGATGTAGACTGGGAAATTGGGGGATTGAAAAGGTGATTTGTATCCTTTATTGTCCCCCAATTTATGTCCTGCTCCAAGTTCAGCTCAGCTAAACTAGAGGTAAGGAGCCAGAGCATCTGTTATTATTTAGTGTTTCAGTGGCGTCTAGTCAAATAGTTTCTGAAGATAAAAATGTATACAGTTAGAAGGATAAACATGAATGTTATTTAAATTGGAATAACACTCGTGGATTTTAAATTGCAGGGTGGGGGAAAAAATCTGTGAATGTGAAATATTTTTAGGATCCTGCAAACTGCACTGTTATTATTATTACGGTAATAGTAGCAGTAGTGTTTGTATTATCATATTGCCTACAAGCCCCAGACAGGAACCCAGACCCCATTGTGAACAGCACCCAGCAAACAAAACAAAAAAATGGTCCCTTGCTAAAGAGTTTATAATCTAGATTCTAAATAATAATTAATTAGATCCGGAAACCCTGGGACTTCCTGAGGATCATCTGCCCTGTGATCACAAGCCTCTTTCTGGTCTCATCCTGTCAGATCTCATTGCAGATTTTAATATCACTGTGACCTTAAAAATTTTTGGGGAGAATCCCGTGGAGTAGTCTCCTCTTCCCATTCAAATCCTACCTGTGGGCCCTGCTTTGCATATCTGGAAAAGGGTTTCCATCCTTGACTCGTTCCTTTGTGGTCTGGGAGTATCCAAGACTCTGCTGCCTTTATTCTTTTCTCCTATGTCTGCTCTGCCGGGGCCTGTCTGCCTTTAAAACACAAAGATCCATTTTTCAGGTTAATTGGTTCTGGGAAGCCATACTGGAATAAAGCCCTGCCACTGTCCCAGAAAAAGCCAAATGTTTGACACAGCAGCCATGAAACTGTACAGGCTGGGGCTTGCATGAAGACAGAGGCATGACATTGTGGGACTTTTGTTACATGTTGAGTGGGCAGGTAGGTGAATATGAGGAAGCCAGTGGGTGGCAGGTGCAGTGTGATGTATATTAAAATACCTACCCAATACTAAATTATATTTTGCTGCCTATAAAGCCTGTCTGGCCCTTTCCATCAATTTTCTGTGATTTCCACGACCTGGCCACCAAACTTCCTCCAGAACTTTCTCCAAATTCAGTTTCTGTGAGGGAGGGAATGTGTAGAGATGGGAAGAATATCATGGGAATGTTAGGGGAGAGAGTTACCAAGGATCTTTTGGGGATAAAATCCATTAACTTATATGATGAATGGACACATTGAGTAAATAATGCCAGGTAAATGCAGGTGCCCCTCTGTGACTCAATGATTCCTCAATGCCAGCTGGCAAGGGGGTTACAAGAATATACTGAAACTGGTATGTACATTCTATCTCACCGAACAATACTATGTGAGGTCTTAAATGAAAGCCAGGGTCACGGTGATCATTGGAGGGAGGGATAGCTCAGTGGTTTGAGCATTGGCCTGTTAAACCCAGGGTTGTGAGCTCAATCGTTGAGGGGGCCCTTTGGGGATTTAGTTAGGGATTAGTCCTGCTTTGAGCAGCAGAGTGGACTAGATGACCTCCTGAGGTCCCTTCCAACCCTGATATTCTATGATTGTTGTGACATACATGTACAGATACTATGTAAGGAGTTATTTATATATACTGAAAATATGTTCATGGATTCTGTATCACAGCAGAGGTGGAGAAACAGATTTCCTGTCAGACAAGGGATATTTATTCTCCTGTCTCTCTGTTGAAATGTAAATTCAGTACTGTCCCATTCACAATGGGTCTGACATCACCTGTGTAAACTGAAAGCAGATGAAGGATTGTAAGAATTTCAGAAAGGAACTAACAGGTATAGAAACACAGCAGGGGAAGAAAACCATATCTTGAGATCCAGCTATATTGAAATTTACTATATTTGGGGAACAAAGACGACACTCCATCATCTTGCACCTAGAAAGTAAACGGGCAGCGCATTTACATTCATGAAAATGGGATCACAACTAGCCTTGGCTGAAGGTACTGCAAAAGTGACTGAGAAACTTCTTTATATATGAGGTTAACCTACACGTTAAGTTTACTCTCCAGAAAGCATGTTATGATTTTGTTTTATATGTAACCTTTTGTTTCCATTATCCTTACTCACTATCTCTTGAATCTTTGGTAATAAATGTATTGTTGTTTTCACAATAATTATGTCTCAGTGCTGATCCTCAGTTGAATCATAAAAGCTGCTGTGTACACTGTTCCCTTGGGAACAGCAGACCTTGTATTTTTTTGTGAGTAGCCAGCTTCAGGGACTGGACACTACCGGGGAAAGCTTCAAAGGGATTTGGGGACTGGGATGCATCTATTTCTAACCTGCCAAGCAAAGTGAGGGCTGACATAGCCCAGAGGAGAGTGTTTGGGTGGTTTACAGATTGATGTCAGGGACCTGACACCCAGTTAAGCACAAGCAAGTCTCTCTCATGCTGGAGGCAGGGGAGTAACAAGGTGACTCACAGTCCTAGGTACCCTGAAAACTGTCAGACCCTCTCTGGGATGTCTCAGCATCTTAAGCTATAAGGGGGAAAATTATTATTAGAGCTGATGGTGTTATAAACATAATTATCTTTCTTGCTGGTCTGTATGGGTTACAGTTGTGAATACTGCACTGGAAGAAAGCCAGTCAATGAAATACTTTAACTTGCGCAGGAAATACATTAAATCCTCCATTGTGTTTCCTCTTAGTGGGGTTCTTGCATTCAAAGTATGCATAGTTCTGGGCATGGACTTTCACGGACAGGGGAAAAATATTATCCCACCGACCGACCCACCAACACCATAAATCCTGCCTTATTTTACACAAAAAAGTTGCATTGCTTAGACACCTACCACCAATCTGGCCACTCATTCTCCACTGGGATGCTGCGATGTTTTGCATGTAATCTCTGCTTACATGGAGATCATTTGTGCACAAGGACACTCTCTAAACTGTTCCATTGTACAGGGATGCAAACCAAACCAAATTTGATTAAAAGGTGACTCTCAGGCCTATTGTGGGACCATGAAAGTGAGCCACAAAATATTGTGCATGGATCCTGTAATAGTGGACCATTATTAAGCTGAGAACCCCAACAGTGCTGCTGGTCAGTGGAGAACAAAATCTGTGAGGGATGTACGAGGTGCTGGCTGCTGCAACTCTGCTAATACAGTGGTATTAAACGTGCACCTGTGTGTGTGCCAGGATTTACCTTCCACTAGACACTACAGGCCCTTTCATAGGGGGACACTGCCCAAAGGATTAATGATATTCTAGGAAGAATTCCACTCACCAAGGTTGCCTCTTCTTCCTCTTCTGCTCCCCCATCCTGCCTTGAGGCTTTTATTGATCCTTGGTGGCTGTAGGGGGGGAGAGGCAGAAAAAAAATCACAGTTCCCTCCCTGCATGGCTTAGAAACATCACAAAGCACCTTTCCTCCAAACCTCTCACCAGGTTCACTAGTTGTAATGAACTGCATATATACAGGTCATCAGCAGGGATCATATATGTGAAACCTTTAGCATCAAATGCACAGGCCTCTACCACTTGTGGTAAAGGAATAACTCCTGCAGCTGTAAGTAGCAGGTTATTTTGGTCACTAGAGGGAGAAATGAACATATACACTAAGCTACAGTCTCACAGGGTCTGTGTCCTTCTCTTTCTCTTCTCCCTTCATGCATGGCTTACATAGCTCCCATACGTCCAGCCAGTTAGCAGACACTCTGGCATATGGCACTGGCCAATCACCCAGTATCCCCCCTGGCTTAATATGCATTGGGAGCTGCACCTCATCTTCAGTGTGTAGCATACATTAACCAGAGTTAGCCAATTCAGATACTGGGTTTTCTTCTCTTTCCTCTTTCTCCATCTGAGAAAGAAACAGAAATTCATATGAATACAAGAGACAAGGTCCAAGGAAAAAAAAACTCATTAGCTAACCCACCCACCCACACACAGAAGGTTCCAAGGATGCATTACTTCCTGCAGAATGAGGTGACCAACGACACGTGACTCAGTGGATACCTGTAAGGAGCTTTCCTGTTCCCTAAGAACATCCTCTCTAGTAAGGAGCCACAGGTGTGGCTGTTGTTCTCCAAAGGGCAGGTGTATGAGATGGGAGCTAACAAATCACAGGGAGTCACTGTTGTTCCACAGTAATATGGCTGAAGGAAAACATATCCCATGAGACAAGACAGGACTATGAAAGAGATAGCTCTTAAGGGTTCATTTCATGGGCTGAAGCAGGGCCGGCTCTAGCTTTTTTGCTGCCCCAAGCAGCAAAAAAAAGCGCCGCCCCCGAGCCCCCCCCC
>NW_020665189.1:3253733-3271024 GCF_002925995.2 Terrapene triunguis | reverse complement strand
GCCGCGCTCCTCCCACCGCCCCTTACCAGGTGCCGCCCCAAGCACGTGCTTGGGTGCCTGGTGCCTGGAGCCGGCCCTGGGCTGAAGAATGTCCTCATCATAAGAAACAGGACTGGGTCCAGGTGGCCTGGACATTATGACACCCCAAAACTAGATGTGAATAAATTTCATAGAAGTCTGCTGGTGGGTAAAATTTTATGCAATATATAATTAGTTGGTGGAACTCACTGTCACATATTATTGAAGGAAAGAGGTTTATTAAACTCTGGAAGTCACCGCTACAGGATATTCTTGAGATAAAGAGGATTTGGGAAAAGGGTAGACATTTGTACCATTAATAAGAAATTCATCCTCCATTACATTGCATACTAGCTACTAATGCATAAAAGGTGGAAACTCTCCTGCTTCAGGAACACCTGCTGAAGTTAAAAAGAAACTTCATCCATTGGAAAGTTACTGCATAATTGTTCATTGTGGGGGTTTTGCACCTTCTAAAACATCTGACAGTGGGAACACTCATAGACAGGAGAATGGAAAAGGTGATCTGACTTGGAATGGAAGTTCCTGTGAGTTTATATACCCAAGGGCAATACCTCAAAATTGTTGGAGTTGTTCCTTCTCCTGTATAAAAGGAGAAATATTACATCTAGGGTCTGTCGCTTGGAAATGAAGGATACTTTGTTTATTGAAGGGAACACAGGGTAATACATCAACCAGATCCAGGGGAAGCAGCAGCAAGATCAGGCGATGAATAGGAAAAAAGAATGCAGTGTGTTAGATGGAGAAACAAAGATACACTTCAGATGTCAAAGGAGTCAGTGTCTAAGGCATGGTCTGCACTACAAAATTACGCTGATGCAAGGCAGCTTACATTGACTGAGTTGTGCATGTGTCAACACTTAAAATTTGTCTCCCACTGAGTTGTGCCCTGTTATACTGAAGTAGTAATACCACCTTCAGGAGTGGTCTAGAGTCATGGTGAATGTACTTAGGTTGACACAGCACAAGTGTAGATACTTTGTTACTTATGTTGACCCTAACTGTCACCTTTGTCCAGCTTGTCCTTGTCCGTCCCTCTGTTCGGGGAGATTTTGGCAAACCAGTAAAGTGCCTAAACCACTAACACTTGTTGCTAACAATAGTCAAGTTAGCAGGCCATACTGAACCACTCTGGCTTATTGCTAAAAGTAGCCAAGTCAGCAGGTCGTAAATTGGTCATGCAGTGGCCTCAGCATAACCAAGACAGGAGGGGAAGGGGTTTTGGGTGCCACAGACAGGGCAGCTTGACCCCACGCCCTTCCTGCTAAGAATGTTGAAATTGCTGATGCATGTATTTTAGAAAAACAAGAAGTCTGTTTATATGCGCCCCCGGGAATGTTTGTCAGGGCCCTAAGGCATGGACACTCTGGAAAAAAAAATCTCTGGTTAATTGACGATCATAAGGTGCTTGACCGTTTAACCCTGCTTGCTTAGCACATTTTCTTTAAGGGATATGTCATTGTATTACTAATGTATAAATAAAGGGAAAAAGTTTGAGGTAGTTGGACTTCTCAGAAGGGGCTCTTCAGGGATGCTCCTCTGGACGCATCTTGGGGTCCCCACCGGCAGAAGGAAGCCTGGCCAGTGGAAGCCTGTCACGGTGCCACTCGAAAGCCACGCTCAACTTCGATAATTATCGAGGGTTGGGGGTGTTTTACTAACCTATTGTGGACGTGTGTAAGTGCTTGAGACTAAGTAAAGTTTAGCTTTAAGTGAAAGCAGTCTTGTGTTGTCCTGTTAGTGTCAGCCATCTATCAGTTGAATGGCCGTGTCTCCCTTAATTTATTTCCTGATACCACCTCGCACAGAGTAAAGGTTACTAAGAGCTTTGAGTTGAAAAAACCCCCAGGTAACACCTCCACGAATGCAAGTCAACACCACACCATTCCGTTTTGTTGCGAGAACGTTCTTTCCATTTCTGGCCAAAGAGTTTTGTAATGGGATCCGCCCAGCGTGTTTTTGGTCTGCCCAGCGGTCTCTGGTGGTCTCTGGGGATCCAGTCACTGATGCGGGTTGTCTGCCTATTGTCTTGCCTGTGGACTACATGACCCACCCATCTCTGCTTTGCACGGTACATCTCCTGCCCTACATTGGTCACCTCTGTGCGCCTCCTGATCTCCTCATTCGGTATGTGATCATGGAGTGATATCTTACACATTCGCCTTTCCATTGCTCTCTGGGTGACAGTGAATTTTTCTTCCTCCGCTTTCGTTCTTGACAGGGACGGCTCCAGGCACCAGCCTGGCAAGCAGGTGCTTGGGGCGGCCATTCCGGAGAGGGGCGGCACGTCCAGCTATTCGACGGCAATTCGGCGGACGGTCCCTCACTCCTGCTCCGAGCGAAGGACCTCCTGCCGAATTGCCGCCGCAGATCACGATCGTGGCTTTTTTTGGGGGGGGGGGCTGCTTGAGGTGGCCAAAACCCTGAAGCCGGCCCTGGTTCTTGACCAGCTTTCTGCTCTGTATATCATTGCTGGCAGAACAGTGGAGTTAAACAGCTCTTTCCTTTTCTTCATGGGCAGTTCATCATCTGTTAGAGAGGTCTTTATTTTGTTGAAACTTGCCCACCCCGCCTTCCAGCAGGTCAATGTACCTCAAGTCAATTCTGATTTAATTGAGCTCATTGAGTGCAGCTTTAATCAATCACCCTAACTGTCCTCCAGCAACAGTCAGACAATGCCTCACACTGACCACTCTGGTCATTATTGTGAACTTCACAGTCCAGGGGTCATGGAGACCAGAAGCCCCCACTCCTCTTTAAAGGCCTGATACTTTTTAAAATTCCTTTTCCTGACTGCCTGGCTTGGTGAGCACACCTAGCAGCTCTTCACTGTTGTATGCAACTGCCCAGCTGACCATGCTGGCTACAAGCTCCAGATGTGCAGTTGCCTGGAGTAGACAAGAGATATAAGTTCTCCTGGGCCTGTGAGGAGAAGAGGCTGTGCAGACATGTCACCAAACCAGCCATAGAAATATTGACATTACGGGCAGATTGCTCAGGGGATACAGGAGAAGGGCTATGACAGGGACCAGCAGCAGTGCCACGTGAAAGGCAAGGAGCTCCAGCAGGCATACCAGAAGGCCAGGGAGGCCAAGAATTGAGCCACAGACTAACTGTTTTTACAAAGAGCCGCATGCTTTACTTAATGGAGACCCCCACTTCCCCGCAAACGCTGTGGCTACCTCTTAGGAATCCAAGTCACAGGCTCTTGCCATGAACAACAAGGAAGAGGATGAGAAGGAGGTATATGGGGGACAGGTAACAGGGGGATCCATCTGCGCAGCAAGCCAGGACCTGTTTTTTACTCCGCCGCAGTCCAGGCAGCCCCACCAGTTGAGCATGGGCGAGTCCAAGGCACAGGAAGGAACCTTGGGTAAGTGTGTAGATCAATTTTCACTTATAGGGATGGCAATGCAAAGTAGAAGGACACATCTTTTGACTTTTCATTAATTTACTCATGCTAGAAGTACAAACAAAAGAGGTAGAGTTGCTATCTATTTGTGGGGGAGGGTTAGTGAGAATGTCACCAATCTCTCACCTGCCCTTGTGGGTATAGCTATTGAGAAGATAGTTGATTTAAGTGGCCCAAAAGTGCCTTGATTGTCTGTGCTTAATGTGAAGGCAGGGGCCATTTCTCTCCCATAGGTGACCTCACTACACTACAGGTTCTCATTTCCAGGCTTTTGTCACCTCCAGATTGGATCCTGCTGTGAGAAACCCATCATGGGTCAATAACAAGCATACACCCCAGATCTGCAGCACCAAGAACAGTAGCCACTACCTCTTGAGCTAAAAAAGGAATGTGCTTAATGATAAGGAACTCACTTATTCGCTATGGTGACCTGCTCTATCAGAGACACAGCATTTAGGGTCTGATTTTTCAGAGACGCTGAACACCTGCAGCTCCCATTAACTTCAACTGAACTTATGGGTCCTCATCACTTCTGAAAATTACTGAGTTACACTGCCATGTGCTCTATATAAAGCTGCCTTTAAAAGATTATTCTGAGGCTTCAGCCAGTGTAAATACAGTGGTTGTTTGCTCAGCAGACTAGTCCCACATGGAGCCCATTTTCCACAGACTGCACTGGCTTTGGGTGCAATTCAAGGTTAACATTGATCTTTAAATCCCTATGTGGTCAGGACCCCAGCCACCTGAGAAATCACCTCTCTCTTCATGTACCACTGTGGCAACTGATAACTACTGAGGGGCCTTTGCTAACCCTCTGTGGATTCCAGAACATGATCCCTCAACTCTGGAACATGCCTCCACCCCTTAATCCAAAAAACTATGAGTCTATTGAAGTTCAGGGCTCATTGCAAGCCTACCTTAGTTACACTGCAATTTGCCCCATGCAAACACATTTCTGTCCACAGCTGAGGGTGGCATTGAGGAGAAAAGCTTTACTTAACAATGCTCAGCTGGATGTGATTAAGATTAATTAATAAATAGTTATACACCTGCCTCTCAATGCTCCCAGCTCCTGCTGCTGAATTCAGTAGCACTTTAACTACCATTGAAGTATTTGCTCTGTGTTCCTGGCAGTCCATACAATGAAATCTGCTTATCTAGCTCCTGATAGTTGCGGCTCACAATCTTATATTATTGCTTCAAGCCCCTTTCTACAAATTAGAATAGAGAGTTAATTTTCTCAGTATATTACTCACTATCTTCATAATTTCTCTTTGAAGCCTCTGCCAGTTGAATTTGTTTCTAAGAAGGAAAATAAACACTATATATGAATCACCGTGAGAGATTCTGAAGGGGAAAGTAAGTATTCAGGGATACGCTTCCCAAGGGCCTTCTGCAAACCCTCCCTCCCCCATCTATTTTGTGTTCAGTGATAGCATTTCCTTCATGCCAAACAGCAAATTGGGCTGGAAATTCAGGCCTTGAGAGCCAAATCTTTCCTGAAATCCCCAGGGATTTACCTTCATCTGATCCAGTGCTACCTGAAGCATGGATCCTTAGCAGCTGACGGGTACCAGGTTAGGTCTGGCAGCCATCCTCAATAAAGCAGCACTCAGGGTTCCTCGTATTCCGTGTCTTATGAGACCCAAATTCAGTGGCGAGATCTGCCTTCAGTCTAGCTGAATGTTAGAAATCACAATGCAGTGTGTGACACTGGGGGAAACCTTCCCATGCAGAGGATCTGATTGAATTGAGCTAAATGGACTCTCACACAATCAGTAGCGAACTTAGCACAAGGATGAGAGAACAAACATGTGACTGATGTTAGTCACATTGCTTAGTGCACTATTGGAAGGCACTCAGATATCATGGTGAAAAGTGCAGTATAAGAACCTATATAGAACAGAATAATCGAACTCTGGACTCCACTGCCAGAACACCCTGGTTCCCTGTTCTGTGTGGTACAGGGGCTCCCAGGCTCAGATAAAGTATTTCCTGCAGCCTCCTCTGTTCCCATTGTGGGAGTCACATTCTACAGCTGGGACCCAGTTCTGTCACTGTCCCTAAGCTGCAGAAGGGGAGTGAGGGTTGGGAAACATAGGGCACATTGAAAACTGGCTACTGCCCCTGCCAAATCCACTTCCTTTGCTATTGGGAACAGGAACAGCAGCTGCAGCTGAGGGGCTTCAGTACTGGTTCATTTCAGCTGAAGCTGTATTTTCCTCTCTCACCGGTCTCCTTCAGATTCTATCTAGTACACTAAGGCCTTGGCTACACTGGCGCTGTACAGCGCTGCAACTTGCTGCGCTCAGGGGTGTGAAAATGCTCCCCCCCCCCCCCCCCCCGAGTGCAGCGAGTACAGCGCTGTAAAGCGCCAGTGTAATCAGATCCTGCAGTGCTGCACGCTTGCTCGCAGCGCTGCAAGCTATTCCCCTTGGAGAGGTGGAGTACTTACAGCGGCAGCGCTGGGAAGTCCTGAGTGTAGCCAAGGCCTGAGTAGGTTAGTGGTATTGATCTGCAGCCTACATGGCTGCCTTGAACTTTGCGTCTCATTTTTCTGCTCACCCTGGCAATAAATTTCCTTCTTAGCCCACAAGTCAAAAATCAAGAGATCAGAGTTTAAATGCTCCAGAGGAGAAACAAAACTGTACCTGAAGCTTCACCTTTGTCTCCTTCTTCCTCCTCCTGAAAAACAGGTCCCTTAGCCAGCAACACCTCTCCTGCAAGGGTTTTGTGCCTCCCTCTTTCCCCGGCTTAAGAGAAAAATCAAGGGAGACACTGGGCTTGATCCTGTCTCCAGTGAACACTTCATGGGGAGCTTTGTCATTGACTACAATGAGGTTTGGATTAGGCTGATCATACAGAGCAATTTATAATTGTAAAGGGCTCTAAAAACATTTACTAATGAATCCTTATGACTTCCTTGTGGCTGCAGATCAGAAGGCCAGAGATATTAGAAATGGGGGGGAAATTTCCCACCTGGTCTATCCTAGAGGAGGGATAGCTCAGTGGTTTGAGCTTTGGCCTGCTAAACCTAGGGTTCTGAGCTCAGTCCTTGAGGTGGCCACTTAGGGATCTGGGGCAAAAATCAGTATTTGGTCCTGCTAGCGAAGGCAGGGGGCTGGATTTGATGACCTTTCAGGGTCCCTTCCAGCTCTGTGAGATAGGTATATCTCTGTATTTTACCTCAAAACTTCCAGCACATACTACCTTTTAAAAACCTACCTGCAACATCCAGCGAGGTGAGAAAAACTGCTCGATCCAAATATTGCTCAGTCTAATAAGATCTAGGATTTAGACTGCATACTTACTCTTTGGGGGGAGGGATAGCTCAGTGGTTTGAGCATTGGCTTGCTAAACCCAGGGTTCTGAGCTCAATCCTTGAGGGAGCCATTTAGAGAACTGGGGTAAAAATCTGCCTGGGGATTGGTCCTGCTTTGAGCATGGGGTTGGACTAGATGACCTCCTGAGGTCCCTTCCAATCCCAATATTCTATGATCCTCACCTGGACAGCTCCCTATGGTGTGTTTTCTAATGCATTGTCCAAATCTACTTTCTAGTGTCCCACTTCTTTCCTTGGGAGACGCTTCTACAGCCTTATAGATCTCACTGATATTCAGCTTAAATGTCCCCCTTCTTAGGTCCAGATTCTGCCACCCTTACTCACATTAGGTAGCAAATTACTCCATGAGTAGCCCTGCTGAAATGAATGCAACTATTCAAGTGTTACACTGCTTAAGCAAGGCTGGCAGAATCTGTCCCTTAAGTTGCCCCATTTCTCCAAGTTCTATTCCTGTGTATCACATTAAATACAGAGATTGATACTTACAACTTTCAAATCACTTTAGAGGTTCTCAGGTCCCTCCCCATTCATTGCTTAACTAGCAGATTTAGCTCTTTAAAATCTGTCCTTATAACTTGATCTCTCCTTCCCCTTGATATTTTTGTTGCTCTTTCATTACTGAGTGCAGTATCCCAGGTGAAGTCTCCTGGGAACTGCTTGGAGTAGGATTATCCCCTTCTTGCACTAGGATGGGATGCCTCTTCTGATGTATCCTCCACAAGTGCCTGGCCATTTCCCATTGCAAATTCATGTCTAATCTACTGACCCCTCTTGCTTTCAGTCTCTCTTGGCCACTCCTGAGCCCCCAGTTTCTCCCTCCCATTGAGTCTCTCTGTTCTGAGTTATTTGCTTGGTCTGTTAAAACAGCCTTGTAAAACTCATGAAGACGGCCTAATCCAGAATCCAGATCCACATTATCTGCCCTTAACCCAGATAATGAGAAGGAGAAATGGATTTGATTTACTCACTCATCAGAAAATAGTGACTCAAACTGGGCAAATGGGGGAGCAAAATTGTGCCCAGCTGGGTTACATGTGAATAATGTTTATTTCCCTACCCTGGAGGTCACTCTACTCCTTTCTCGTTATCTCGAATTATACTTGATTGATGCCTCCCAATGTATGAGATATACATGGTATGAGATGGTCATGGAGTGGGCAGCCCTCTGTTTTTCATGCCCATGGCATAACAGGGCTGAATCACAGTCGATGCTGGTAGAAAAGTAACCTGCTGCTCTGGAACCCTAACCACGGAATGCAGGCCCCAGCTCCCAGGCATGGGTCTTATTCTATATATGGAGAGTGAAGTGGGGGGACTGATCCCAACAAGCCCTCAACCACGCTCTCATATGTCTTAAATCTTTATACCACTTTCATCCCTGCCATGCCCACCTGCCTATTGCCTTAAATGGGTGCAATATTGGGCCCACAGATGGCACTTGGCCTAAGGAGAGGTGAGGGCAGGGGGTCTGGGTCCCAGACCTGTCACCAGAGCAAGTCCACTCATTGGAGACTGCATCGTCTCCTCCTCCTCAGCTGTCTCTTGTCTGAGGCACCCCAGGAAAAGGGGATGAAGTTTAGTCCACTGAAATTTTAGCTAAACCAATCTAAATGAGATTTAGGGAGCAAAAGGGTCTCCCAAGGGTGCTGGAACTTCAACAAGTTTAAAGTGAGGCCCTGGGTATGAAAGGCTTGTCTCTAGCTATTGTTTGCCTGACTTCTTTTAAGGGTTAATATTGTGATGCCCAACTCTCTGCCCCAGGAAATGGGTTCAGGTTGCCCTATATGGTAGGGGAAGGTTGCCTGGGGAGGTCCCAGATATGCCGTTTCTGACATTATAGAGTCATTAGTGGAGTGATGATGGCTGAAGTGGTGCTGTTAGCTCACTCACAAAGCAGTGGGGGAGATGATGGGGTTGAATCTATGAAGGATCTTTTTGTGAATGTGTGAGAGGGGCAGGTGACTATGTGAGTCTAATATTCAGAGGTCTCACCCTAGGGCCTGACTTCTAGGGAGAAGGGAGCTGTGACACATAATTTGGCATCTATAAAGCCTCAATGAGATACCCTTGTATAGAGATTACACAGCAAATTTCCTGCTAAGAGGTACCAAGAGGAGAGGGGGATTTGATGGTAGCTTTCCTCCTCAGGCCTCTCTGTCTCAGCCACAGTAGGCAGATCGTCTTCAGGCATCAGCTCCCCCAGAGAGGTGAGTGAGCCTTCTTGGGGAAGCAGCTTCCCTGCTGTAGCAGGTAGGGCTCCCTGGGGAAGCAGCTCTTCCTCTGGGGAGGCCCCTCCTCCAGCATAGTTTTTGAGGGCCTTCCGGCCTGGCAGCTCCACAAGTGCAGCAAGGGAGGCCTCTGGGCATTGAAGCTCCTTGAGCATAGTGAGTGAGGCTTCCTGGAGCAGCAGGTCCCTGGCTGTGGTGGGGAAAGCCTCCTGAGTGGCAGCTCCCCCAGAGTGAAGGATTTCATGCCCTCTGGACCTGATTTCTCAGCAGTCCTCTGTTCTTTTCTTTTTCAGACCTCCAAATAGCTCTGGACGGTTTGTTTGTTTTTTTCCTTCTTTGGCCTGGACCTACCTTGCTCCCTCTGCCTTCTTTCTCTCCTTTTTTACCAGCTTGTCCTCTTCCCTGGTCTTCTCTCTCTTTCTGCCTTTTGCATCCCTTCTAGCTTCCTGGCTTCTTCAGCCCACTCTCCACCAGGAAACATTTCTGCTGGGGCTCATTGGATACCTTCATCCACCCCTTAGAAGCCTGCTAAGAAACAAATTCAATTGTACAAGAAAAACTGAACAAGAGGATTAAAGACCCCTAAACCTAGCAAACCTCCTAAACTGTTCAGGAAGGACAGGTATGGGAGGAAAGGTGGAGGAGTTGCATTGTATGTAAGAGAGCAGTATGATTGCTCAGAGCTCCAGTTTGAAACTGGAGGAAAGCCTGTTGAGAGTCTTTGGGTTAAGTTTAGAGGCGAGAGCAACAAGGGTGATGTCATGGTGGGCGTGTGCTATAGACCACCAGATCAGAAGGATGAGGTAGATGAGGCTTTCTTCAGACAACTAACTGAAGTTTCCAGATCACAGGCCCTGGTACTAATGGGGAACTTCAATCACCCTGACATCTGCTGGGAGAGCAATACAGCAATGCACAGACAATCCAGAAAGTTTTGGGAGAGTGTTGGGGACAACTTCCTGGTACAAGTGCTGGAGGAACCGACTAGGGGCCATGCTCCTCTTGACCTGCTGCCTACAAACAGGGAAGAATTGGTAGGGGAAGTAGAAGTGGGTGGCAACCTAGGCAGCAGTGACCATGAGATGGTTGAGTTCAGGATCCTCACAAAAGGAAGAAAGGAGCGTAGCAAAATACGGACCCTGGACTTCAGAAAAGCAGACTTTGACTCCCTTAGGGAATTGATGGGCAGGATCCCATGGGAAGCTAATATGAGGGGAAAAGGAGCCCAGAAGAGCAGGCTGTATTTTAAAGAAGCCTTATTGAGGGCACAGGAACAAACCATCCCGAAGTGCAGAAAGAATAGCAAATATGGCAGGCAACCAGCGTGGCTTAACAATGAAATCTTTGGTGAGCTTAAACTCAAAAAGGAAGCTTACAAGAAGTGGAAATTTGTAGAGATGACTAGAGAGGAGTATAAAAATATTGCTAGAGCATGCAGGGGTGTAATCAGGAAGGCCAAGGCACAACTGGAGCTGCAGCTAGCAAGGGACGTGAAGGGTAACAAGAAGGGTTTCTACAGGTATGTTAGCAACAAGAAGAAGGTCAGGGAAAGTGTGGGACCCTTAATGAATGGGGGAGGCAACATAGTGACAGATGATGTGGAAAAAGCTGAAGTACTCAATGCTATTTTTGCCTCGGTCTTCACAGACAAGGTCCGCTCCCATACTGCTGCACTGGGCAGCACAGTATGGGGAGGAGGTAAGCAGCCGACAGTGGTGAAAGAACAGGTTAAGGACTATTTAGAAAAGCTGGACGTGCACAAGTCCATGGGTCCAGATCTAATGCATCCAAGGGTGCTGAGGGAGTTGGCTGATGTGATTGCAGAGCCATTGGCCATTATCTTTTAAAATTCGTGGTGATCAGGGGAGGTCCTGGATGATTGGAAAAAGGCAAATATAGTGCCCATCTTTAAAAAAGCCAAGAAGGAGGATCCGGGGAACTACAGGCCAGTCAGCCTCACCTCAGTCCCTGGAAATATCATGAAGCAGGTCCTCAAGGAATCAATTCTGAAGCACTTAGAGGAGAGGAAGGTGATCAGGAACAGTCAACATGGATTCACCAAGGGCAAGTGTCAAGGCTGGATCCCCACTTTGAACTTTAGGGTTCAAATGTAGGGGCCTGCATAAAAACTTCTAAGCTTATCTACCAGCTTAGCTTTGGTCCGCTGCCACCATCACAAGAATTCCCTCCCTGGGAAGCCTTGAGAAACCTTTCACCAATTCCCTGGTGAACACAGATCCAAACCCCCTTGGATCTTAAAACAAGGAGAAGTTAACCATCCCCCCTCCTTCCTTCCACCCTCCTTTCACCAACTCCTGGTGAATACAGATCCAAACCCCCTTGGATCTTAAAACAAGGAGAAATCAATCTGGTTCTTAAAAAAAGAAGGCTTTTAATTAAAGAAAAAGGTAAAAATCATCTCTGTAAAATCAGTATGGAGAATACTTTACAGGGTAATCAAACTTAAAGAGCTCAGAGGACCCCCCTCTGTCTTAGGTTCAAAGTACAGCAAACAAAGATACACACTCTGGTAAAAAGGTACATTTACAAGTTGAGAAAACAAAGTAAATCTAAGACGCCTTGCTGTCTTTTTACTTACTAGTTTGAAATAGGAGAGACTTGTTTAGAAAGATGGGGAGAACCTGGATTGATGTCTGGTCCCTCTCAGTCCCAAGAGCGAACCACCCCTAAAACAAAGAGCACAAACACAAACCTTTCCCCCCCCAAGATTTGAAAGTATCTTGTCTCCTTATTGGTCCTTCGGGTCAGGCGTCAGCCAGGTTACCCGAGCCTCTTAACCCTTTACAGGTAAAAGGATTTGGAGTCTCTGTACACAGAGAGCTGTTACCCTTCCCTTCATAGTTATGACAGCAAGTGATGCCTGACCAACCTAATTGCCTTCTATGATGAGATAATTGGCTCTGTGAATATGGGGAAAGCGGTGGATGTGATATATCTTGACTTTAGCAAAGCTTTTGATACAGTTTCCCACAGTATTCTTGCCAGCAAGTTAAAAAAGTATGGATTGGATAAATGGACTATAAGGTGGATAGAAAGCTGGCAAGATTGTCAGGCTCAATGGGTAGTGATCAATGGCACGATGTCTAGTTGGCAGCGGTATCAAGCGGAGTGCCCCAAGGGTCGGTCCTAGGGCCGGTTTTGTTCAACATCTTTATTAATGATCTGGATGATGGGATGAATTGCACCCTCAGCAAGTTCGCAGATGACACTAAGCTGGGGGGAGAGGTAGATATGCTGGAGGGTAGGGATAGGGTCCAGAGTGACTATACAAATTGGAGGATTGGGCCAAAAGAAATCTGATTAGGTTCAACAAGGACAAGTGCAGAGTCCTGCACTTAGGAAGGAAGAATCCCATGCATGGTGAGCGGCTGGGTACCAACTGGCTAAGCAGCAGTTCTGCAGAAAAGGACCTGGGGATTACAGTAGATGAGAAGCTGGATATGAGTCAGCAGTGTGCCCTTGTTGCCAAGAAGGCCCATGGCATATTGGGATGCATTAGTAGGAGCATTGCCAGCAGATCGAGGGAAGTGATTATTCCCCTCTATTCGGCATTGGTGAGGCCACACCTGGAATATTGCATCCAGTTTTTGTCCCCCCACTACAGAAGGGATGTGGACAAATTGGAGAGAGTCCAGCGGAGAGCAACGAAAATTATTAGGGGGCTGGGGCACATGATTTACGAGGAGAGGCTGAGGGAACTGGGGTTATTTAGTCTGCAGAAGAGAAGAGTGAGGGGGGATTTGATAGCAGTCTTCAGCTACCTGAAGGGGGGTTCCAAAGAGATGGAGATTGGCTGTTTTCAGCGGTGGCAGATGACAGACAAGGAGCAATGGTCTCAAGTTGCAGTGGGGGAGGTCTAGGTTGGATATTAGGAAACACTGTTTCACTAGGAGGGTGGTGACGCACTGGAATGGGTTACCTAGGGAGGTGGTGGAATCTCCATCCTTAGAGATTTTTAAGGCCCGGCTTGACAAAGCCTTGGCTGGGATGATTTAGTTGGTGTTGGTCCTACTTTGAGCAGGGGATTGGACTAGATGACCTCCTGAGGTCTCTTCCAACCCTAATATTCTATGATTCTAAGAGCTTGCAGGTGACATCCAATTCTCATTTATACTGTGGTAAATCTGGAGTAACTACATTGATTTCAAAACACTCTAGATTTATACTGATGTAAATGACAGCGGAAGCTGGTCCACACTTTATTCTCAATCTCTTTCCCTAAATAATTTGCTCCTCTTGGGGTAGGGCAGGCAGAAGAGAGGGATAGCCCAATTCAAGGGTTAATCAGCACCTGCCTATTTAAAGCAGACTAAAGTTCTGTTCTGAAAAGTGAATTTGTAAATACAGTATTGTGGACTCCCATTGTCACAGCTCTGGTGCTATGGCCCCAGCTTTGGAACAGTTTCTAGGAGGAACCCCTTCAGTGTGCCAGACCTAGGTGTCTTGCTCTTCCTCCAGGGCAAGCCATACAGCTTCACCACCTCCTTAAACTAGACCTGTTGGCCTGAAGTACCCCTGCTGCACACCACGAGCTCTGTTCAGTGAGTCCAACTGAGACAGACCCCTGATGGAGACTTGTACACTCTTCAGGGATTAATGCACCTCACCCAGCATTTGCAGTGATCCTCACACAGCATTGCCAAAACAGTAGGGTTTATATGTTAACTGGAACACAGCATAGGAAGTCCTTAGGGTAGTCTGGAGAAATAAAGTTAAAGCATCATTCATTCTGGTTAGCCCTGAGTTCAACCAAGCTGTAGTGAATCCCTTGGTTCAAGATGTCTGTCTCCCTCTGTCTGACCTCTTTAGCCAAACTCCAGGTGAGAGAGTCTCAGTGCCTTCCAGCAGCCAACTTTTATCCCCCTCCTCACCTCTCCCAGGCCTTTGTTCTTGAGTTGGGGGATTGTTGTTCAGCTTCCCTAAGGAGAGGCAGGGAAGGTTATTGGTTGCTAGGTGTCAATGTCCTGGCGATTCGATTTGCCACTGTCTTCTCAGATACGCCATTGATATGGGGACTAAGGCCCAGACAGCTAGGCAACACCCACATCTATGTGTCTCAGCCTGCCTAGAGAGTAAACAGTCCTTTCCCTCCCCCCACTGGGTAACAATGCAGCATATGGGGGAAACTGAGGCACAAGCAGTCTTCATAAAAATATTACAAAAAATTCTCACTCCATCACATCTCACAGTTTAGGGTGACTGCACTTGTATTTTGCCTTAGTGGTTCAGCAAGGGCCCCCACTCTCAGGCTTCCTCCCAGCTCCCTAGCTGTTGCATTTCTTGGGTGGAAACTTGCATTGTCCCCTTCCTGACCAGTTCCCTGCCTACAGTGTGTTATTTCCAGCAAAAGACAATCTGCCTAACCAGGCCTGCCTGCTTTCTCTTCAGAGACTGATAACACTGACTGCCCATCGTTAACCACACAGGACTTGCTGTACAAGCCTATTTTATTCTTAAGGTAAAAGCACTACTGAGAAAACATTAAAATGATATAAGAGCATACACACATGCTAATAAACTTACCAGAGATCACCCAGCTTTTACATGGGCTCTGGCAGCAGCAGTCCTTCAAAACCCCACAAAGGGATCTCTCTGGTCACAAGTTCACAGCAGCCTCAGCTCAGAACCAGCACCCTCATGAAAAGTTTAGTCCATCCTTTATATAGTTTGGGGGCCTTTGAACTGGAGTTTCCAGGAGCAGGTGAGTAGTAGACAATAGGTCTCTCTCCCCAGGGCATAGCTTCAAAAGGCTGGCTTTGGAGGGGAGAACTTTTGTTTCCTTCCTCCCAAGGAAACCCACATCAGACGTATTATCCCAAAAAAAGCAGTTTGAAGTTCCCAGTATTCTCCAGAGATTGCATCAGTTGGTCTCTTAAAGAAGTAACATACACCCCATACATAATTGCATTTAATACTATGGACCACAGAGATATTTGACTTAATTCAATAATGAATATCTTAATTCCATAAGGTTTGTCAGTCTGTCACACCAAGTGTCACAGTTCCAGGGTTAACTGAACTTTTGCCCCCTCCTCAAGGGTGCCTCTTTACGTCTCAGGCCTCCAGCCATCACCTTTCCATAGGCAGGGATCTCTGTCCAGAACCGGGATTTTGGCTTGCAGTCCCCTGCAATTCACTGTACTTATCCCAGCGGGTCTGACATTAGTCCAACACCTGCAGTTCATTCTCTCTCAGGGACAATGACAGAGTGACCAACCAGCTTCTCCAAAGCACAGTACATTTATATTAGAACAAAAGCATGATGGAGAAAACATAAAACAATAAAAATTTACTAGCTTACAAGGTGTCAGCCATCTTCCACATGGACATCCTAGCAGGTTCCAGTCCTTCCAACCCTTTTAGCAGGATTTTGCCCTCTTGCTTACAATATCATGTCAGTTTTTGGATCAAAATGAGGGTCACTCAGCTAGTTTTGGCTGACACTTTATCCCATAAGCTCTTTCTTTGGGTGACAGGATGCTGTTAGTAGCTATAAATTGAGCCCTTTGGAAGCCAGCACCCTGGTCACTTAGAACACCCAAGGCACTGGGTGTAGCTAGAGTGGAAAGGACTTAGCTAGTTTGGGTTTGGAAGGATAGAAGGGATCACTTTCACCTTTGGGGAGCCTGATGAGCTAATGTGGTAATTAACTCACCAACTGGGTAGCTGGGAGAGGAAAGCAAGCAATATAAAAGGCTGAGTCAGGGAGCAGGAAGGGGGCTTTACATAGCAACAGTTGTGATGTAGGTGGCACATAAACAACAATAAAGACACTTGGTGAAGGTACTCGGGTGGACTGTGAATACTGCTTAATTTACAAAGGAGTTTACCAACCAGAGTTTCCAGCAGCTGAAGGGGGAACCCATTCACACTTTTTCTCCTGTGCCTCTGGAAACCAATTTATGCAAATTCCTCAGGGGAAGGCACTTCTCTGGAGTTATTTACCTGTCCCAGATCTGCAGTACCCCTACTATTACTAACGTTACTTCTTGAGGGGAAGCTCAGTAACTCTCCCCCACAGGATTAGAATACAACCCCTGGTTTACACAGATACAAAAGTTTATGACTAATCCCTGGGCTCATTGTCTGGCACATCTCAATATAATATAGTCTTTTGAAGTTCCCATGCTTCCAAGGTCCTGCATCTGTCACACCATGTTTATTATGTTTGAAAAAATCCAGATCAAATCTGTTCCTTGTACAAACAAATAGATATATTTTCTACTGCTTCCTAGCTAACATATCCTAGTATCAGAGCCAGGCTGAGTTCTTACTGGCTTGTGTGTATCTCCAGTAATAAAGATTCTGTAAATCAAATTCCTCCTTCAGTTACCCCTCTGCAACCCCATTATCACCAGGATCTACCCTGTAGATGGCACAGTTTTGTTGCCAAAGTCGAAATCTGGCCCTGCAAATGGAATTTAGTTAGCAATTCTGTTAAAAATGTATGAGTCATTATAGACGCCAGCTTCCTCTTCCAGAGCTATGCTGACTTTGCATACCTCATCGGAGAATAGATAGTAAAAACAAGTGGTAGTGTCTGTGGAGTCAAAAGATGACATTTTTATGTCTTCATTCTTCAGAGCAGAATTACAATTAAAAGCAATTATTTAAAAATAACTAAATCAAATAAGAGGCCTACTAGCATATATAAAGTCCATGAGGGATAACACAGCAGCAGCTCTCATTTGGAGCAGGTCTATCATTTGGAAGGATCCTGTGGGAACTGGACTTGCAGAAAGCAACATCTGAAGCCCACATATGTCTCAACCAGGGAAAAGGAATCTTGTGTTTGTTTCTAGAAAATTCACTAAATGTTGATGTTAAATCTATGCAATCTCATTGGCTTCAGTGGAAAATCTGTAGCTCTGTTATAGGAGGATGATCAGGTTTCTGATTGCCTTGGAATGTGGTGTGACTCGGGGGGAGCTCTAATGCTGCCCTACAGACACTCAAGAGCATGAGTACCAACTTCAGAGCAGACTATTAAGAATCAGGGCACAAAACTCAAATTGACTGTGAGTTCTATACTTAGATTCAGTGCTGGGTTTACAATGGCGCCAGTGGCACCATGGAGCCGGACCCATGCTCAGAAGGGGTCCCAGCCTGCTCTGCTCACACTGCGCCCTGAGACCCCACCAGCCACTTGTTCCTCTTGGCCTGCTCACCCACTGGCTGAGGGCTCCTCTCCGCTCCCCTGGCCCCACCCGCCGGCTCCTCTCTGCCCCCTGGCCGGACCCCATTGCCC
>NW_020665189.1:3223329-3253723 GCF_002925995.2 Terrapene triunguis | reverse complement strand
CTCGCTCCGGGGAGCGACACCCTCCGTCCCACGCCATGCTCCACGGGGGCCTACAAATCTCTTTGGTGCAGGGCCCACAAAAGGTTAATCCGGCCCTGCCTTAGATTTCACCAAACAATTATCAAGTGTAAACTTCTCCGGTGCTATAACAGTCTAATACAGAGTCACAGACAGTCTCCTTTGGTATTCTGATCCAGTGGTTTTCAAACTTTTTTTCTGGCGATCCAGTTGAAGAAAATAGTTGATGCCCACGAAACAACGGAGCTGGGGATGAGGGGTTTGCGATGTGGGAGGGGCTCAGGGCTGGGGCAGGGAGTTGGGGTGCAGGAGGGGGTCAGGATTCTGGGCTGGGGGTGCAGGCTCTGGGGTGGGACCAGGGATGAGGGGTTTGGGGTGCAGGAGGGGGCTCCAGTTTGAGAGGGGGCTCAGGGCTGGGGCAGGGGATTGGGGCATGGGCTTGAGGAGTGGGCTTACCTCCAGTGGCTCCCAGTCAGCGGCACTGCCGGGGTGCAGAGGCAGGCTTCCTGCCTGTCCTGGCAGTGCAGACTGCGCTGCACCCCGGAAGCGGCCAGCAGCAGGTCCGGCTCCTAGGCTGAGGTGTGCAAGCGGCTCTGCACGACTCTTGCCTGCAGGCTCCGCCCCCTCCACCAGCTCCCATTGGCCGGGAACTGAGCCACTGTGGGTAGCAGTGGGACCCGGAGCGCTGAGACACTGGCCCAGAGCTCTCAGCTACTGTGGGCAGTGGGTGCACCAGGAGCTCAGCCACCACAAGTGGGGGGAGACCCCAGAGTTCCAAGCCACTGTGGGCAGCGGGACATGGGTGGAGCTCTCACCACTGTAGGCAGTAAGGGGGCCTTGGAGCTCTCAGCTGCTGGGGGTGGCAGGGGGGCCTTGGAGCCATCAGCTGCCACTGGTGGCAGGGGACCCTAGAACCATCCACTGCAGCGGCAGCAGGAACCCCAGAGTTCCAAACTGCTGCAGTCAGGGGGGACCCCAGAGCTCTGAGCCACTGGGGCTGCAGCGGGGGCCCCAGAGCTGTCCGCGACCAATAGCCATTGACGGACCCCATCCTCCGTGAACTTATCCAGTTCTTTTTTTAACCATCTTATAGTTTTGGCCTTTACAACATCCCCTAGCAACGAGTTCGACAGCTTGACAGTGCGTTGTGTGAAGAAGTACTTCTTTTTGTGTTGTTAAAACCTACTACCTATTAATTTCATGGGTGACCCCTGGCTCTTGTGCTATGGAAAGGAGTAAATAACACTTCCCTATTCACTTTCTCCACACCAGTCAAGATTTTATCGACCTCTGTCATATCCCCTCTTAGACGTCTCTTTTCCAAGCTGAAAAATCCCAGTCTTTGTAATATGTCCCCATATGGAAGCTGTTCCATATCCTTAACCATTTTTGTTGCCTTTCTCTGTATCTTTTCCAATTGCAAGATCTGTTTTTTGAGACATCTTCACACAGTATTCAAGATGTGGGCATACCATGGATTTATATAGAGGCATTATGATATTTTCTCTCTTATTACTATCCCTTTCCTAACAGTTCCTAACATTCTGTTAGCTTTTTTGACTGCTGCTGCACACTGAGTGGATTGTTTTCTGAGAACTATATACAATGACTCAAAGATCTCTTTCTTGAGTAGCAACAGCTAATTTAAATCCCATCATTGTGCATGTATAGTTAGGATTAGGTTTTCCAATGTGCATTATTTTGCCTTTATCAACATTGAATTTCATCTGCCATTTCATTGCCCAGTTACTCAGTTTTGTGAGATCCCTTTGTAACTCTTTTCAGTCTGCTTTGGACTTAACTATCTTGTGTAATTTTTTTATTGTCTGTAAATTTTGATTCTGATAGATTGGTGAAGCATGATTTCTTTTTACAAAGAGACTCTTTCCCAACAAATCATGTTCATCTATGTGTCTGATAATTTGTGACATTACCTGATTAAAATATGATTATGTAGATCATTGTTGCTACCCCTGTTATATAATTGCAACAAACCTTATACAAAGTGTGTCAAGTAAGGTGTCAATGGAAGAGTTGTGATTTGCTGAATATGATTATGCTATTTGTATGCATGTATTATTTTTATATTTGAAGTTATGAGCATTGGCTCCATACCTGTATTTCAAATATGTTTGCTCCTGTGGTAATGCCCACAAGATACTTAGCCTGCACATCTTGAAGGGACTATTCAAGTTAAGTGGCCTATTAAAGAACACTTAACTCACAATGGAAGATGCCTATCGACACTTAATGGACTTTCCTGCAGTGACTAAGCAAAATCACACATGGACATGTGACTTGCCCATGTGACTCCAAACACCATCTTGCTACCTGTAATTTTCCATTAGCTGTGCTTTGTTTGAAACAATGGCTTTCCCTCCACATGGCAGAAGCTATAAAAGGCCCTGGAAATATCTCCATTTTGCCTCCTTCCTGCTCAAATCTCTGGACTATGAACTTATACTAATGGGAGCATTCTAACCAAAGGACTGAGGACCATAGGCACTGAGTTTCTAATATGCTGGGGGGTGCTCCTCTCCGGCTCCACCCCCACTCCACCCCTTCCCCCCAAGGCCCTACACCCACCCTGCTTCTTCCCACGCCGCCCCTGCCCCCCCGTTCCCTGCCTCATCCCACCTCTGCCCCACTCCTCCCCCGAACACATTGTGCCCTCGCTTCCCCCCTCCTCCCAGCACCTCCAGATATCCATGAAACAGCTGATCCACAGTAGGTGGTAGGTGCTGGGAGGGAGGGTGGGGGCTCTGATTGGCAGGGCCTGCTAGCAGGCAGGAGGTGCTGGGGGAAGGGGGAGGTTCTGGTAGGGGGGCTGCCAGTGGGTGCTCCGCACCCACCATTTTTCCCATGGGTGCTTCAGCCGCGGAGCACCCATGGAGTTGGCGCTTATGCTGAGGACCTTCCAATGATTTGGAAGCAACCAGAAACTTAACAAGCCAGCAGTTTATTCCATCACTGCTACAAACCTGATCCAAGAACTTTGCATTTTTGTATGTATCTGATTCCTTTAACCAATTTTAACTCTCACCTTTCTTTCTTTCTTTCTTTTTTTATAAATAAACCTTTAGATTTTAGATACTAAAGGATTGGCAACAGCATGATTATTGGGTAAGATCTGAGTTATATATTGACCTGAGTGTGTGGCTGGTCCGTTGGGATCAGAAGAACCTTTTATTTGATTAAATTGGTTTTAAAGAACCACTCATCTTTAAGTCTAGTATTTTTGGTGGTGATACAAGGACTAGAGTACCTGAGGAAACTGCTTTTCTGACTTCTTGTTAGCCAGTGTGGTGAAACAGAAGTTTATTTTTGTTGCTGGTTTGGTATACCTTATGGGAGAATAACCACCAGTTTTGGGGTGTGTCTGTTCTATTTCTCAGCAGTTTGTCCTGAATTTGGTATTCTCAGTTGTGACCCACAAAGGCACAGTTACACCACATGTTTATTGACCCCCCTCAAAGAATTCTAATAGATAGGTGAAGCATGATTTCTCTTTACAAAAGCCATATTGAGTCATTCCCAACAAATCATGTTCATCTATGTGTCTGATAGTTCTGTTCTTTACTGTAGTTTCAATCAATTTCCTTGGTAGTGAAGTTAGGCTTACCGGCCTGTAATTGCCAGGATCGCCTATGGAGACTTTCTAAAAATGTGGTGTCACATTAGCTATCCTCTAGTCATCTGGTATAGAAGCTGGTTGAAATGATAGGTTACATACCACACTTAGTAGTTCTGCAATTTTATAACTGAGTTCCTTCAGAACTCTTGGGTGAATACCATCTGGTCCTGCTGACTTATTACTGTTCAATTTATCAATTTGTTCCAAAACCTCCTCTACTGACATGTCAATCCTGGACAGTGCCTCAGATTTGTCTGAATGGCTCATTTGTGGAAATGAATGGCTCATTTGTGGAAACCTCCCTCACATCCTCTGCAGTGAACACTGAAATAAAGAATTCATTTAGTTTATCTGCAATGGCCTTATCTTCCTTGAATGCTCCTTTAGCACCTCAATCTTCCAGTGGCCCCACTGATTGTTTAGCAGGCTTCCTGCTTTGATGTACTTAATTTTCTTTTGCTGTTAGTTTTTGAGTGTTTGGCTAGTTGCTCTTCAAATTCTTTTTTGTACAGCCTAATTATACGTTTACACTAGACTTGCCAGAGTTATTGCTCCTTTCTATTTTCCTCAGTAGTATTTAACTTCCAATTTTTAAATGATGCCCTTTTGCTTCTAACCGCTTCTTTTACTTTGTTTTTTAGCCAGGGTGCCACATTTTCGTCCTCTATTATGTCCTCTTGTGATGGAGTGGACTAGGCCCAAAGGCCCCCTGCTGGAAGCCTCAGGATTCTGCCACACCCATCCCAGGAAAGGAGCAATGGAGAGGTCCTCCAAGCAAGCTAGAGTGGCTGAAGGGGACACAGCCAATCAGGGCCCAGGAGGGCCATATAACAGGAGCTGCAGACCAGAGCAGTAGTTAGTTGTTGCATGGACCAGGAGAAGAATGGACTGCAGGCCTGGCTGCCTGGAAGAGCAGCAGGACTATAGAAAGCTAAGTCTGCTGGCAGGGACCCGGGAAGCGAGAGGCTCCTGGGGACTGAGTAAGGACTGAGCCTGGGGAGGGCTACAGAAAGAAGGGAGGAAGCCCTGGGTATACAGCCCCATATCAGGGCTAGACTACTTAAAGACTAAAGCCCAAGGAGGGCTAGAGAGAGACCCCACCAGAGGGGTACTGAGGCCCTGTGGACTGTATACCCCAGAAGGGGTTTGTGCTGGCTAATGTGCAGACTGTGTGACTTGGCCGGAGGGATGAGTCACTGAAAATCTGCCTGAGAACCACCAAAAGGGGTCTCCAGACCTAAAGAATGCAGACATGCCCAATCAGAAGGGGGCACTTGAAACAGAGTTGGAACCCACCTCTCTCACTGCTATTTTGAGCCTCTATTGTGGTGGTTTTAAAAAGTTTCCATGCAGCTTGCAGGCATTTCACTTTTGGGACTATACCCTTTAATTTCTGTTTAACTAGCTTCCTTGTTTTTGTGTGTTTCCCCTTTCTGAAGTTAAATACTACTGTGCTTGGCTTCTTTGGTTCCCTCCGACCCCCAGAGGGATGTTAAATTTAATTATAATATGATTGCTATTACCGAGTGGTTCAATTATATTCACATCTCTTAGACCAGATCCTGTGCTCCACTTAGGACTAAAGCAAGAATTGACTCTCCTCTTGTGGGTTCCAGGACAAGCTGCTTCCAAGAAGCAGTCATTTATGGTGTCAAGAAACTTTATCTCTGCATCCTGTCCTGAGGTGACATGTACCCAGTCAATAGGGGGATAGTTGAAACCCCCCATTATTATTGAGTTTTCTGTTTTTATAGCCTCTCTAATCTCCCAGTGCATTTCACAGTCACCATCACCATCCTGATCAGGTGATCATTAGTATATCCCTACTGCTATAGTCTTATTATTCAAGCATGGAATTTCTATCCATAGAGATTCTATAGTACAGTTTGGTTCATTTAAGACTTACTATATTTTACTCTATGCTTTCTTTCACATACAGTGCCACTCTCCCACCAGCATGAACTACTGTCATTTCTATATATTTTGTACTCTGGTATTACTGTGTCCCATTGATTATCATCATTCCACCAAGTTTCTGTGATGATGTCATTTTTTGCTAGTGACATTGTATTGAACTGAACAGGATATTTATTCCTTTAAACAAAGACCCACCTTTTGGCAGACACAGCAAAACAAGTTGATTTGCTCATCAACAAGGGGAAGACAAAATATATGGCTATCCATATCCCAAGAGTAATCATTAGAGTATTTGAAGAAATACTGGAAGAAATAAGTCATTTTATATATTTAGGGAGTGAGATGTGACATCATGCTAAATGTCAACCAATGAATATCAAAAGCAGCAAATAACTTGCATAAACTTGAAAAGATTTGGAAAGGTAGTATGACTGAACTGACAAAAATATGAATTTTTAGCACTGGCATCATGTCTGTCCTCCTTTATGGAGGTCTACAACATAAATTGATTAGAAAATCAATTCATTCCAAAGTAAATGCCTGCAGAAGATCTTCAGCATCCATTGGAAAGAGCTTTGTGCAACAAAAGAAATTCTATGTTGAGCACACCAACCTAACTCATCAAATATTGTAAGACAACAAGTGACATATCTGTGACATGCTTCGGGTGTAACCAACATGACTTCCATGTCAAGTGATAACATGGACACTGCCTGGAAAAGGAAAAAGAAAGTGATCTTAAGAACACTACACAGAACAACAGAGAAAGAAGCCAAATCCATCAACATGACACTCAGAAACTGTCAAGGTTCCTTCCCCACTCTGAACTTTAGGGTACAGGTGTGGGGGACCTGCATGAGAAGCTCTAAGCTCAACTAACAGCTTAGATCTGGTCTGGCTGCCACCACTCCCAAGCACTAATTCCCTTCCCTGGGTAGCCTTGAGAGACTCTTCACCAATTCCCTGGTGAACACTGATCCAAAACCCCTTGGATCTTAAAACAAGGAGAAATTAACCATCCCCCCCTCCTTTCTCCCACCAACTCCTGGTGGATCCAGATCCAACCCCCTTGGATCTAAAAAAACAAGGAAAAATCAATCAGGTATTAAGAAAAAGGCTTTTAATTAAAGAAAAGAAAACCCTCTGGGAGAGATTAGCATACCAGCTACTCTCACAGACAACAGATTCCAAACACAGAGGATGTTCCCCTGGGCAAAAACTTAGTTACACAGAAAAAATACCCAAATACCCAATTTGACTATTCCTCTATTGCACAAGACAGGTTACAAAGAAATAAACATAAACCTATTTATTTCCTTCACTAATACTCACTACTTGATAAGGGGCTGAATTCTGGAGCTTTCCCACTCCCGTCAAAAGTGAAACTCCACAGACACAGGGAACTTCCCTCCTTCCCTTTGAACCATCTTGTCCTCCCATTGGTTCCTCTGGTCAGGTGTCAGCTAGGCTAGGTGAACTTCTTACCTCTTTACAGGTAAAAGAGGCATTAACCCTTAACTATCTGTTTATGACAGAAGCCAAAACAGACCAGCAAATGACTGAAATAAATGGTGGATGCCCTAGGCACCTGAGGGTGTGGGAGGATAAGTAAAGAAGAAATGCCTGTGAGTAGGCCTCAATCAGTGCAGCCACAGCTTCATATACTGCAAATGCACAACACGCAATCAACCTGTGGAACTTTTTCCAAGAGGATGTTGTGAAGGTCAAGACTATAACAGGGTTCAAAAAAGAACTAGATAAGTTCATGGAGGATAGGTCCATCAATGGCTATTAGCCAAGATGGGCAGGGATAGTGTCCCTAGCCCCTGTTTGCCAGAAGCTATGTGAGGCAGATGAAATTCAATGTTCATAAATGCAAAGTAATGCACGTGGCAAAATATAATCCCAACTATACATACAAAATGATGGGGTCTAAATTAGCTGTTACCTGTCAAAAAAGTGATCTTGGAGTCATTGTGGCTAATACTCTGAAAATATCCATTCAGTGTGCAGCAGCAGTCAAAAAAAGTGTACAGAACGTTGGGAATCATTAAGAAAAGGATAGATAAGACAGAAAATATATTATTGACTCTATATAAATCCATGGTACGCCCATATCTTGAATACTGCGTGCAGATATGGTCGCCCATCTCAAAAAAAGATATATTGGAAAAGGTACAGAGAAGGACAACAAAAACAATTAGGGGTATGGAGCAGCTTCCGTCTGAGGAGAGATTAATAAGACTGGGCCTTTGTAGCTTAGAAAAGAGACGACTAAGGGGGATATGATTGAGGTCTATCAAGTCATGACTGGTGTGGAGAAAGTAAATAAGTATTCTTTACTCCTTCTCATAACACAAGAACTAGGAGTCACCAAATGAAATTAATAGGCAGCAGGTTTAAAACAAACAAACAAAAGGTAGTCTTTCTTTACACAACACAGTCAACCTGTGGAACTCCTTGCCAGAGGATGTTGTGAAGGCTAATACTATAACAGGGTTTAAAAAAAAAACTAGAGAAGCTAATGGAGGATAGGTCCATCAATGGCTACTATCTAGGATGGGCAGGGATAGTGTCCCTGGCCTCTGCTTGCCAGAAACTGGGAATGGGTGACAGGGGATGGATCACTTGATGATTACCTATTCTGTTCATTCCCTCTGGGGCATCTGGCATTGGCCACTTTTGGGAGACAGGATACAGGGCTAGATGGACCTTTCATCTGACCCAGTATGGCGGTTCTTATGTACTGGTGTATGATGACTTCAGGGCTGAGTTCATACCTCTGTGAGGTCAAAGAATTTCCTGCAGGGCTCAAGTACACTGTTAGCAACGTAGTATCATTTTCTCTTCTAGTCTAATGCCAGCCTGGTCCTCTACCTTGTCTACCTCACTTGTTTCAGCATATAGAGGAATCATGGGTGGAGGCAGTGCAACAGGTATCTTTCTTTTCAACCTACACTGTATGTGTGTGGTGGTATCTTAATTGGTGTGTGATAAGGATGGGATCTGGGGGTGTAATTCATCTATATGAGCCACTAGGTGCATGTGTGTTATGAGTGGCTTAACTGGTGCCTGCTGAGTTAATCACGGTTGATTAACTGAAGGGGCAGCATCTGTTTGGGTGTGTGAAGGGCCTCAGGGTGCTTCTGAAAATGTGAGGTGAATGGCCATGATCTCAACCACACCCAGTTCTCTTCCCTTTGTTTCTGCTCCCACCTAGGCACTCAGGGCTGTTATGGCCACCTGCCCCCTCCGCTTTTAGAAAATGCCTTAGGTGGCCTGAGGAGCTGAAAATCCTTTCTAGGTACCACCAATTTTTCTCACCCAACCTTCTGAAAATTCTAGACCAGGTGTATAATGGAGAATTGGGTAAGGTTGCCCCAGGCGCACATTTACTTATGAGGTGCATGTGATACTCTTCACTGGCAGAAATATTGTATATCTGCATAATTCTGACTAAGAACACAAATCCTGTTTTCTCTCCTTTTAACATGCCACAGAATAGTTTGCAGAATTTAGCTTATTATACTCCTGCTTAAAAGTTGTGATAATTATTTAAACTGGAGAATTGAAATTGTATATTCTTTAAAAAATTGGGACAGCATTATTGTGCCTGCTCTTGTGTAAAAACATCATTGTAAAATTTTTTGCATGTATTTTTGCACAAAATAAAAAATTTTAATAGAGCAAGAAAAAGGAATGAACTTAAATTTTAAAAGGCCTAGGAACTAAGGTCTAAAAGCAACTAGTGAATTTGGCATGCCTCAATTTTTGACTGTCTATCTTGAGACATTGACAAGGAAAATGATTTTCAAGAGTGTTTAGCACTCACCTTCTGAATATCAGCCCCCCCCCTTAAGTTGGGCACCCTAATACTGCAGCACTCAAAACCACTAGTCCTCTTTAAAATCTTGGCTAAAACATATTTAGGAATGTTTTCTTTGAAAAGGATATAAATAGGTAGAAAGGCAAAAGTAGGATAATCTAATCAATCTTGAAATTAGGTATGGCAGGTATTTAGGAAGAGTGCATATTTCAAACTCAGAAAAGTAGCCATTTCTTGAATGAATGGGTGTCTGTATCCTTAACATTTCCTACATATCTAAAATATATGGCAAAATTATGTGCCATTGATTGTGGTGGCCAAGTCCTTGGGATCAGCATAACCTATATTAGATTAGATTAAAATATGGCATTTTCTGTGTTAGACAAACTCCCTCTTCAGGATCCCGACTCTGACTCGACTGGAGGTGATAATCTCTCTATCACCCTCTAAGAGTGAGACCTGATTCAGATCTCTCCTAGTTCTAGGGTACCCTTTGGTTCCTAGGTGTTAAAATGATTGGTTGGAAACTGTCTCTTTTTGCATTGCCTTCCAAATGTAGAAGAGAGAGGGCACAAATTGCAAAACACTACTGGCTTTATACATGTGGGTTACAGTTTCAATGAAAGAGACCGAAGCCAGTGCTAAACCCACTGCAGCGCTCCAATCCCCTCCCCACTGGCCTCCAGAGATAAAATGGTTAATATGCATGAGCCGCGTGGCCCGCTTTTCCTCCTAAATCCAGCTCAGTTTGGAGCTCTCTGCTCATATTTCGTCTCCACCTACAATCAAAGTGCGTCACGTTGATGACCTCCTAGTCACCATTTATCCACGGTCTCCAGACTCCAGGTTTTTGCGTAAAACTCGGTCGCATCCAGCCTGATTTAGAAACCTCAGAGATTTTATAGTGTTGTGATTTAAGACAGAACAGTTTAGGACTGAGAGTCGGCTCCTGCTGCCGCGCAAGTCAATGGCAAAGCTGCCATTTAGTGGGTGCTAGACAGAACCGTCTGCTGCCTGAGTCCAGTACAACCAGTCTTCAGTTCTGGGTACGTTCAGCACTCTGCGAGATTCTGCCCTTTTTACATGTGCAAAACTCCGGCTGAAATCACACAAGGCCGTTCGTATTTTTGAAACGGGTTTGTTTCCGTTGTGTGACTTGCAGAACATAAAGTCAGACTCTCTCTTCTGACAGCGCCAGGCTTCAGATGCCCAGCTGCATCCGCCCTCTGCTGGTTCCCAGCAGGATTTGGAATTTGTCCTATGCAACAGTAGGAGAAAGCATTTTCCTCCGAAATAGAATAACCCTGAGAATAAATATGAAATACAGAGGTATAATCCAGCTATTTTTCATTCACCTCCCACCCCCTTTATCCCCAGATCCAGCTAAACACGGTTGGGGCTTTGAGACTCTGCATGCGATTTACAGTATGTTTCAGTCTCTTTAACCCTTTTAAATCCAAGACATCCTCCCTGGTAATTGAAAAGATTAGGAAGAGCTTCTGCCTTCTAGTTAAGCAGTAAGGCAGCTTTACGTTTCAAACCCGTCAGTGAACCCTAAAACAGGGGTTCTCAAACTGGGGGTCGGGAGGTTATTACATGGGGGATCGTGAGCTGTCAGCTTCCACCCCAAACTGCACTTTGCCTCCAGCATTTATAATGGTGTTAAATATGTTAAAAATGTTTTTAATTTATAAGAGGGGGTCGTACTCAGAGGCTTGCTATGTGAAAGCAGTCACCAGTACAAAAGTTTGAGAACCACTGCCCTAAAAGGAAAATGTATTTAACTATCCTGTTACCTCATGTGTTAATTGTATAGACTTTTTTGTTTGTTTGTTTGTTCTCAGTGGGATTAAACAGGAAGAAAAATGCTGTAATTTCAATGGAATATATTATGTCATTCATTTTAAAGCAGAATTTCCCATTCATATGGCCCAGTAGCTTTAACCTTACAAGATAGAACTTCCCAACCTGATAGTAGAGGAATTCTGAAATAAGAGGCAGTCACCATCCACAGGGTGCAGACTCTTTGGGAACTGAATTCTCCTCTACAAAACTTCAGAACTGGTTATGTTACTCCTGAGGTCATTCTGCGCCAAAAAAAATTAAAATTCTGCAAATTTTATTTGTCAAATAAATGTAGAGACTCCAGCATGGCATTGGGGAGCACAGGCCACGGGCTGCACAGAGGTGGGAGATCACTGTGCAGCTCCCCACCACCACCACCTGACACAGACTCAGCGGTGAGGCTGTACCAAGGGCCAATCAGGAGCGGGGGCAGGAGGGCCATTTGGCCTGGGCCTCAAGCTCAAAGGGGGGCCTAAATTTAGACACTTGTTAATATTTTGGCATTTGATAAGTTTCACAACTTGTTTTTATGCGCATCCCTATCAGACCAAAATATAACACACACTCTCAGCTTAAAGCTGCAAATTTAAGCAAAGAAGAGATGTGATAAGACATAATGTTTTTGTTACCTGATATAGATTTTTGTCATATTAAATAATTAAAAATGTTCATAAATATTTATTAATAAAAATATATTGGTTCTGATGGCACAAGATTAGACCATGTGTCATCATTTTTTATTTTTATTATGGCTAGGGACCTCAAATGCTGGAAGTGGCCTGGGTGTCTCTGGACCTCTAAGAGGGCCTGGTTTCACCCAACCATGACAAAGCGCAAGGACCTGTCCTGCCCCAGAAACACCCCAGGTCCTTGCCCCTCTGTGTGGGCAGGCAGGCTCAGCAATGCAGGATCCAAGTGTGGAGGGACTTAATATGGGGGGGATCTAGGTGTGGGTTGAGAGGGTTATGTGTGGGGCAATCTGTGTGTGGGCAGCTCAGTGGGGGATTTTGTACAGGGGCTTGTTTCGGGGGGAGGGGTTCTGAGTGCAATGGTAAGGGAACTCTTCAGGGGGGTCCAGGTAAAGGTGGTTGGGTCTCAGTTGTGGGAGTCTGAGTGTGGGGAGGATAAAGCTCAGCAGGGGTGTCTGGGTCTGGTGGGCTCTGTGGTGGATCCAGATGCTGGAGAAGTTGGGCTCAGTGGGGTGGGGATCCAGGTGCAGTTCGTTGGGGTTCAATGGGGTGGGGAGAGCTCATTGGAGTGGTCCAGGTGCAAGGGGAGTGGAACTCATGGGGGGGGGTTGAGTACAGGGGGTGAGGCTCGGCAGGAGGGTCTGAGTATGAGGGGGTCTGGATGCACAGGGGTTGGGCAGATGGGGGAGCACTCTCTGTATGAGGATCCCTCCCCATGCAGCTGAGGAATGATAGGTGCAAGAAGCGTGTGTGTGGGGGGGTGAGTTTACAGAGCTTCCTGAAGCTGGGGGTGGGTCTGACACGGCCCCAGATGCCATGCGGGGGAAGAGGAAGTCCTGTCTTCCCCAGCCCAGCCAGGACTAGCAGCTGAGCCTGGCTCAGGATAGAAGCCACCAGCTGGGTCTTCCCCAGTCCCACCTCCTGCCCCACAGTGATTTACCTCTTTGCTGGCTGCCCTGGGCACTCAAAACATACTGCTGGGAAGGGTCACATGACCGCTCTTGTGGCTTCCCTTTGCTTCTCTGTCAGAAAGTCATTTTTCTGCAGGGAAGCAAAGAAATCTGCAGGGCACATAAATTCTGTGCATGCACAGTGGCACAGAATTCCCCCAGGAGTATTATGTGTAATATGCACTAATAGAAGTACATATTATATTTGCACCCATATAGGTATGTGTATATTATGAAACACATTGGCCAAAACTTGAGGTCCTTATTCAGTTTTCACTCAGTCATTGTTTATGTGAACTCCAATGGGAGTGAAGTTGGTGCTGAAGTCAATGAGAGTTTGCTAGGGTAAGGAATGATTAAAAGGTGAATAAAGATTTGTGTTTTAGGCCCAATAGGGTTAGCTTTTACTATTGTGCTGATCCTCCAACTTTCTCAAAATGGAAATTTCCTACTTCCCGAGAATCTGTGTATACATTAGAGAGATCACAAATGTAGATCATTTTTTTCGGAGGTTTTTAAAACAGAATTCTTAATATAACGTAGTTTTCTTGGTATGTCAGGGATACAAACAAAACAAGAAGCAACAAACCAGTGTGTCTGAGAACTTGTTGCTTTGTAGTAAACATAAATGTGTTAACTGTTTTCATCGACCTTGTATTACTTTAAGAAGCGCTTGGTCTTGCCTTTGCCTTGTCAGCAATAGAAGTGTGAGCTAGGAAGTATTTAACAGGGTGGGACAGTTTCTCGCTTCCTGTCCTTGGTGCTGAAGTGTAACACGAGATTTCTCTAGTCTGCCTCGATCTGGCTCGCTGTTTACGGCTGTGGCTGGGTTTGCGTCTTCCCTTGGAAGAGAGCGAGCATTCTCGCCAAGGCGAGGGATGAAAACGAGTTCCCTTTTAAAAATAATGCACATGAAAAATAGCCTTTAAGTTTGAGGTAAGGACTCAGATTCACCAACTACTCCCCTCCATCTTCCTTTTCCCGTTTGTCTCCATAATGCTGTAGGTTGCTGTTTACTCTGACTGCCTTCCCTTCCTCTCCTCCTTTGGTCACTCAGGTCTATTCTACATCCTACCATAACAAACCTCTCCAATGGCATTACTGACCTCCTTCTAGGTAAACCCAAGGTGTACTTCTCTGTCCTCATCCTTCTTGATTCGCGGTGTCAAAAACAGTAGCAGCTCTTGCTTTCCTAATTTCTCTTTTTTTGCTTCCCTGGTTTTATAATTTAATGATTCTCCTCCGATGTCACTGACTGCTCCTTTGGCATCTCCTTTATTAGCTCATTTCTTATTTAGTTACACAGGCTTCTGGTCGTGATCCCCTCATTTTTGCACTCAAATACTTTATCTCCTTTCATGTTTTCAACTCAGATTCTGAAATCTACTTATCAACCCAGACTTCTCTCCTCCCTCCAGTCTCTCGTCTGTAACTGGCAGTCTGACATTTCAAAGTCTTTCCCAAGCGAAACATTGTAGTATTCCTCCTAATTCCTTCCCTGTGTTACTTCTCCCTTAATTGAAAACTCCATTTTCCTTCATATCTCCCTGGAATCTCTGAGTCCTTCTACAGTTTCTCACAAAATCCTCTTGTTGCTTTAGCATCATAGACTATCAGGGTTGGAAGGGACCTCAGGAGGTCATCTAGTCCAACCCCCTGCTCAAAGTAGGACCAATCCCCAGATAGATTTTTGCCCCCAAATGGCCCCCTCAAGGATTGAACTCACAACCCTGGGTTTAGCAGGCCAATGCTCAAACCACTGAGCTATCCCTCCCCCCGTAAAATAAATTAATGGAGATATCCTGTCTCCTAGAACTGGAAGGGACCTTGAAAGGTCATCAAGTCCAGCCCCCTGCCTTCACTAGCAGGACCAAGTACTGAGTTTGCCCCAGATCCCTAAGTGGCCCCCTCAAGCATTGAACTCACAAGCCTGGGTTTAGGAGGCCAATGCTCAAACCACTGAGCTTTCTTTTTAATAACGCCAAACCCACCCTTTCCACCTTTATCCCACTCTTGATACTTTTGTTCCTATGTTGGTAATCTCCTGCATTGTTTACTGTAATGTTCTGTGTGCTCTCACTGTCTCTCAACTCTCACCACTCAAGTCTGTCCAAAATGTCGATGCTAAAATTGTAAAAGGTAATTACTGCTTTACACCGGCCATCCAGGTGACAATCATTGCTCCACCAAATAAATTCTTTGAGGACACTAATTTCTCCTGTGAATCATGTGCTATTGCTGAGCACCCGTTAATAGGTGAAAAATAAGATGCCAACTAAAATAACATCAGGCTAATTAAGATACTCGAGAACAAGAATACAGGCCTGTATCATAAGAAAGCAGGGGCAGAAAGACCTCTCTATGCATTATCAACAACATGAAATATTTTGACTTTTTCCGAGAACTTAAAACTTGGATAAAAGTACTAGACCCTTGGTAACAATATTATTTGATCAATCTACTCGATATCATCCATGAAAAAACGGAGAAATTAAAAGCCAAAAAGGCGGTGATACAAAACCAGGGTAGAATTGTTTCACTATCCCAATTAGATAACTCATGCATATTGGTTCTGAGGGTAATGCTGATGGCATTCCCGTCTGTAGTTCGTGTTATGCCATTGAGGTCAATCACAGCAACAACTCGTATCAATTGCTTGAATTGCTAATAAATGTAATGAATTCAAAGAATAAAATTCGGATTCTACCTCAACATAAAATAGATATTGGGTAGATGGAGTTTTCGACGCAGATGTCGATGAATTGTTGGAAAAACAAATCTTCTTTTATGGTCTCTCTGGACTCTTTAATACCTCAGGAATCATATTGGAGAGTTGTAGCTGTTCCAGACTCCTGTGACCTGTTTGGCATGTGGATTAAACTGAAATACCTTAAAATGAACGTATGTCCATCTGAACACAAATATTAGGAAAATCAGAACATTAATTTGGCTGATTCATATTAATGGCTTTGAAAAATAGACCCTAAAGGCTGAAACTAAGACGTGAACATTTCTCTGGAGATATGGAGCATGTCACGGATACAAAAGAGAATTAGTGTTATTTCCTTGAAAACGTGGAGACAGGAAAGGGACTGGTTAGAGATCTCATGGAAGGCCAAATCATCCAGCCATTCGCAAACTTTCAGCAGAATGTCACAGACAAGGTAAAGTGGAAATGCAAGTACCAGTAGCTGAAAATGCCGCGAGTAAAAAAAAATAGAGGTAATAATTATCTCACTTGAGGGTAACCTTTGATATGATGTAAAGCATAGAGGTTTCCTTTGTTCTCCAAACCCTGAGACGCTGCTTGGGGGTTTTGGGGGTATGGATTGCCCATAAATTGTGTGATGGCTTCAGTAACAACAGAAGATACCTGGTTTACATTATGAAATTGGCTCTTAGACTCGGATTACTTAAGCAAGCACAAGATATGAAAATGTGGTGGGAGTGCCTCCTTGGAAAAGCAACAAATAACCACGTTTTCAGCCTGCTGTGACCAACCTGTCAGCCGACATGACTGGTTTCTTGACCTATGTTCTACATAGAGTGTCGTAGCGATGTCTGGTATACTTACATTTCCTATATGACATTTATTAGCCATATGTGGGAAAATGTTAGTATAAAATGTCTTAGGCTATCGTGAAACAGCTAGATTCTTTGTGCAGTTTTAAGTGTGTTGGACATAACTGAATCCATGTATGCTTGCAAATTATTGAAAATGAGTAACGTATTCAATATCTTACTTTGAAAAGAGACAAAACATAGTATAGAAATGTCTGAGCTATTTAAACGCATATTTGCAGTTCTTGGTTTGAACACTCCGTGTCGCTCTTGCTGTATTTTATTGCTGCTGAGACTCAAGGAATTTTCAGGCAGGAAGCAGCCTGCTGAGAACCAGCTTCCCTGACGTTATCTGGCTGTTGAATTCCCGGCTGCAATATTGTGCTTATATTTGACTATTACCCTCGCTCAAAACCGTTCAAAGGGATTTAAAAGCGTCGCCGCGTCAAGAAATGAAATGAAACCCCTCTCTTCCGTGGAAGGAGATTATAAATGTGATCACAGACAGTGGTTTTCTTTCTCTTCCTTTTTCTGTATGATGTCGCTTATTCGCTGATTCCTGTAGAATGAGGGGGAGGGATTTCTGCCAAAGATCTGGACCGATTCATACACAGACGGTTGAATGGTAAGATCCGAGTTAATTTCGGGAGAAATAAACTGTTACACTTTCCCCCTTTTCACATTGGTAAACATAAGTGAAGATCGAATAGAGTAAACGTAGGTACTCAACACCGTTTTCGTCTGAGTATGGAGGCAGAAACGGAAAATCCACTCTGTGTATTTACAGTGAAGATGGAGATTCTGGAGATAAGGAACAATGATCCGCATTTTCCTGACAGTCATGTCATTACCAATTATTAAGATTTTGAGGTATCGCTGTAGACAGGCAAGGATGAGAGCCCATTCCAGGAACTGATAATAAAAAGGAAATCAACACAATTATACAGACTTCCTGCATTTGATGATGGAAATCCACGAAGACCTGGAGATGGCAGGCAGACAGACGTTTCTAGTTTTGCTCTATATGTAAAGGAAAATGCACGAACCATGAATCAGGCTGCCTGCAGAGTACGGCTGGAGAAGAATGTATCAAAAGTCTTGTTTTCATAATAAATACGACTGATATGAACGAGTGAGGTGGGAAAGGAATAGGTGGCGAAGGGGAGGTACAGGAAGAGAACACATGCTTTCAGCCCTAAGAATTTACCCAAGTAAAATAAGCTTCTTATCTAAATTCCTGAACAGGAGACACCTACATGAAAGAAGTAGATTTTAGAAAGCTGGAAACAATTAACTACTTTTAGGATGCAAAAATTGTGCCGAATCATTGCATTTTACAAAGTTCTCATTGAGGTTCTGGAATTAAAGGATATGGTGTGATAAAAGAAAACTGAACACGAGGTACTGGTGTAGGTCTTTTTAGTGTCAAAGGATTTAGGGAAAAATAGGAGGTTTTCTGTGGAATAATTGAAGACTACCACTCTGTGATAAAATTAATAACAAAATAAAAAATACCCCTAATACTCGGAAAGGCCTTCGACTGTGAGAAGCTTGAGTAAATCATCTACAGAGCGAGGAGCTCTGGAAACATTAAAATAGAAAATTACCCATTTTATCCCGATTCTTGTATATTTACTCAACTCTCATGCACCTTGCACTGGAAAAAACAACAGCTCAGCTGTACTGACAATGTAAATTCTACTGCTTTAGATTCGGATCAGAATGCCAATGTGAGATGTTCACTAGTAGGGTAAGTGAAAATTTTTATATTTATATAAACTCTGAAAATGGTGACAACTGTGTTCCAAGAACAATGGATTATATCTATATATATCATTCTATATAAATAAAACAGTGTTGTCCCGTTTTACATACAATAGATATTAAAATGATTGAACTAGGGAAGTTAAGATCATTTGTTATAGTTTCGTTTCCTCTCTATATTCATTTCATATTACCGTCTATTAACATATAACAAACAGCCTTCCGAACAAATGTATGTATAGCGTATGTGTATATTTGCCCTGGGGATACTTACGGCACTTGATTTTAACTGTACCTAGATTCCAGTCATACTGGTTTCTGTAATTGTCGGTTGAACACTTGGTGGCGCTGTTGGCCAAGCTGCTGCAGAAATGGCGACGCAAATACTGTCCGCTCCATTGTTATAAAGGCGTCATTCTGCGAAGAGGAAAAAGGGATAACTGCTTGGGAAGACATTCAAGGACGAATAAGTAGCCGGGCCTCAATGCACCGGTAAGACCGCCTCCAGCAATGGGAACCACTCCGAGTCCCTGGGATCAGCTGTGCTTTGGAATGGTTCGCAGAGAAGGGAAGCTCGGCAGGAGAAGGCAAGTCCTGTGTGTCTTTCTGCTTGTTTCTGTTTGCGGGGCGGTATCGGACACCCTGCGATACTCGATGCCAGAGGAAAGGGAAAGCGGATCTTTTGTAGGCAATATCGCAAATAGGTGACCAGATGTCCCGATTTTATAGGGACAGTCCCGATTTTTGGGTATTTTTCTTATATAAGCGCCTATTACCCCCACCCCCCACCCCACCTCCCGATTTTTCACATTTGCTGTCTGGTCACCCTACTCGCAAAGGATCTGGGGCTGGATGTAAGAAAGCTCTCTGTTCGTAAGGCCAGGGTCGTTTCTTCTCAGGGCAGCCAAGAGCAGCTGCAGCTCAATGTAAACAGCGGGGATTTATTAATAGGAGAGCAAATAGACCGAAGGTGGCTGTGCGGGCCCCTCGACCCTTGCACTTTATATTTCGAACTAGTGCTGGAAGATCCATTGCAGTTATATCTGGGCGACGTGCAGATAGAGGCTATCAATGACAATTCACCTACATTCCCCCCAAAAGAGCTGATCTTGAACATTAACGGAAGTGTCTCAAACCCACACCCGCTTCCCCCTAGGAAAAGCCCAAGATTCAGACGTGGGAACAAACGGTATCCAAAGCTACACGCTCAGTTCCAATGAACACTTCCGTCTGGATGTGCAAACCCACCGGGACAGCAGTAAATATGCGGAGCTGGTGCTAGAGAAACCGCTAGATCGTAAGGAGAAGACAGAATTTAATTTGATCCTCACAGCTGCCGATGGGAGCACTCCGCAGAGGACGGGCACAGCTCAGATAGGCGTCGTTGTTCTAGATATAAATGACAACTCTCCTCAGTTCAGTCAGTCAGTCAGTGTATACGGTGAAGTTGGTGGAAAACAGTCTTCGGGGTATTCTGGTCTCTAAGGTTGAAGCCAGCGATTTGGATCATGGTTCAAATGCAGCCATCACCTATTCATTCAAGCAGATACCTAACAGTCCTCCGGTTATTCAAGTTAAACCAATTAACAGGCGAAATCGCCGTTTGGAGATTGATTGATTGATTTTGAAGAAGCAGCGATGTATGAACTGAACATTGAGGCCACCGATTCTGGGGGCCTCTCTGCACACTCTAAGTTCCTTGTGCAGGTTATCGATGTAAATGAGAATCCCCCAGAGGTGACAATCACCTCCGTAACCAGCCCAGTATCTGAGGACTCCCCCAACGAGACCGTGGTGGCCCTGTTCAATGTGAGAGACCGGGATTCCGGGGACAATGGGAAAAGAATGTGCTCCATTCAGGATAATCTTCCGTTTGCTCTTAAACCAACTTTCCAGAATTATTACGAGCTAGTGACACAAAGTCCCCTGGACAGGGAGGAAGTGCCGGAATATAACATAACCATCACAGCCACAGACCTAGGTCACCCCAGGCTAACCGCTGAGCGGGTCATCAGTGTGCAAATATGGGACATTAACGATAACCTGCCTGTGTTTAATCAGTCGCCAGACCTCATGTAGTACCTGAAGGAAAACAACAATCCCAACCAGCTGGTTGGAGCCGTGCGCGCTGATAACATGGATACAGAGCAGAATGCCGGAGTGAGGTACTTGCTATTGCCTGGGAAGGTCGGTAACTTCCAGTTGTCTTCTTACATCCCCACAAACTCCGAAAACGGGAACGTGTACGTTCTGCGGTCTCTGGATTATGAGCAAACGAGGGATTTCCAGGTTGCAGTGAGAGCTGCAGATGGCGGGTCCCCGCCACTGAGCTCTGAAGTCAGGGATTTAAAAAAAAATTAGTCCTGAAATGAACGTGGGACCAGTGGAGTCCTCTAAAGATTGGAATGTGATCATCATGCTTCTTTCTGTATTTCAGAAAGTGGGCATTAAAATTCGGTGCATTCCATAGTTCAGAAAGTTGGGTCTTGGTAAGGCTCTAGAGAAGAGTCATAGTAGTCAGGGTAGGAGAGATGAAGGCATTAATAGAGATTTTTTTCAAGAAAACTGAGTGAAGCAGCGTGATGTTTGAGGAGGATGGGTGAGGGGAGAATGATGATAGTAAGTTGCCAGCGCCCAGCTCTATGAGATGAAGAAGGAGAAGGAAAGTTCTAAGTCATGGATGGTACCAAAATTTAGGACAGTAAAGGCAAATAATTCTCAGAAGATTGAGTCTGACTGGAGGTTGCTCCTGTGGCCCAGAAAATTGAAAGGAAGCCACTCCCCTGAATTTGTATCTGTATCTATAAAGTATTTCTTTAAATATTTGTAAATTACTATAGGGATCCATTCTTACCATTAATGATTAAATAAAAGGTGAACCATCTTTCTGCTTTAGAGTGATCTCTGTTAGTCTTCTTTGTGCATCCAAGATTAGTGTAAAAAATTAGGTTTATTTTGACTTCCACGAGAGAACGTTATTTTTTTTCCTGATCCTTCTATGCTTTGAGTAGAGATCTGCTCTTTCTACCCACCTCACCAACAATGACCCGATAGCTTTTCAAAAAGGGAATGGTCTGGCCAAAAAGGGATGCGCTTACCTCAAAAGTTCTTTAGTCAGAGCTGTTAAAATTCAAACTTGATATTAAGAGTTTTTAAAGTCTAAAGAATAGACATAGTGAGTGAATCACAATGGTCTTGTGAGAAAATACCTTGAAAACTTATGTCTGCGGAAGAGAATATATTTTCAAAGGAAAACCCCAGATCAGGAGCTGAGAGCTATGCTCACAAGGTTTGATCGGGTGCAAAGGGAAGAAAATGAGATGGAGTATGACACAGAGGGTGAGAATCTTCCTGTCCCACACCACACAGAGATGACCATGGCAGTGGAACTGGCCTGATTGCTGCCCCTGAGAGTCAAGGAAGAACGTGATCACCAGAGATGGATGGCAGAATTAGGGATCAGGGAGACTCAAGGTCTCAGAATGCTGAGGAGAAAGCCCACGAGAGGCACATAGAACAAATAGCAGCAGTCAAGGCCAAAGAAGAAGATGGTGTAGAGAGGAAGGGTTTAGATTTTTTGGGATGGGGGAGCCTATACAGGAAGGATGGGCTCCACCTAGACCAAAGTGAATCCAGACTGCTGGCACTTAACATTAAAAAGGTTGCAGAGCAGTTTTTAAACTAAGAGATGGGGGAAAGCTGATTGCTGTAGAGGAGCATGTGGATCAGACAGAGACTTCTCTTAGAGGAGAGTCTATTGATAGAGATTATCTAGGAGAGGATGGAAGAGGATAAAGTATGGGCCAGATCAGATGAGAAACATTCTCATAAAAAAGAATCTGACACATCAGAAAAGGGCAGATAAATAAACAGTGACAAGTTTTTAAAGTGCTTGTACACAAATGCTAGAAATCTAAATAATAAGATGGGTGAACTAGAGTGCCTCATGTTAAAGGAGGATATTGATATAATAGGCATCACAGAAACCTGATGGAGTGAGGACAATCAATGGGACACAATCATTCCAGGGTACAAAATATATCAGAAGAACAGAACAGGTCATGCGGGAGTGGGGAGTGGTACTATATGTGAAAGAAAATGTAGAATCAAATGAAGTAAAAATCTTAAATGAATCCACATGGTCCATAGAATCTCTATGGATAGTAACTCCATGCTCTAATAAGAATATAACAGTAGGGTTCTATTATCGACCACCTGACCAGGACAGTGATAGTGACAATGAAATGCTAAGGGAGATTAGAGAGGCTATCAAAATAAAGAACTCAATAATAGTGGGGGATTTCAGTTATCCCCATATTGACTGGGTACATGTCACCTCAGGATGAAATGCAGAGACAAAATTTCTCGATTACTTTAAATGACTGCTTCTTGGAGCAGCTGGTACAGGAACCCACAAGGGGAGAGGCAATTCTTGATTTAGTCCTGAGTGGAGCGCAGGATCTGGTCCAAGAGGTAACTATAATAGGACCGCTTGGAAATAGTGACCATAATATAACCTTTAACATTCCTGTGGTGGGAAGAACACCTCAACAGCCCAACACTGTGACATTTAATTTCAGAAAGGAGAACTATGCAAAAATGACGAGGTTAGTTAAACAGAAATTAAAAGATACAGTGACTAGAGTGAAATCCCTGCAAGCTGCATGGACACTTTTCAAAGACACCAAATAGAGGCCCAACTTAAATGTATACCCCAAATTAAAAAACACAGTAAAAGAACTAAAAAAGAGCCACCGTAGCTTAACCATGTAAAGGAGGCAGTGAGAGATAAAAAGGCATCTTTTAAAAAGTGGAAGTCAAATCCTAGTGAGGTAAATGGAAAGGAGCATAAGCACTGCCAAATTAAGTGTAAAAATGTAATAAGAAAAGCCAAAAAGGAGTTTGAAGAACAGCTAGCCAAAAACTCAAAGGTAATAACAAAATGTTTTTTAAGTACATCAGAAGCAGGAAGCCTGTTAAACAAACAGTGGGGCTCCTGGATGATCGAGATACAAAAGGAGCACTTAAAGATGATAAAGTCATTACAAAGAAACTAAATGAATTCTTTGCTTCAGTCTTCACAGCTGAGGATGTTAGGGAGATTCCCAAACCTGAACCATCCTTTGTAGGTGACAAATCTGAGGAATTGTCACAGATTGAAGTGTCACTAGAGGAGGTTTTGGAATTAATTGATAAACTTAACAGTAACAAGTCACCGGGATGAGATGGCATTCACCCAAGAGTTCTGAAAGAACTCAAATGTGAAATTGCGGAAATATTAACTATGGTTTGTAACCTGTCCTTTAAATCAGCTTCTGTACCCGATGACTGGAAGATAGCTAATGTAATGCCAATATTTAAAAAGGGCTCTAGAGGTGATCCTGGCAATTACAGACCAGTAAGTCTAACGTCAGTACCAGGCAAATTAGGTGAAACAATAGGAAAGAATAAAATTGTCAGACACATAGAAGAACATAACTTGTTGGGCAAAAGTCAACATGGTTTCTGTAAAGGAAAATCATGTCTTACTAATCTATTAGAGTTCTTTGAAGGGGTCAACAAACATGTGGACAAGGGGGATCCAGTGGACATAGTTTACTTTGATTTCCAAAAAGCCTTTGAAAAGTTCCCTCACCAAAGGCTCTTACGTAAATTAAGTTGTCATGGGATAAGAAGGAAGATCCTTTCAGGGAATGAGAACTGGTTAAAAGACAGGGAACAAAGGGTAGGAATAAATGGTAAATTTTCAGAATGGAGAGGGGTAACTAGTGGTGTTACCCAAGGGTCAGTCCTAGGACCAATCCTATTCAACTTATTCATAAATGATCTGGAGAGAGGGGTAAACAGTGAGGTGGCAAAGTTTGCAGATGATACTAAACTGCTCAAGATAGTTAAGACCAAAGCAGACTGTGAAGAACTTCAAAAAGATCTCTCAAAACTAAGTGATTGGGCAACAAAATGGCAAATGAAATTTAATGTGGATAAATGTAAAGTAATGCACATTGGAAAAAATAACCCCAACTATACATACAATATGATGGGGGCTTATTTAGCAACAACTAATCAGGAAAGAGATCTTGGAGTCATCATGGATAGTTCTCTGAAGATGTCCACGCAGTGTGCAGTGGCAATCAAAAAAGCAAACAGGATGTTAGGAATCATTAAAAAAGTGATAGAGAATAAGATGGAGAATATCTTATTGCCTTTATATAAATCCATGGTACACCCATATCTTGAATACTGCATACAGATATGGTCTCCTCATCTCAAAAAAGATATACTGGCATTAGAAAAGGTTCAGAGAAGGGCAATTAAAATCATTAGGGGTTTGGAATGGGTCCTATATGAGGAGAGATTAAAGAGGATAGGACTTTTCATCTTGGAAAAGAGGAGACTAAGGGGGGATATGATAGAGGTATATAAAATCATAAGTGGTGTGGAGAGAGTGGATAAGGAAAAGTTATTTACTTGTTCCCATAATATAAGAACTAGGGGCCAACAAATGAAATTAATGGGCAGCAGGTTTAAAACAAATAAAAGGAAGTTCTTCACACAGCGCACAGTCAACCTGTGGAACTCCTTGCCTGAGGAGGTTGTGAAGGCTAGGACTATAACAAGATTTAAAAGAGAACTAGATAAATTCATGGAGGTTAAGTCCATTAATGGCTATTAGCCAGGATAGATAGGTAAGGAATGGTGTCCCTAGCCTCTGTTTGTCAGAGGGTGGAGATGGATGTCAGGAGAGAAATCACTTGATCATTACCTGTTAGGTTCACTCCCTCTGGGGCACCTGGCATTGGCCACTGTCGGTAGACAGGATACTGGTCTGGATGGACCTTTGGTCTGACCCAGTATGGCCTTTCTTTTATGAGAAAATGGAGAATGGGAGTGCAGGCTGAAGGTGATTATGGAAAACTGATCTGATGGCCCAGGAGCAATTGTTGTGGATAGGTTTCAGAGTAGCAGCCGTGTTAGTCTGTATCCGCAAAAAGAACAGGACCTGTTCTTTTTGTTGTGGATAGTTACAGATGAGGTAAAGGCAGCCATCTGTGACAAAAAACAAAATCCTCCACCATTTTTGAGGCTGAAGAAATTGCTGATTGAATATGTTGAATCGAAGGCCCATCAGAGGCACAAATCCCAGGGGAATGAAAATCCCCATGACATCCTGGTGAAGAGGGGATTGGAAATAAACCTAACCCCAACTTTGATTAAAAAAGCCCTCTAGAGTCAAGGGTTTAAAATCCCCTACCAAAAGGGAAGACAAGTATTCTGTCATCACTAAGGGACTCCGGCCAAATGCATAACCAAAATGCCTGAGGCTCAAGGGAACCCCATGATCTGTGCCCAGCGCCCCGGTGAATACCACCACCATTGCTTCAGAGGTAGTGGTGGAGCAGGAGGAAATCCTAGTGAACTATATTAGGACTGGATCTTGGGAGGGTAGTGAAGAATTTATTAAAAATGCAAAGGTAAATGGCATAGATTGTTAGGGCTGGAGGGACACAGCAGCCCAAGTCACTTTGATCAGGGAAAGTTTGGTGAGGTGGGGGAGACAGAATTCCTGGTAAACACTTAAATGTATTAGCTTTGGCCAAATTCCCCTAGTTTTTCAGCACTTCATTGATTTTAGAAAGGTAAATGCCATCCCCTAACCCTGCTCTTTACCCCACACCCAGGACAGAAGACCTACTGGATCTATTGGGGAGTAAAAAGTACATCAGTAATCTGAATTTAATTTAAGGGTATAGGCCAGAGGTGGGCAAAGTACAGAACGGGGGCCTCATCTGGCCCTCCAGACATTTTAATCCAGCCCTCGAGCTCCCAATGGGGATCAGGGTCATGGCCTTGCCCCACTCTGCGCAGCTCCCAGAAGCAGCAGCATGCCCCCCTCCAGCTCCTACACGTAAGGGCAGCTAGGAGGCTCTGCACACTGCCCCTAGTGCTGCCCCCACAGCACCCATTGGCCAGGAACTGTGCCCAATGGGGTTGCGCCTGCAGACAGGACAGCGCACAGAGCTGCCTAGCCGCGCCTCCGTGTAGGAGCCGGAGGAGGGACATGCCACTGCTTCTGGGCGCTGCTTGAGGTAAGCACCGCTGCACCCCTGACCCTCTCCTGTGCCCCGACCCCCTGCCCCAGCCCTGATCCCCCTCCCACCAGCCAAACCCCTCAGACCCTGCCCGGAGCACCCTCCTGCACTCCCAACCCCTTATCCCCAGCCCCACCCCAGATCCCACACCCTCCACTGCATCCCAACTCCCTACTTCAGTCTGGAGCCCCTTCCCGCATCCTGAACTTTTCATTTCTGGCCCCACCCCAGAGCCTGCACCCCCAGCCGGAGCCCTCGCCCCAACCACCAATTTCGTGAGCATTCATGGACCACTATACAATTTCCATACCCAGATATGGCCCTCGGGCCAAAAAGTTTGCCCACCTCTGGTATAGGCAAATTCCCTTAGATGCTGATGTCCAGGAAAAGTCAGCTTTCATAGTGGAATCTGGTCTATGTGGATGTGGGGGCTACCTTTCAAAGGCTAATCAAATAATTGCTACAAAACTAGGGGAATATTGCTCCCTCCTTTCCCCCGACACCATTCCCCCGTATTCAGTACCGAAGCTGACACTTCATGCTCATAATTGAGAAAGTTACTAGAAGCTGTAGCTAGAGTAGAATCATATTTTCAAGTATCTGTGCCACATACTCAGAAAGGAAGATATTTTCATAGCATCTCTGTGGCTCCCTCAATCACATTATTGCAAGAAGAACTGAAATAAATGTAGATATAGTTAAGTGGAAAAATCAAAATGATAACGTTATCCAATGAAAACAATTTAATAGAATCAATTATTTTAGTGGCGGCGCTGTTGATCATAGACCAGCACATCCTTTAGCCATATGAGTTAGGAAGCAATGTTCACGCTAAGCCGAAGGAAACACCATCTTAACTGTTCGGGAGGAATAGCTGAAAAATGGTGTAAGGATGTTTTAAATGCATTCAGGGACAGCAATTAATAGCCGAATTACTCGCAATTAAGGTACAATATTGGACGCCAAGAAAATGGCCGGAAAGCACCGTGATTGCTTTAAAAAGACTCTGTCTTTTGTTGAAGTAAAATGGCGTGGATCAAGCGGATCCATGAAAAGGCAAGTAGCCTAGTTTATTCTCTAGCTGTGTGTGTGCCGGGTGTGATCCGAAACAATTCCGTGTTCTTTAGCTGTGGACATGGAAAGTGACTACTTTGTCACCAATATTGCAAAGGACTTAGGGGCTGCTGTTAGCCAGCTGTCCGCTCCTAGGTCTGTCCGCTCCTAAGGTCCGCATTGTTTCTGAATCTAAACACCCGGGATATGCCAATAAAAGAGAAACTGGACCGAGAGAAAATCTGCCCGGAAAGTGAGATCTGTAACATATTCTTGGAAACCCTATTGTCTCCAGTCCAAGCATAAGTGGTGGAGGTTTCTTACATAAACGATCATTCCCCTCTGTTCCGTTCCCCGAAAATGAAATGGTTGTAGAGATGCCGGAAACCACATCCGTTGGGTCTGGCGTTCCTCTGGACAGTGCCCAAGATTTACCTGTGAGAGGCAATAGCCTTCAGATCTACACGCCGAGTTCCGATGAACTTTTCTCCTTAGCTCTCAGGGTTAACGAGGGTGGCTTTAAATGCTCAGAGCTGGTACTGCAGAAGCACTTAGACCGGGACGAGAAGCAGGAGATTAGTTTTACTGCAACCAATGGGGATTCTCCACCCAGGTCTGGCACAGGCCAGGTCTGCGTTATAGTCCGGGATGGCAATGATAACACCCTTGTCTTTACTCGCGCGATTTACTAAACCCGTCTTCCGGAAAACAGCCCATTGACCAGTAAATCAGAAAGATGTCGTCAGCTATTTCAGCTACACTGTCACCGGAGCAAAACGAATCTGTGGAAGGGTGGATTTTGAGAAAGCTAAAAGTTATCTGATGGAGCGTAGCGCCACAGACGACGGGGGTCTGTCTGCTTACTGCAAAGTCCTCGTGGAGGTTCTGAATGTGAATGAGAACCCGCCGGAGATAGCATTCATATCCTTCACCAGCCCTATCCCCGAGGAGTCCCCCCAAGGACAGTGGTGGCCCTGTCAGTATCAGAGACGCAGATTCCATGGACAACTTGAAGGAAAGCATCGGCCCAGCTGTACTGATTGGCAATGTAAATGCTGTTGATTTAGATTCAAAGCAGAAGGCCAAAATGAAATATTCCTTAGTGCAGAGTCAGATAAGTGAGCTACCTTATATCTCCATAAATTTTGAAAATAGTAATATGTCTGTTCTCAGAACCCTGGATAAGAGGTAAAAAGGTAAGAGGTTGCCAGGTTGCAGGGAGAGTGGCGGGTGGCAGCTCTGAAGTCCAAGAGGCGCTGTAGTCGTCATCTGACTTGTTAAAATTGATAAAAATGACAAAGCCCTGTTCATGTTATACCGTCTGCAGAACAGCACCTCCACCCTGGTTCTGAGAGCAACGGAGGCGAGTTACGTTGTGGCTAAGGTGGCGGCATTGATTCTGGTCAGAATTTTTGGTTTTCCTACGGGCTGCTGAAGGTCACAGACCCGGATCACTGTCGGACTCCAAAATGGAGAAGTAAAGACCAATTACGGAGAGAGATCACGTTAAGCCAAAATTATTTGTTGTCTAAACAATGGACACCTGCCCTAATCCAGTGCTGCTACGCTAAATATACTGCTAGTGGATGGGTTTTCAGATGTGCATATACATGTGTAAGTACGTAAGAGGAGCAGCATGGCATATTAAATATAAATATATACTTAGATCGAAATTGGCTTCGCCAGAACTACATATCTGATGGTTGATCAACACTGAGTTCTGGTTTATCAGGCCTCAGTTTCCTAGTTTTCCTATTAAGGACCCAAATAAAGAAGAGCATTATAGGACTTCGGTGGGCACCCAAGATATCTCTAACCTCGCGGAAGAAACAGAAGCCACGGGACACATGAGAGAATTGCATCGAGGTGGTTTTATGGTATTTACCTGTGGAAAATAAACGTTCTGGGATGTTAGAGAAGAAAGGATGTGGAAATATCAGAATCCATTTTATTTCTCTATTAATTTATATTTCTCTCTCGTATAATGGGAAATAACCTGGGTTAAGACTTTTCTTACTATGAAATATTATAATCACAAATTATACTTAAAAGAGAAATCTTTGCCATGCAGAGAGTAACTTACACGCAATAAGTTTACACTGTAAAACCATGCATGTCTTATTTTAGCTGAGCCACGAGGTGGCGATATTGCCAAAGACGGTGCTGAAAATGCAGCTTTTCAGACTCCATCAGCCTTCAGTGGAAGCTGCATTGACATCTGAATCCAGACGACAACGGCTCTGCGCCGGGAACGAGTGACAAAGGATTACAGGGAAAGGGCGGCTGGAATAATTACAAATAAAGTCAATATCGGAGGACAAATCGTTTCCCCACTAGCACAACATATGAATGGCTGCAGCAGCTTTGCAGAGAGGCCCGTGTTTCAGATCTGACCCGGGAATGGCTGGAGGAATGGAGAATCGCTCCAGGAAAAGGCATGTTCTGTCTCTCTTTCTATGTCTGTGTGTGTTCCTGGCGGCGTGTGAGACGATCCGCTATTCTGTGCCTGAAGAGAAGAAAAGCGGGTCCCTACTTGCTAATATTGCAAAGGATTTGAAATTGGATGTAGGGAAATTGTCTGGTCGCAGTGCTCGCCTAGTTTCTAAAAACACCAAAGAGTATTTTGAGCTGAACACAGGATCCGGGGATGTGACAATAAAGGAGAAAATAGACCGTGAGGATCTGTGCGGACAGAGCGACCCGTGTTTGCTGCAATTCGAAATTGTGTTGGAAAATCCACTGCAGCTGTACCGAATAGAGGTGCAGATCGAAGATGAGAATGACAATTCCCCTAAATTCTCTAAAAAAGAATTCGTTTTTAAAATGCCGGAACAGATCCCCATAAACACCCGCTTCCCCTTGGAAGGAGCCCAAGATTTAGACATAGGAACAAATGGCATCCAGAGCTACGCAATAAACCCCAATAAGCATTTCCGTCTGGATGTACAAACCCTGGTTCAAATGCAGAAATCACCTATTCATTCAGGGAGGTGCCTGACAGATTCCTCAAATTATTCAAATTAAATCAATCATCTGGAGAAATCGCT
>NW_020665189.1:3101318-3183329 GCF_002925995.2 Terrapene triunguis | reverse complement strand
TTGACTACATTTATTTCAGAAGCATTTTGGCTGTAGAGCAGTGTTATCTGTCCTTTGTACAATATTCCTAAGGAGTCTCGATGAAGTCTAAAATTTTAGAAGGAAATTGAGGCTGAACTTTCTTCTTCAGCAGTGTTTTTGCTGAGATGCGGATTTTAGGACTAATGCGTCAATATGTAATGAAGGAGATCGGGGAAACAAAGTAAAACAGAAGTATCCAAGGAAAATGTATACCCCCCCCATATGTAAGCTACATCTTAGTTGTCCACCAAACCCTTTTCTATGTGAGCAGCAAGCAATGGCAGAGTTTTCAATGAGGGGGATATTTATTGAAAGAATGGGCAATGATTGCTTAAATCCTGTAAAATCACCATCAGTTCGAGCTTCACGAGCTTTTGTACCCATGACAATCAACGTGGATGTTATAGGCCAGTATTATATGCACACTGCTGATATAGCGGCAGTTAGTGGTATTAACAGGATTTTTATAGGCAGCAAGTGTGGGAAATGGGTGAAGAATGGAATAGAGTCCAGAGTCCAAGGAGAGGCAATAATCTAGAGCAACTAAGGAAACTCACTGTGTACAAGTAATTTCCGATTGCTATGGATGTGTATGTGTAGAAACACCGGGGGCTAGTACCTTGTCCAACAGTGCTGAAAATAGAGGGTCAGGTCCTCAGCTGTGGAAAAACTCCGATAGGCGCAACTGATGGTTGGGGAGGCGTAATTCAATATAAAGCAGTCGGGCTTGGTACCACTCAGCTCTCTGTTTTTGTGTTGAATGGACGGAAGTTTATAGCCCGTGGGAAGTAATAATAGTGACTGTTTTGCATTATAAGATTGAATGTGTTTAATGATTGTAGGATAACACACAGGAGGCCGTATCCAAACACATTCTCCTGACATTACAGTTGGTGGTGGATAATATTTATATCCTCTCTGCGGGAAACTATGGCACTGACTCATATTGTACTGTCCCTGAAGCAAACCCCGCAGGAAGAGAGGGCCCAGGAGATTCCACTTCATGGAGTTTGCTACTGATCTTACCCTCAGGTGGAGGGATGTATTAAGGGAGAAAAGGAAGGTGCACAAAGAATACAAGGAGTTTGGATCGATGGGAGAAATAAATCTGACTCCTCAGAGGGGATGTTCCCCATGTTCTTCTCTGGCTCCCCACACTCTGTAGCAGCCCCCTCCTCCCCTTTCTCTGTTTTCTCCATGGACAGAGGAAATCCAGAAGCCAAATATGATGGAATCATCACCTCCCGCTGGTCTTGCTTGAAGAATTTCTGCTGGTTCGGGAGGGGAGCAGGCATTAGAATTAACTGTAAAAATGGGGGAACGTGATGCGAAACTTAATACCCCCTATTCTACACACAGTGGCCAAATTCCATCATTTTCTGCTCCCTTCCACCAGAACAAAGGTGAAGGAGCATCTAGCCTTTAGTAAATACAGAGAAAGCAGCTCAAGAATAAGTGCTGCCTTAATTCTGGCTCTTCGTTTTCTAGATAATGGATACAACTAAAATGAGGTTTTATGGGCCCGGTGTTTGCAAAGAGTTTACAGAATTTTTCCCCTCCAAAGAGAGAGAGAGAGAGAGAGAGAGAGAGAGAGTTACAATAATCAAGCAGTATTTCAGATAGAGTTGGTCATTCAAGAATAATTTTGTGAAACCAGTCCTAACAAATACCTTGAATCTAGGAACTTGAGGTTGTTGTGACTATTAGTAATGGCTAATTGGTGAATTATTATTACTATACATGAATATGTGTATAGCTTTTTTTTAAAACCTATAGATTACAGTCTTTTTTTCTCTGTAAAAATGAAATGAAGGTTTTAGATATCTTAATCTACTGCCAAGAATCCTGGATTAATTAAAACAGAGATCTCTATTTGTGAAAGTAAAGTGTACTCCCAAAGACATTTTAATATAAATGGTCATTTCTAATTATTACCTAAAGATAAACTGGAATTCAACATAATTAATGAATTCTTTGATTATAGTAATTTCTTTGGGGAGAACAGTCTGGATTTGGATACCTAAGATAGAATGGCAAAATGCTCCAAAAGAAAACCCGCACTTCCCCTTCAGAAGATGTAAACAGCAAATACAAAACTGATATTAAAGACATCAGTATGCCAGCTGGTGTAAATCGACATAGTGCCACTGAAGTAAATGGTGGTTGGGGGCGGGAACCAGTTTACAGCATAAGAGCATCTGAGCATTTGGCACTTTGACAGCCCTGATCATGAAAAAAATCAGAGTTTATGCTGGCACTTTATAGGGGTTACACAGCATTCCTACAGAAAGTATTAACCAACAGTTAATCAGTTGCTATCAAAAGAAGTTATTCTTAACTCTTACAAATCTATTTTTAAAAAATTAAGACCGATCTAGTTGGTTATTGTTACTGCTAATGATCCTGGCCACACATTTTTAAATTGGCTCATGATTTTTGAAGCCTACCTTTTTGATGCCCAGTATTAGACACTCAAGCCCTGATTTTTCAGAGTCATTGAGTACCCATCACTCCCATTGAGTTCTGTGGAAGTTCTGGGTACTGAACAGTTCTGAAAACTAGGCCCAAGATGTCTGGAATTGGACACACACAACCAATGACCACATTTGAACATTTTGGCTTAAACAAACAGCAAGATAATGATCTTTTTGAATCAGCCACCTAAATTACCATAAAGCTTTTCCAGATTTGTAATTGTAAACACCTCACAGGGGATGTAAGATGTTCCAGACAGTTTCTGAAAGACAGAAATACAAATAGAAATACAACAAAGTGGATATGGCTGTATTTGGCTTATCAAATTACATTTACTTCTGAATTTTCACATTGTAAAATTTCCCTCCGAATTATATAGATACACAGTGCCATCTTTTAGGATATAATTAAACATGAGCATTTATATTATACGATGTAGGTACAGGCCAGATCCTGCTCCCATTGAAATAAATGACAAAACTTCTGTTGACTTCAAATAGAACGGTATCCCAGCCACAGTTCTGTAAGATGAAGCCCTGATTGCATGTCCCCCATTGCATACTAATGCCTGCATTCTTCATAACAGCCGATAATGACACCACATCATTCTATATTGTTTGCAGGGCAGAGCTTCTGTCTCTGAAGACTCCATACCCAGATCTTCAGGCGCAGGCTGTATTGTTAACAAGGTGATAGGGATAAATGAGAACTGTGGTCAAAATGGTTGGCTTTCCTACCAATAGATGAGAACAACCAACTCGGCTCTGTTCAACTGTCAACTGTCAACTGTCAACTGTCAGACACCATAAAGGAGAAATGAGAATCAAGAGGCTTATCGCCCTCCAAGAAACTTTCAAGAAGGTACAGGCCCTTTCCGTAAGAGAGCAAGGATATGTATTTCTACATTATGTAATTCTTTATTCCTGGTTTTTCACTTAGACCTTTGCATTTGTGGTATGGCTATTGAAGAAGAGTAGGAGCTCCTATAGCATGCTTTCTTTGTAGATTCCACCTAGCCCTTAGTGTATTGTTGTTAGAGCTTAACAACTTCTACTTTATCTAGATATAAAGGAAACATAATAACTCAAACCTAAGCTTTAACAGTAAGTTATCATAAACCACCTTCCCTATGATTCTCCCTTACGGAGATGATTATGTAATAGTGTGTTGATTTTCTGAAACCTCTTTTCAATGTACAAGTTTAATGTCCAATGAAAATTAAGAATAAATGTCACTTACAAAGTAATTATGTATTAACAAATAGAAGCTAGTTAAATTAAAGCTGCTTGGCCGCAACGTACATTGCATATTTGGTTGGGAGGTTGAGCTTTGTATATATTGTAAAATGTGTATTTTCAAAATTGTAGTCTTTTTTTTCTAACCATATGAAACTGAAACTAATAGTTATAAAGCATTTCGAGATCCTTGCTTAAAAGATACTGTAGAAGTGAAGAGTAATATTGCATTAGTAGTATGTTAGTAAAATAGGTTAAAAGTGATACAATCAACTTTAAACACTATGTAGTGAGTAATGAGTTAAGATAAATCTCTTTCCTTCTGTCTTCATTTAATTTCATTACCAAATATAATATTTAAGATAAAGGGAACATGGTGTAATTTTCCACGTTGTTTACGAGGTTTTAAAAATCGAGTTTCTGGTAACCATAACACTAATAAAAACAATTTTTAAAAGGGCGTTAGATTGACTTTTTTATCCGTTGATTCTGAGGATTGGTAGCTGTGCTGCCAGATCAGGTTCTGTGAAGCAAAGTCATCAGGGGACATGTTCTTAAAGCACTGATTTCTAATGACCTGTTCTGGGGTCTGGTGGATGGGCTGTCCCTCCAGAATGTGAGGGCTTGTGGCCCGTGTATGCAGGAAGGATGGCTATGAAATCTGATTCCATTGCTGGCAGGTGGAGAGGAAGAGAGTGTGGGAAACTACAGACCTGTAAACATGTCCTCTTTTACATTAATGAGTCACTGCCAGGCAGCAAAGGAAATGCAGCTCCCATTGAAGTCAGGCAAACATTGGTTCTGTCTACAAATCTTCATTAGATGGGAGAAGTCGGAGAAATTTCTTCTAACATTTAACTAAAACATAAAAGGAATGAAAAATGTATCAGACAAAAGAATACCTGGAACAATGTTTTTAAAAACTAGAGTTAAAGGTAGGTTCTTAAATCCCCATACTGACACCTAAATAACAACCTAATTTTCCAAAGTGCTGAGCGTCCAGCACCTTCCATCGAAGCCAGTGTAATTGCGCCTGTTCAGCACTTTCAAACACTAGACCAATCCTTTGTAGGTGCCTAAATATGGTTTAAGAACCTAACTTCAGGCCATCACATCTGAAAATCTTGAACCCTTGTACAAAACTGGACTGCAAGAGCCCCTCCCCTTTTCCAGTGCCGAACTTCAAATGTGAGGGGAGGAGAAATTTTTTTTTTTTTTGCGTCTGCACTCAATAGATCTGTCATATTTTAGGGGGAATCCAGTACCTATAAACTATTAGCTGGGTATTCCCAGGGTCCAAGGACATTTAACCTATTTGGCACTATTTTTACTATTGTGGGGGGCCTCTGGCGGTGTTTTAGTGCAGAGTTCCTTTTTGGGCCTATAGCAGAAGTTTGTCATCTTAAAATTATTAATTATTATAACAACTGCTTCTAACTGTTAGAGCAGTCAGCAACTTCTCCCAATAACTTGCCAAAGCTCTAGACATAGGATTCCTTCCTTATTGTGCTCCTCCATTCAAACCTAGATGTAATTTTCACCCTTGACATCGTTTACGGTGTTTGCGCTCTTTCTGCTTTCCCATTTCTTTCTTGGAACCTGTGCTGCTCAGATGGTTTTAGATTCCTGGTGCTCCTAGTAGTAAATTTCCCAACCTTGTATCTTCGCTGAGCATAGGTTCTACCTGTCTCATTCAGGGATCCCACTTCTAGCTGACGTTCTTCCATATTTTTCTGGATTCTTATTATACTTTCCTGTCCTTTATTCAGGAACATTCAGTCTTTGGGAAATAGTCATAGCAATTTCCCCATACTTCCTGCTATGACTACGGAATTAGGGTCTGATGTCCCTCCATCGAAGTGAAAGGAATTTCTGACTTCAGTGGGAACAGGAATGTATTTACTCAGAACGCTGGAAAATGCGATCAGGTTAGGGTTTAACATGAGATACACACATGTAAATAACCGTGTATTTTCAACATGCTATCACTGATTAAATAGAGCCTAGAAACACAGGAAATGATCCATCCGAACACGGTGAAGTCATTGTTAGAGTCTGTCATGACAGAAATATTCTGAAAAGCTGAGCAACTGCAATTGTGACTATCCCAGTATTGAATCATTCTCTGCCTGAGTTCATGGCTGCTTTTTCCCACCGTCAGACACCACATATTGGAAGATGGGAGAGAGGATTTTCTCCATTCATTAACACTTTCCTTTTAAGACAGTTGTTAAATGATTGACATCTGATGGAACAGAAAAAACTATCAAAATATTACGTTTCCAACATATTTCGAAATTCTGTTAATTTTCCTAAAGGTCATGGAAGCTCCTTACTCAGGGGCGCCATTTCAGATTTTGGTTGGGGGGGGAGGGGACTTTAACCGCGATTTTGGCAGATAGGAGCACTGTATCTAATTCCTATATAAAAGAAAGAAAATTAAATAAATATTAGACCCACTCAGCTCTAATACTAACATGTTCTTACATCTTGTGGCAAGTCACTTAAGGGACCTGGTTAGGTTAAAATGTTAATGTATATTTTTATTTTGTTACTAACTTTGTGGAGAGAGAGAGAGGCCTGGTCTACACTACGGGCTAGGTCGAATTTAGCCACGTTAGGTCGATTTAAAAATGACTGCATATACACAGCCAACCCCGTTCCATCGACCTAAAGGGCTCTTAAAATCAACTTCTGTACTCCTTCCCGATGAGGGGAGTAGTGCTAAAATTGACCTTGCTGGGTCGAATTTGAGGTAGTGCGGACACAAATCGATGGTATTGGCCTCTGGGAGCTATCCCAGAGTGCTCCATTGTGACCACTCTGGACAGCACTTTGAACTCCGATGCACTAGCCAGGTATACAGGAAAAGCCCCGGGAACTTTTGAATTTCATTTCCTGTTTGGTCAGCATGGTGAACTCAGCAGCACAGGTGACCATGCAGTCCCCCCAGAATCATAGAGCATAGAATGTTTCTACGATCCCCCTATCATATCCGTCCCTGAAGTTATCGCAGATTAGAAGGCAAAAAAACCAAAACCTGCACTCGTGATGACATGTTTTCCTCCTGCACTGAGAGGGCACAACTTAATACATGGAGACATTCAGTGGCAGAAGCCAGGAAAGAATTAAGTGAGTGCGAAAAGCGGAGGCAGGATGCAATGCTGAGGCTAATGGGGGAGCAAATGGACATGATGAAGTGTCTGTTGGAGCTGCAGGAAAGTCAACAAGAACACAGACCCCCACTGCTTCCACTGTATAACCGCCTCCCCTCCTCCCCATGTTCCATAGCCTCCTCACCCAGATGCCCAGGTTGAGATAGAAGTAAGAGACAGACTTGTTGAAAGTCTCTGGGTAAGGATAAAAGGGGTAAAAAAACAAGGGTAATGTCATGGTAGGGGTCTACTCCAGAACACCAAACCAGAAAGAAGAGGTGGATGAGGCTTTTTTTAAACAACTAACAAAATCATCCAAATCACAGGATTTGGTGGTGATGGGGGACTTCAACTACCCAGACATCTGCTGTGAAAATAACACAGATAATCCAGCAAGTTCTTGGAATGTATTGGAGACAATTTTTTTTTTTATTTCAGAAGGTGGAGAAAGCTACTGGGGGGAGGCTGTTCTAGATTTGATTTTGACAAATAGGGAGGAACTGGTTGAGAATTTGCAAGTGGAAGGCAACTTGGGTGAAAGTGATCATGAAATGATATAATTCATGATTCTAAGGAATGGTAGGAGGGAGAACAGCACAATAAAGACAACGGATTTCAAGAAGGCCTAACATAGTGAATGCTAATGGGAAGGGGGTAGGTTTAGCAGATAAAATAAAAAAAGAACAAGTTAAAAATCACTTAGAAAAGTTAGATGCCTGCAAGTCACAGGGCCTGATGAAATGCATCCTAGAATACTCAAGGAGCTAATAGAGGAGGTATCTGAGCCTCTAGCTATTATCTTTGGAAAATCATGGGAGGCGGGAGAGATTCCAGAAGATTGGAAAAGGGCAAATATAGTGCCCATCTATAAAAAGGGAAATAAAAACAACCCAGGAAACTACAGACCAGTTAGTTTAACTTCTGTGCCAGGGAAGATAATGGAGCAAGTAATTAAGGAAATCATCTGCAAACACTTGGAAGGTGGTAAGGTGATAGGGAACAGCCAGCATGGATTTGTAAAGAACAAATCCTGTCAAACCAATCTGATAGCTTTCTTCGATAGGATAACGAGTCTTGTGGATAAGGGAGAAGCTGTGGATGTGGTATACCTAAACTTTAGTAAGGCATTTGATACGGTCTCGCATGATATTCTTATCGATAAACTAGGCAAATACAATTTAGATGGAGCTACTATAAGGTGGGTGCATAACTGGCTGGATAACCGTACTCAGAGAGTTGTTATTAATGGTTCCCAATCCTGCTGGAAAGGCATAAGGAGTGGGGTTCCGCAGGGGTCTGTTTTGGGACCGGCTCTGTTCAATATCTTCATTAACGACTTAGATATTGGCATAGAAAGTACGCTTATTAAGTTTGCGGATGATACCAAACTGGGAGGGATTGCAACTGCTTTGGAGGACAGGGTCATAATTCAAAATGATCTGGACAAATTGGAGAAATGGTCTGAGTTAAACAGGATGAAGTTTAACAAAGACAAATGCAAAGTGCTCCACTTAGGAAGAAAAAATCAGTTTCACACATACAGAATGTGAAGAGACTGTCTAGGAAGGAGTACGGCAGAAAGGGATCTGGGGGTTATAGTGGACCACAAGCTAAATATGAGTCAACAGTGTGATGCTGTTGCAAAAAAAGCAAACGTGATTCTGGGATGTATTAACAGGTGTGTTGTGAGCAAGACACGAGAAGTCATTCTTCCGCTCTACTCTGCTCTGGTTAGGCCTCAGCTGGAGTATTGTGTCCAGTTCTGGGCACCGCATTTCAAGAAAGATGTAGAGAAATTGGAAAGGGTCCAGAGAAGAGCAACAAGAATGATTAAAGATCTTGAGAACATGACCTATGAAGGAAGGCTGAAAGAATTGGGTTTGTTTAGTTTGGAAAAGAGAAGACTGAGAGGGGACATGATAGCAGTTTTCAGGTATCTAAAAGGGTGTCATAAGGAGGAGGGAGAAAACTTGTTCACCTTAGCCTCTAAGGATAGAACAAGAAGCAATGGGCTTAAACTGCAGCAAGTGAGGTCTAGGTTGGACATTAGAAAAAAGTTCCTAACTGTCAGCGTGGTTAAACACTGGAATAAATTGCCTAGGGAGGTTGTGGAATCTCCATCTCTGGAGATATTTAAGAGTAGGTTAGATAAATGTCTATCAGGGATGGTCTAGACAGTATTTGGTCCTGCCATGCGGGCAGGGGACTGGACTCGATGACCTCTCGAGGTCCCTTCCAGTCCTAGAATCTATGAATCTATGAATCTATGAAGGCAGACTTTAGCAAACTCAGGGAATTGGTAGGTAAAATACTATGGGAAGCAAGTCTAAGGGGAAAAACAATTGAAGACAGTTGGCAGTTTTTCAAAGAAACATTATTAAGGGCACAAGAGCAAACTATCCTACTGCATAGGAAAGATAGGAAGTATGGCAAGAGACCACCCTGGCTTAACCAGGAGATCTTTAATGATCTAAAACACAAAAAAAGAGTCCTACAAAAAGTGGAAACTCAGTCAAATTACAAAGGATGAATATAAACAAATAACACAAGTATGTAGGGACAAAAATTAGAAGAGCCGAGGCACAAAACGAGATCAAACTAGCTAGGGACATAAAAGGAAACAATACAACATCCTACAAATAAATTAGAAGCAAGAGGAACACCAAGGACAGAGTAGGCCCGTTAGTCAATGAGGAGGGAAAGACAATAACAGAAAATGTGGAAATGACAGAGGTGCTTAATGACTTCTTTGTTTCAGTTTTCACTAAGAAGGTTTGTGGTGATTGGACATCTAACATAGTCAATGCCAGTGAAAATGAGATAGGATCAGAGTCTAAAATAGGGAAAGAACAAGTCAAAAATTACTTAGACAAGATAGATGTCTTCAAATCACCAGGGTCTGATTAAATGCATCCTAGAATACTCAAGGAGCTGACTGAGGAGAGATCTGAGCCATTATCAATTATCTTTGAAAAGTCGTGGAAGATGGGAGGCATTCCAGAAGACTGGAAAAGGGCAAATATAGTGCCCATCTATAAAAAGGGAAATACGGACAACCCGGGGAATTACAAACCAGTCAGCTTAACTTCTATACCTGGAAAGATAATGGAGCAAATAATTAAGCAATCAATTTTCAAACACCTAGAAGAAAATAAGGTGATAAATAACAGTCAGCATGGATTTGTCAAGAACAAATCATGTCAAACCAACCTGATAGCTTTCTTTGACAGGGTAACAAGCCTTGTAGATAGGGGCAGGACTGGCACCAGCCAGCAAAGCAAACACATGCTTGGGGCGGCACAATTCCAGGGGCAGCCATTCTTTTTTTTGCTTGGGCAGTTGCACTCTTGGAGCTTGGGGCAGCACATTTTTTGCTTGAGGCGGCAAAAAACCTAGAGCCAGCCCTGGATAGGGGGAAGCAGTAGACATGGTATATCTTAACTTTAGTAAGGCTTTTGATACTGTCTTGCATGACCTTTTCATAAACAAACTAGGGAAATACAGCCTAGATGGAGCTACTATAAGGTGGGTGCATTACTGGTTGGAAAATCATTCCCAGAGAATAGTTATCAGTGGTTCACAGTCATGCTGGAAGGGCATAACAAGCGGGGCCCCTCAGGGATCAGTTCTGGGTCTGGTTCTGTTCAATATCTTCATCAATGATTTAGACAATGGCACAGAGAGTACACTTACAAAGTTTGTGGACGATACCAAGCTGGGAGGGGTTCCAAGTGCTTTGGAGGATAGGATTAAAATTCAAAATGATCTGGACAAACTGGAGAAATGTCTAGAGAAACCAGAGAAATGGTAAATATGATTAAATTAAATAAGGACAAATGCAAAGTACTCCACTTAGGAAGGAACAATCAGTTGCACACATACAAAATCGGAAATGACTGCTTAGGAAGGAGTACTGCAGAAAGGGATCTGGGTGTCCTAGTGGAGCTAAATAGGAGTCAACAGTGTAACACTGTTGTAAAAAAAGCAAACATAATTCTGGGATCTATTAGCAGGAGTATTGTAGGCAAGACACAAGAAGTAATTCTTTCGCTCTACTCCGCAATGATTAGGCCTCAACTGCAGTATTGTATCCAGTTCCGGACACCACATTTCAGGAAAGATTTGGACAAACTGGAGAAAGTCCAGAGAAGAGCAACAAAAATGATTAAAGGTCTAGAAAACATGACTTATGAGGGAAAATTGAAAAGACTGGGTTTGTTTAATTTGGAGAAGAGAAGACTGAGAGGGGACATGATAACAGTTTTCAAGTACATAAAAGGTTGTTACAAGGAGGAGGGAGAAAAAATGTTTTTCTTAACCTCTGAGGATAGGACAAGAAGCAATGGGCTTAAATTGCAGCAACGGAGGTTTAGGTTGGACATTAGGAAAAACTTCCTAACTGTCAGAGTGATTAAGCACTGGAATAAATTGCCTAGGGAGGTTGTGGAATCTCCATCACTGAGGATTTTTAAGAGCAGGTTGGACAAACACCTGTCAGGGATGGTCTAGATAATACTTAGTCCTGCATCGAGTGCAGAGGACTGGACTAGATGACCTCTCGAGGTCCCTTCCGGTTCTATGATTCTATGGCTATGTCTACACTACAAAATTAGGTCGGATTTATAGAAGCCGGTTTTATAGAAACCGGTTGTATGCAGCCGATTGTGTGTGTCCCCACATAAAATGCTCTAAGTGCATGAAGTCGGCGGACCGCGTCCACAGTACCGAGGCTAGCATCGACTTCCGGCGCATTGCACTATGGGTACCTATCCCACAGTTCCCGGAGTCTCCGGCGCCCATTGGAATTATGGGTTGAGATCGCAATGCCCGAATGATGCAAAGCAGTGCCGCGGGGGGTTCTGGGTACATTGCGTCAGGCCCCTCCCCCGCCGTCACAGCAACGGCAGACAATAGATTCGTGCCTTTTTACCTGGGTTACCTGTGCAGACAACATACCACGCCAAGCATTGAGCCCGCTCAGCTCAGCTCACCGTCACCATATGTCTTCCGGGTGCCGGCAAACGTGGGACTGCATTGCTAAACAGCAGCAGCAGCTTACTGCCTTTAGGCGGTAGACGGTGCAGCATGACTGGTAGCCTTCATCGGCGATCGGGATGCTGGTAGCTGTGGGGCTGGCAGCCGTAGGGCTGCATTGCACCAGCCCCTTGCCTTTTGGCAGTAGATGGTTTATTACGACTGGTAACCGTCCTCGTCGGACAAATTTACATGTTGCCTGAAATGCTCATAGATTATTGTAGCCTGAGCGCCTTTACCGATCCTTCTGGCTACTGTACAGCATATATTGCTACACAGCAGCAACCCCTTGCCTTTAACCGTCCTCGTTGGACGATGATGGCTACCAGTCGTAGTATACTATTTTCTGCCAAGTATTGTCTGCTAAGCACCCAGAAAAGGCCGAGGGCGATCTGGGTGCTGGCAGACATGTGGCTGGCACACGTAGGGTTACATTGCTACCAAGCACCCAGACAATGCCGAGGGCTATCAGTCATGCTGCACTGTCGTCTTAAGATGTAAAAAATAGATTTGTTCTGTATTCATTTACTTCCCCCCTCCCTCCGTCAAATCAACGGCCCGCTAAACCCAGGCTTAGGAGTTCAATCTCTGGGGGGGGGGCATTCTGTGTGACAGTGGTTTGTATTTCTCCCTGATGCACAGCCACCTTTCTTGATTTTAATTCCCTGTACCTGTACGCCATGTCGTCACTCGCCCCTCCCTCCCTCCCTCCCTTCTTCCCCTGGTCTTTGGATACTAGTTTCGCGCCTTTTTTCAGACCAGACGCCATAGCTATCACTGGGATCATGGATCCCGCTCAGATCACCGCGGCAATTATGAGCACTATGAACACCACGCGTATTGTCCTGGAGTATATGCAGAGCCTCCTGGACATGCCAAAGCAAAACCAGGACCAGCTGAGGAGGAGGCGATTGCAGCGCGGCGATGATAGTGATGAGGAAATTGACATGGACCTCTCACAAGGCACAGGCCCCAGCAATGTGGAAATCATGGTGTTACTGGGGCAGGTTCATGCCGTGGACCGCCGATTCTGGGCCCGGGAAACAAGCACAGACTGGTGGGACCGCATCGTGTTGCAGGTCTGGGACGATGCCCAGTGGCTGCAAAACTTTCGCATGCGTAAGGGCACTTTCATGGAACTTTGTGACTTGCTTTCCCCTGCCCTGAAGCGCCAGAATACCAGGATGAGAGCAGCCCTCACAGTTGAGAAGCGAGTGGCGATAGCCCTGTGGAAGCTTGCAACGCCAGACAGCTACCGGTCAGTCGGGAATCAATTTGGAGTGGGCAAATCTACTGTGGGGGCTGCTGTGATCCAAGTTGCCAGGGCAATGAGAGACCTGGTGATATCAAGGGTAGTGACTCTGGGAAACGTGCAGACCATAGTGGATGGCTTTGCTGCAATGGGATTCCCAAACTGTGGTGGGGCGATAGACGGAACCCATATCCCTATCTTGGCACCGGCGCACCAAGCCACCGAGTACATAAACCGCAAGGGGTACTTTTCAATGCTGCTGCAAGCCCTGGTGGATCACAAGGGACGTTTCACCGACATCAACGTGGGCTGGCCAGGAAGGGTACATGATGCTCGCGTCTTCAGGCACTCTCTTCTGTTTCGAAAGCTGGAGGAAGGGACTTTCTTCCCGGACCAGAAAATAACCATTGGGGATGTTGAAATGCCTATCGTTATCCTTGGGGACCCAGCCTACCCCTTAATGCCATGGCTCATGAAGCCGTACACAGGCAGCCTGGACAGGAGTCAGGACCTGTTCAACTACAGGCTGAGCAAGTGCCGAATGGTGGTGGAATGTGCATTTGGGCGTTTAAAAGCGCGCTGGCGCAGCTTACTGACTCGCTCAGACCTTAGCGAAAAGAATATCCCCATTGTTATTGCTGCTTGCTGTGCGCTCCACAATATCTGTGAAAGTAAGGGGGAGACATTTATGGCGGGGTGGGAGGTTGAGGCAAATCGCCTGGCCGCTGATTACGCGCAGCCAGACACCAGGGCGGTTAGAGGAGCACAGCAGGGCGCGGTGCGCATCAGAGAAGCGTTGAAAACCAGTTTTGTGACTGGCCAGGCTACGGAGTGAAACTTCTGTTTGTTTCTCCTTGATGAACCCTCCGCCCCTACACCCCCCCACCCGGTTAACTCTATACTTCCCTGTAAACCAACCACCCCACCCTCCCCTACTACCCTCCCCCCTTCGAGCACCACTTGCAGAGGCAATAAAGTCATTGTTACTTCACATTCATGCATTCTTTATTAATTCAGCACACAACTAGGGGGATAATTGCAAAGGAAGGCCTGGATGGGTGGGGGAGGAGGGAAGGAAAAGGACACAGTGCACTTTAAAACTTTAAAACTTATTGCACTGGAAATCATCTAGGCTGGAGTGATTGGGTGGCCGGAGGCCCCCCCACCGTGTTCTTGGGCGTCTGGGTGAGGAGGCAATGGGACTTGGGGAGGAGGGCTGTTGGTTACAGAGGGGCTGTAGCGGCGGTCTCTGCTCCTGCTGCCTTTCCTGCAGCTCAACCATACGCAGGAGCATATCACTTTGATGCTCCAGCAGCCGGAGCATCGACTCTTGCTTTCTGAGTACAAGTTGACGCCACTTCTCCTCTTCAGCCCGCGTTTCAGCACGCAACTTCTCCTCTTGAGCACGCAACTTCTCCTCTTCAGCCCGCGATTCAGCATGCCACCTCTCCTCTCGCTCATATTGGGCTTTTTTAAAATCAGTCATTGACTGCCTCCACGCATTCTGCTGTGCTCTGTCAGCGTGGGAGGCAGTCTGTAGTTCAGTGAACATTTCGTCACGCGTCCTTCGCTTCCTTCTTCGAATATTCACTAGTCTCTGCGAAGGAGTAAGATTTGCAGCTGGTGGAGAAGGGAGAGGTGGTTAAAAAAGATACATTTTAGAGAACAATGGGTACACTCTTTCACGTTAGATTTTGCTGTTCACATCACACAGCACATGTGCTTTCGTTACAAGGTCGCATTTTTCCTCTTATATTGAGGGCCTGCCGGTTTGGTGTGAGAGATCACTCACGCAGTGCCAGGCCACAGATTTCAGCTTGCAGGCAGCCATGGTAAGACACAGTCTTTTGGCTTTTTTAACCTTGTTAACAAGTGGGGATGCTTTAAAACAGTACTGCTCTCATTAACCATACCAAGCACCCGTTGGGTTGGCCATTTAAAATGGGTTTGCAATGTAAAAGGAGGGGCTGCGGTTTCAGGTTTAACATGCAGCACAAACCCAACTAACTCCCCTCCCCCACACACCCAATTCTCTGGGATGGTCACTTCACCCCTCCCCCCCACCGCGTGGTTAACAGCGGGGAATATTTCTGTTCAGCAGAGCAGGAAGGGGCACCTCTGAATGTCCCCTTAATAAAATTGTGCCATTTCAACCAGGTGACCGTGAATGATATCACTCTCCTGAGGATAACAAAGAGCGATAAGGAATGGATGTTGTCTGCATGCCAGCAAACACCGGGACCATACGCTGCCATGCTTTGTTATGCAATGATTCCAGACTACGTGCTACTGGCCTGGCGTGGTAAAGTGTCCTACCGTGGCGGACGGGATAAGGCAGCCCTCCCCAGAAACCTTTTGCAAAGGCTTTGGGAGTACATGAAGGAGAGCTTTCTGGAGATGTCCCTGGAGGATTTCCGCTCCATCCCCATACACGTTAACAGACTTTTCCAGTAGCTGTACTGGCCGCGATTGCCAGGGCAAATTAATCATTAATCATTAAACACGCTTGTTTTTAAACCATGTGTAATATTTACAAAGGTACACTCACCAGAGGTCCCCTGTGTGCCCTCAGGGTCTTGGGTGAGTTCGGGGGTTACTGGTTCCAGGTCCAGGGTGACAAACATATCCTGGCTGTTGGGGTAACTGGTTTCTCCGCTTCCTTGCTGCTGTGAGCTATCTATGTTCTCTCCATCCTCATCTTCCTCGTCCGCCGAACCCGCTTCCCTGTTTCCAGCGAGGGACTCATAGCACACGCTTGGGCTAGTGGTGGCTGCACCCCCTAGAATGGCATGCAGCTCCGCGTAGTAGCGGCATGTTTGCGGCTCAGCCCCGGACCTTCCGTTTGCATCTCTGGCTTTGTGGTAGGCTTGCCTTAGCTCCTTAATTTTCACGCGGCACTGCTGTGCGTCCCTGTTATGGCCTCTGTCCTTCATGGCCTTGGAGATCTTTTCTAATGTTTTGCCATTTCTTTTACTACTTCGGAGTTCGGCGAGCACTGATTCATCTCCCCAGATGGCGATCAGATCCCGTACCTCCCGTTCGGTCCAGGCTGGAGCTCTTCTGCGATCCTGGGACTGGGACTCCATCACGGTTACCTGTGCTGATGAGCTCTGCATGGTCACCTGTGCTCTCCACGCTGAGCAAACAGGAAATGAAATTCAAACGTTCGCGGGGCTTTTCCTGTCTACCTGGCCAGTGCATCTGAGATGAGAGTGCTGTCCAGAGCGGTCACAATGAAGCACTGTGGGATAGCTCCCGGAGGCCAATAATGTCAAATTCCGTCCACACTAACCCAATTCCGACCCCCTAAGGCCGATTTTATCGCTAATCCCCTCGTCGAGGTGGTGTAAAGAAACCGGTTTAAAGGGCCCTTTAAGTCGAAAGAAAGGGCTTCGTAGTGTAAACGTGTCCAGGCTTAAGTCGATTTAACGCGGCTAAAGTCGACCTAACCTCGTAGTGTAGACCAGGCCATGATGATAATCTTTAAAATTAGCTTGGCTCTGAAAGCAAAGGTGTTGTTTGAGACGCTAGGTGGCGCTGTTACCAAAGGTGGCGCTGAAAGAGAGCTACGGAGGCGGTGTTAGAAGAATCGCCATGACAGGGAGCATCCCCGAGATAAAAGACGAACAGTCCTTCTCTGAAGAAAGATAATTAGGTTTCTATCTAAAACCGAATTGTTTTACCCTGCACATATACTGTTAATCAAACTATTGCTCTGGTACCACAGGAACTATTTTTAGGCATCAGAGCTGCTGTATGGAAATCGTTGTGTTTTAGATCAGACCGGGAATGGCTGGCGGAATGGGGAACCACATCAGAAAAAGGCAAGTTCTGTCTTTCTTTCTGTATCTTTGCTTGTCCCGAGCGCTGTGTGAGGTGATCCGCTATTCCGTGCCTGAAGAACAGGACATCAGGTCTGTAGTTGCTAACGTTGCAAAGGATTTGGAATTGGATGTAGGGAAACTGCTCGCAGGGCCCGGCTGATTTCACAAAATAGCAAAAAGTATTTTCAGCTCATCACCTGCTCGGGGGATGTGATAATAAAGAAGAAAATAGACCGTGAGCATCTGTGCGGACAGACTGACCCGTGTTTGCTGCAGTTCGAAATTGTACTGGAAAATCCATTGCAGCTGCATCGCTTTGAGGTGAAGATAGAGGATGTGATTGACAGTTCCCCTAGTTTCCGAAAGAAAGAATTTATGTTCGAAATTCCAGAACTGACACAGAAAAACACCCGTTTTCCCCTGGAAAACAAATGCCATCCAGAACTACACGATCAGCCCCAATGAACATTTCCGGCTGGATGTGCAAGCTAGGGGAGATAGAAATAAATATGCTGAACTGGTATTAGAAAAAAAACATTAGATCGGGAGGAGCAGCCAGAATTTAATTTGATTCTCACAGCTTCTGACTGGGGGTAGCGGGGAGAGAGGGCTTTCCCAGAGGACCTGCAGAGCTCACATTCGAGTTATTGTTCTGGATATCAATGATAACACCCCATGGCTTTAGTCAGTTCCTGTACAAAGTGCATGCATTTGAAAATGTTCCTAAATATCAAGTAATTTGCAAACTATCTGCTACAGACATGGACGAAGAAACAAACAGCCAGATAACATATTCTTTTAAAGAGATCACAGAAAGAAGTCAACACATTTTTGCAATAGATTCTGTGACAGGAGAAATAAAAGTGATAGGAGAGGTAGATTTCGAAGAGGACTAGACCCATGAGATGAAAATCAGAACTCAGGCTGGAGGGGGTCTGTCTGCACACTGCAGAGTCCTCGTGGAGGTTCTGGATGTGAATGACAATCACCCAGAAATGACAATAATGTAATGTCTCTGAACAGCCCGATATCCGAAGACTCCCCGCCTGAGACGGTGGTGGCGCTTTTCAGTGTGAGAGACCGAGACTCGGGAGATAATGGAGAACTGCTTGCTCCATCCAAGATAATCTTCCGTTTGCTGTGAAACCTATAATCCAAAATTATTACGCTCTGGTGAGCGATAAGGCTCCGGACAGAGAGAAGTTATCAGAGTATAAGGTAACCATTACTGCTATGGACGCTGGGTCTCCCAGCCTATTCACTCAGGAGACCATCAAGATGCAAATTTCAGATGTCAATGACAACGCACCGGTGTTCAATCAAGCATCCTATCTCATGTCTATAAGGGAAAATAACAATCCATCCATTCTGATTAGAAATGATAACAGGCCACTGATTTAGATTCAGAGCAAAATACGAAGTGATCTGTTCAATATTACCTGATCAGAAAGGAATCTTCCCTTTATCCTCTTACTTTTCTGTCAATTCTGAAAATGGCAACGTCTACATTCTGCGTGGATTATGAACAGATAAGAGGTTTCCGGGTTGCAGTGAGATGGCGGATCCCCTCCACGAAGCTCTGAAGTCAATGTCCGAGTTGTGATATTTGATGAAAATGACAGTGCCCCCTTCATTTTATACCTTCTGCAGAACAGCAGCTCCCCCGCCAATGACCTGGTTCCCAGATCCGCAGAGGCGTGTTACCTGGTGTCGAAGGTGGTGGCTGTGGATGGGGATTCTGGTCAGAATTCTTGGCTTTCCTACCAGCTGCTAAAGGCCACAGACCCAGGCCTGTTCAGTGTGGGATCTCAAAATGGAGAGGTAAAAACCACAAGGATAATAACAGCCCGAGATACGATGAAGCAAAAACTTACTGTGCTTGTCAGACACAACGGAGAATCGCCACTTTCCTCATCAGGAACACTAAATATACTTCTAGTGGATGGATTTTCAGATGGTTATATGCAATCTGTTGATGCGCAAAGGAAGCGGAAGATGAGCAGGAAAGCACGTTGACTATGTATTTAGTAATTTCATTGTCTTTAGTTTCATTTCTTTTTCTCGCTTCAGTAATCATTTTTATAATTATTAAGATATACAAGAGAAGAAATTGTAGAGACAAATATCTCTCTGCTTCGGTCATTTTTATGGAGATGGAAATTTCCAGAATAATTTGGTAGATGTAACAGGTAATGGAACTTTGTCCCGAGGTTATGGCTATGAAGTTTGTTTAGCATCTGGATCGGGAACCAGTGAATTCAAATTCCTCAGATCCATTATCCCCAGTCTTCCAGAACAGCAATTTAATGGAGAAACGAATTCGGATTTTCCTATGAACTCTACCAAGGGAAACTAAATGAAGTCATCTAGTCAGGTAAGAATATTATATTCATTTTGAAAGCAAAAATATTGATTTTTCCCCATCAGCAACTTACCTCTTTAATACAGGAATTATTAAGTGAATTTGAAAATGCTTAAACCTTTTACATAGCTATTCTTAATTTTCTATAGCTATGTTATTTATTGATCGTTTACAATAAAAAAATCTTATTTTCCCTGTGTTAATTAACATAGGTGCCTATAAAGAAAATTCCTTGATGTTTTAGTTTTTGTAATTTTGAAGAATATTGGTAAATGATAATGACTGTATATGATTGTCTTAGAATTTATAAACTTTTATATTTTAATATGTTAATATTGTTAATTATGGACTGTTTGTGTCATCAGCTAGTAAAGCACAAAGCAGGATCCCTAAAAAGGGAGAAAGGAATAGAACATATGTAATCTATGGACAGTTTGCGAAAAATTGAAATAGTTTCATCTGTAAATATGGGTACAGCAAAATGTGTGGAAACAAATTCATTCCGACCTGATGTCCATGTAATCATAGAAGGTATGAACTTGATCTGTAAGTGATCATCCAGTTACATAATATCTGTCCAGATGTTGGTAAAGGTTCTATGTCTACTTTATGAATAATAGAATTGTATTTAGAAAGAGAAAAGTTTCGGAAGCCAAGTAGATACCCTTCAAAATACATGTTAGCACATGAAACTGCTAGTACAGGTTTGATTCATAGCCAGCAGGGGTCCAGTTGGCAGAAAAGGTGATAGTATTCTTCCGAGCTTCACCTATAAAATAAACTGCAAGCATGTGGGTCACCAAAATGTGACACGGTAGATTGTGCAGTTGTTCAAAATATGGTCGTGCGTGGCCTCTCACCTCCACTGGGCCTTCGGAATTTGGATCCTCCTCAGTTGACATGAATGTGCCCATGGACTGCCACTATGCTATGGTTCTTGCACTTGGCTCCTAGTGACTGCGGGCAGGGCCGGCTTTAGGCCAATTCCACCAATTCCCCCGAATCGGGCCCCGCGCCTAAGAGGGCCCCGCGCCCAGTGGCAGGGCTGCCGGGGTGGGGGCAAGTGGCCGAGAATCCCTTCCCTGGCTAGAGGCTCCTTTTTAATTTTTACTCACCCAGCGGCGCTCCGGGTCTTCGGCGGCACTTCGGCGGCGGGTCCTTCACTCACTCTGGGTCTTCGGCAGCACTTCGGCAGCAGGTCCTTCAGTGCCGCCAAAGACCCGGAGCGAGTGAAGGACCCACCGCCGAAGACTAGGAGCGCCGCCCAGTGCGTACAAGCCCCACGTGTTTTTTTACATGTTTTTTTTTTTTTTTAGTCATCCCTGCCGGGGCCCCGTCGAAACTGTTCGAATTGGGCCCCGCACTTCCTAAAGCCGGCCCTGACTGCGGGACAAGGAGGAAGGCACTTGTGGCACCAAACTGAGATGTCACTCACAGTAAATTGTGTAGATCTATGATCTTCTCCTTTATTCTCCGAAGAAGGAAATATTTTAAAAGGCCGACATTTGAGTTATCATTGAGTATCTGTGCGCTAACTCTTCACTGAGATGAATGAGGCAGTTCACAACACTCTCAGATCTATTATTTCAGCTTCTCTGCATACTCGCATAGGCATCTCTGTATCGGTTATGCTGAGTTCATATATTTTAGGTTTTCTTTGAAACTGTAACTGCTAGAGATTTGCTTATTCTTAAAGGAAATCTGAGATCCTGAAGAAGAAGATAGCAGCCTGAGAAAAATACCGCTGTGCTTTGAAGCTACCTATGGGTCCCATCTCAATTTTGCAATGAATCGGGAAGTGATTATTTGTTCTAGATCCATTTCAAGGGATCTCCCTGATGCATAGGCTGCTTCTGCCGTATCAGTCGAGGTATTACAAAACAGACACAAATACTAACCCCCGCAAGTGCAGAGCCGTGGGCCTGGTTTAAGAAGTGTATAACTATCTACCCCGAATTGAATTTAGATTCCGGGAAAATATAGAAAATATTTAGATAAAGGAAAACTGTCCACAGGATGAAATAGTGATTTCAGATAAAATCCCTAACTAATATTAGGAGTTTAGATCTAAGCATGTATTTTTTTTTAAATGAGTCGTTCAAATACATTCGGGAACGCATTTGGCATCGTATAGGTCAATATCTGGGAATGGCTAAGGGAAGTTTCTTAGGCGTATTGGACCAAATTTACTACGGCTGTAATCTCATTGAGGTCAATGGAGTTACACAAGGGATACATTTATAACGAAAACAAAAGGTCTATATTTTATTTCCTTCATTTACCCCTCCCACTTGAAATCAATGTGGCGGAGAAAGTACCTCAGAGAAACGATAAAATTAATCGCTTTTTACAATAAACCATGCTGAAATCAAGCGTCTGTTTAATCTTTTTAATATAATAAGTCTACTCGTATTTATTTGTTTCGAATTGCACATTATTCTATTTCCGTTTTCATTAAATATTTTATTGCGGTTATGTTTGCAAAAGGTTTTTATTCTATTTCCGTTTTCATTAAATATTTTATTGCGGTTATGTTTGCAAAAGGTTTTGACGATATGAAATGTATAAACCATTTTTACATTGAAAAATATCTCAGTAATTTTTAATACAGACGCTTGGTGGCGCTGCTCACCACAAAGGCGAAGAAAGAGAACTGCGGCTGCAGGTGACTCCATTAGTCGCCGAGACAGCGTCTCTCTGCCAGGCAGAGAAGCAGACTATAACAGTGCGTTGTCCAGAATGTGAACTGCACTGTTCCTGAAAGAGCTTCAGATGGAGACGGGTTTTGGCAAAGATTCTTGTTCGTAAGCACTACTAAGGGACACTGAAATATATGTAAAGAGAGGTCAGGTATCTGTAGAAGAGGTTCGGTTACAGGGAAACATGGGGATAAGAAATAGTGAGAAAGGCCTGACAAGGGAGGTTCTGTCTCTGATCCTTTTTCTCTGTGTGCCGGAGGTGAGAACTGAAACGCTTCGGTATGCTGTGACTGAAGAAACAGGAAGCGGGTCTTTCGTGACGAATATTGCAAAGGATTTGGGGCTGAAAGCCGAGAAACTGTCCGCTCGGCAGGCCCGGATTATTTCTGAAGGGGAAAAACAGTATTTTCAGCTCGACCGCAGCACCGGGGATTTGTTTATACAAGAAAAAATAGACCGAGAGGAGCTCTGCGGGCAGATCGACCCCTGCCTGGTGCATTTTGAGATATTGCTGCACAGTCCGCTACAGTCCTACAGAGCTGAGGTAAGCGTTTACGATATAAATGATCATTCTCCGGTGTTCTTGAATAATGAATTTATCCTAAAGATCTCGGAAAGTACTATGCCTGGAAACCGGTTTTTACTGGAGAGTGCCCAGGATTTAGATGTGAGCAACCACAGTCTCCAGAATTACAGCATTAGCTCTAATGACTATTTTCAGATTTATACTCGGGATCGCAGTGACGGCAGAAAGTACGCAGAGCTGGTGCTGGATAAACCCCTGGACCGTGAGGAGAAGCCGGAGATCAGTTTCACACTCATAGCTATCGATGGTGGTTCCCCACCGCGGTCGGGTACAGCCCGAATTCGAGTTATGGTTCTGGATATAAACGATAATAATCCGGTGTTTTCTCGGCTTCTTTATAAAGTCCAGATTTTGGAAAATACACCTGAAGATTATTTGTTAGCTACAGTCTCTGCTACCGATTTAGACGAAGGAATTAATGGGGAAATATCGTATTCCATTATTCAAAATTCAGAGGAAAATCGCCAAACTTTTAAAATAAATCCTGTCACCGGGGAAATTCGACTCAAGCGGCCATTGGATTTTGAAGACAGAGAAAACTATGAGATAGACATACAGGGCATGGACGGCGGGGGTCTGTCTGCACACTGCAAAGTCCTGGTGGAATTGCTGGATATGAATGACAATGCTCCGGAGGTGACCATAACATCCCACACCAGCCCTATCCCGGAGAACTCCCAGCAGGGGAGAGTGATGGCTCTATTCAGTGTCAGGGACCGGGACTCCGGCGATAATGGGAAAACGGTCTGCTCCATAAAGGACGAGCTGCCTTTTACTGTCAGAAAAGTATCAAAAAATTCCTACTCTCTGGTGACCGAAAGCGCACTGGATCGTGAGAGACTATCGGAGTATAACATAACAATCACTGCTCAGGATTTGGGATCTCCCAGTCTCGCTACGGCAGTGACAATCACCGTGAAAATATCAGATATTAATGACAATTCTCCCCTGTTTAATGAAGCGTCATACACTATGTATATAAGAGAAAACAAGGGGCCAGGGATAAAAATTGGCAAAGTCAGTGCTATTGATTCGGACTCAGAGCAGAATGCCAAAGTGACATATTCTCTATTGCCTGCTGAGGTAGGTGGCCTTCTGCTTCTCTCTTATATCTCCATAAACTCGGAAAATGGGAATATGTACGCTCTGCGATCCATGGATTATGAACAGATAAGAGAGTTCCAGGTCACAGTGAGAGCTGCAGATGGCGGGTCCCCTCCACTAAGTTCTGAAGTCATTGTCCGAGTTGTGATAATTGATGACAATGACAACTCCCCCTTCATTTTATACCCTCTGCAGAACAGCAGCTCCCCCGCTAATGACCTGGTTCCCAGGTCGGCGGAGGCGGGTTACCTGGTGACGAAGGTGGTGGCTGTGGATGGAGATTCCGGTCAGAATTCTTGGCTTTCCTACCAGCTGCTGAAGGCCACAGACCCAAGTCTCTTCACTGTGGGTTCCCAAAATGGTGAAATAAGGACCACTAGGCCATTAAATGAACGAGACAGCTTCAAGCAGAAACTTCTTATCCTTACTAAAGATAACGGAGAACCATCCCTATCAACCACAGCGACGCTAAATTTTCTTGTGGTGGATGGGTTTTCAGATGCCTATATGCAGATTTTTGAGGTACCCAGCGAAGAAGAGAAGGACAGCACACTGACTACGTATTTAGTGATAGCGCTGGCTATGATTTCATTCATTTTTTTATTTTCGATAGTAGTATTTGTAATTATTAAGGGATGTAAAAGGCGAAATTTTAGTGAAAAATATAACTCTGCTTGTAGCAATTTTTATGGCGCTAACGGCTTCCCCGGTGATTTAGTAGGTGCCAGTGGACCCGGAATCCTATCCGAGCCTTGTCATTATGAAGTCTGTTTGATAAACGGATCAGTAACAGCGAGTTTAAATTTCTCAGACCAATAATCCCTAGTTTTCTTGCTCAGAATTCTGAAATAGACAAGGTCAGAGACAATGATTTTCTTAATAGTTCCCATGCGGGTAGTCAGATAGAATCAGTGAGTCAGGACAGAATATCTGCTTGTGTTGATTAATATTTAATTTTCCAAACTTGCTTTGATGCTTGTTAGTAAGAGTTTAACAGAATTTTAAACAATTTGAGTGTGCATAGTAATAATTTAGCTATATATATCCCTACTATTCAATCTTCACGCCCTTGCCTTGTGCTTTAATTATGAATATTCCTCTTCTCATAGAAATCCATTGATGATGATGATGATGATTGATGATAGCGATGTCCCTGTGTGTACAGATATTATTTTAGATTAGTGATTTTTGGTTAAATTTTCGAGAGCGACAGAAATTCCTAAATCACTTTTGAAAATGGGACTTCGTTCTAAATCACTTAGTCACTTTTGAAAATTTTAGCCTTTGTTGCGAAACTGTAGTATTGTGTGGGATGAAGAACATGTAACTCTCTCAGCTCCACTGAAGTCTCGATAAAATTATCCCACTTTGAACTCTGCTTGATAAGGTTCATGAGGCCACTTAGGTCCATGAATCAACATGTAATGCAACATACGTATAAAATCTTTTCATGTAGAAAAAGTTGAGGCAAATTCCCGACTGATTTCCTTTAGGACTGGAATGTAGGGATCGCTATTAGCTGGACAGACTTGAAGTGCCATTGCTTAGCTTATCCACCGGCATTGTGGAAGTCATGGAACAACACTGTTCCTAAAGTACCCCAGATATAGAATGTATCATATATGTCTGAATCAAAATTTTCCAGCTGGGGGCCTAAACACAGGCAAGCAAACGCATATTCAGGCACCCGAATAAAAGTAGGCTTTTTTTCTGGACTTCCATTTTCTTCAATGGGAGTTGAAAGAACGCTGTAACTTGGAAAGTTAGACCACGCCTCTAAGGTGCCTAACTTTAAGCACTGACTTTGCAGACCGTTACCCTCGCCTTTAATTTCTCCATTGACGGTTGAGCTCACAACCACCTTTGGAAACTCTTTCAAATTTCTTCATATTATTTCGTTTAAAAACAAATCTGACCTTTAACATATGTTCTTCGATATGGGTCATACCCCTAACGTGTCTATATTCACACCAGAGGTATGACCCTTTCCAGGTTTAGCTGTGGCCCTCACAATTATTCACTTTTAACATGGTTCACCAAACCCTGAGGGAGACTTACCCGCCAGATATCTCTGGCTAATATCATGGTCACTGACCACTAGAATTTTTAGCACTGAAATGATGGCATATAATCCCAACAGTCATATCTTGTGTGTGTGTTCATCTCTTGGTTAAACTTTGTAGTTGTTTACATCATTATTCACTCAAATTAAACGTCTCTGTGTTAAATTAGCACATATCAGGAATAAGATTAAGCGATTTGAAGTGAATTAACTGGAGTGGATTGTGACTGCATGTTCTGTTCCCTAAACTCAATAAAATCTATATTTTCTTTGCTTCAAGTTAATAATATCACTACTTCTAGCTCGCTGTTTGCTGCTTAATTATGCGGATGCTTCTATGTCATATTTTTAGGGAATTACACATAGTTACCACTACTTCCCTGTCTTTTATTTTCTCTTTGCTCTGGACCTCTCTTGTTGGGGCTGATTTTCCAACCTGTGTTCATTTTCTGCTCTCTCTTGAACGCTCCAATTGATGTTTTAAAAAAACAAAACAAAAATCAAAAAAACCCACAATGACCAAAAATGGATATCTGAAGTCTAAGCAGGGCTGAAAACCCTTACAGATGAAAATCTAACAGTATGGCACTTGCTCTATGTGTGTTGACATTATAAAGACTGAGACTCAAGTTAATTCCTATTCTAACCAGATAGTTTTAGCTACGATGGCTAAACTCATCCCATTTAATACTCTAATTCGATTGTTCTTCTTACCATAACCACGTTACATTTATTTTTGTTTAATACCCAATTATTGATTATTCGCCAGTTTATGAAGTTGTACCGTGTGCTCCAAAGTAGATAGGATTATGCTTAGTTATATATTATTCACACATTTTTTTATTTTTTTATTTATTCTTCACTTTTTCCTCCATCTCTTTCTTGAATATTATCTTAACCAGAATGCACTATATGCAGCTCACTCAAGACCTACTCCTAGCCCGATAGTGAGTTATAAATACTTCTCTTGTGTATTTGATTATTTAAAGCGAGTCTGACTCCCGATGGCCCACATACCTGTAGTTTATCTATAGGAATATGGAGTGGAACTCTATTAGGCACCAGATTCAATAGAATGACCATAGTGCATTGACCTGATCCTGCTATCCTGACTTCACTCAACCATTCCTTCCGTGGGCTTCCGTGGGTGGAGGCTTTGTTGAGGACCCACAGCACATGTGGATGTCATTGCTCAGCAGCATTGCGTCATTCACACAAGAAAGTGGACAATGCTTCTTCAGTGGTGACAGAGTATCACATTGTTTTCACTGAATATATTAGACGTTCTAATAATAATGCTGTAATCTGATAAATGTATGACGGGGAAAAAATTTAGGCAACAAAAACAAAGGTCCTTTTAATTAAAGCATTTGTTCTGGTCTTTATAGTAGCCCATGGTGACACATTTAGGAAGTGGGAGACAATAAAATGATTACTATAACTTCAGAAACTCATTTATTAAAATCATGTCAAGTGATGCTACTCAGAAAGGTTCAAAGTGTTAATAATAATTGTGAGTCTCCCTTTGTGAAATTTCATACTAGAATCATAGACATATAGGGCTAGAAGGGACCCTGAGAAATCATGAAGTCCAGCTCCCTGCACTGTGGCAGGACCAAGTAAACCTGATGAGTGTTTGTCCAACCCAGGGGTCGGCAACCTTTTAGAAGTGGTGTGCCGAGTCATCATTTATTCACTCTAATGTAAGGTTTCGCGTGCCAGTAAAACATTTTAATGTTTTTAGAAGGTCTCTTTCTATAAGTCTATAATATATAACTAAACTATTGTTGTATGTAAAGTAAATAAGGTTTTTAAAATGTTTAAGAAGCTTCATTTAAAATTAAATTAAAATGCAGAGCCCCCCCGGACCGGTGGCCAGGACCCGGGCAGTGTGAGTGCCACTGAAAATCAGCTCGTGTGCCGCCTTCAGCACACGTGCCATAGGTTGCCTACCCCTGGTCCAACCTGTTCTTAAAAATCTCCAATGTCAGCATTCTACATCCTCCCTTGGAAGCCTATTCAAGAGCATAACTACCCTTGTAGTTAGAAAGTTTTTCCTAATGTCTAAACTTAATCTCCCTTGCTACAAATTAAGTCCACTACCTCTTGTCCTCTCTTCAGTGGATATGGAGAACAATAGATCACAGTCCTCCTTATAAGAGCCAATAACATATTTGAAGACTGTTATCAGGTCCCACCTCAGTCTTCTTTTCTCAACATGCCCAATTTCTTTAACCTTTCCTCATAGGTCAGGTTTTCTAAACCTTTGATCATATTTGTTTCTCTCCTCTGGACTCTCTCCGACTTGTCCACATCTTTCTTAAAGTGTGAGGCCCAGAATTGGATGCAATACTCCAGCTGAGATCTCACCAGTACCAAGCAGAGCAGGACAGTTACCTCCCATGCCTTAGATACAACACTTCCGCTAACACACCCCATAATGATATTAGGTTTTTTGTCAGAAGGGCATCACATTGTTGGCTCGTATTCAATTTGTGATCCACTATAACCCCCAAATCCTTTTCAGCAGTATTACCATCTAGCCAGTTATTCTCATTTTGCAGTTGGGCCAGGGATGACGCCCCAGTCCAGGGAAATGAGCTGCAGCCTAACCAAGAATTGACAAAAGCTTCAAAATACATTTTATATAATTTGTATTGATAAATATATACAGATTTAAGGATCATTTGTGATTTTATTTAAATGTAACAACTCACTCTCTCCAGAAGAAAAGTGCAGTGCCAGCAAGTTTGAAGAATGTAATGCAGAACGAGGCTTTTGGTATAGCTAACAGTGCCTCAAGAAGTTGCCTTGTTAACATGGCATTTTACATCCCTACTTATGTAAGGGCCTTGATGTGGTAACCACTGCTTGGTGAGGCCATGGCAGGATTGTAGCAATTAAACCCAAGGTACACGGAGGTTGCAGGGGGTGGGAATGGGGCATGTAGCCTGTGCCTCCCCAGCCTTCTCCCCCGTAAGGCAGGCCCCATGCTTGTTGTGCATGAGCAGCTGCCCAGCCCCAAGCCTGCCTGATGCGAGGCCACCAGCCCCGACCCAGGTAGCAGTGGCGGCGGTGGTGGCTCCAGCTCCAAGGTCTGACTGCTGCTTCTTCTTTACTAAAAATAAGGTAAATTTTTAACAGCTATTAAATTATACATTGTGCAGGAGTAGAAATAACTATTTTGTGATTTGTTCCTCACCTGTCCAAAAAGTCGCCCTGAGAGGTGCATTTGATTTTTCCTTCTTAAAGGGAGGTACTTTGCATTTGTCTTTATTTAATTTAATTTAGTTGATTTCAGACCAATTCTCCAATTTTTCAAGGTCCGTTAGAATTCTAATCCTGTCCTTCAAAGTGCTTGCAATCCCTCCCAGCTTGCTGTCATCCATATTTTTAAGGAGGTTAAGTTTTAGCTGACATCAGAGCTCCAAAAACAGCAACACAGACAGCAGCAACAATACTCCACAGCACTAACAACACGGGGTAGGACAAATTGGCTCAGAAAGCAATTTGCCAGGCATACTATAGAGACTATTTTATTTTACTGTTTGTTTAATGCCGACAACTGTGCTATATGGAGTACAAGATAACCTCTCCCCCACAGATTTTACAGTCGAAGAAACAGTCACCAGACCTTTAGATATTCTGGGCAGCCTCAACTCACATTAATATCGAGGTGAACTTTGGCTACCTTGCACCTCTGAGTTTTCGGATTAGGTACTATTTGAAAAAAATAGACTAAAATACACATTAAATATTCAGTATGTCTGTTCTTGCTTTCCGTATTAGTATGTTACCTAAATAGATTTACGTTTTATAAAAAAAGTTTATTAATTCAGGATATCTAAATGGAAAGCAATATAATAGCCGTTCTGTAAAGGAGATAGAACAGCCATAGAACAGATTTTCTAACCGGTTTTACGGCGAGGAAGACCGCGTTTAGACGCATAGTGGCGCTGTTGGCTAAGAAGGGGAAAGATTACAACAGGCGATTCCGGCGTCACAAGGCTAGACCGTAACAGGACCAGAATGCAGGAGCTGAGACACGGGTGATTTGTCTGGTATCGCAGAGAAAAACAAAATTATAAAGGCATTGGATTAACTGAATCCGTAGAAAGGAAATATACAGACTAAAGTAAATCTTTCGGAAATCAGAATTCTGCAATGAATTTCCACTAGTGTCATTATTTCTCGATCGATGTCTGTGTGTTCTTTCCTATTAAGAATGGCGGATAAGAAGAGGAGAACAACAATCAAAAGGCAAGTCGCTTCTCTCGTTCTATTTCTTTGCATGTGGGCCCTCAGATGCGAGACGGTTCGCTATTCTATGCCTGAGGAAATGGAAAGCGGGTCCTTTGTGGCTAATGTAGCAAAGGATCTAGGGCTAGACCCGAAGAGACTGTCTGCTCGCAGTGCCCGTGTGGTTTCCGAAGGCAGCCGCCAGCATTTCCAGCTAAACAGCAACACTGGGGACTTGTTTATTAAAGAGAAAGTGGACAGAGAGGAACTATGCGGGGAAGCGGACCCCTGTATGGTGCAATTTGAAATAATCCTGCAAAATCCCTTACAAGCCTATCCCGCTGAGATAAGAGTTTATGATATAAATGATTATTCTCCAGTGTTCTCAGAAAAGGAATTTATTTTAAAAATCCTGGAAACGTCTGACCCTGGCTCTCGGTTTCCCTTGGAAAATGCCCAGGATCTAGATGTGGGAAACAACAGCCTCCAGAACTACAGCATTAGCAATAATGACTACTTCCATATTTATACGCGGGTTCGGAGTGACGGCAGGAAATTCGCAGAGCTAGTGCTGGATAAACCACTGGACCGCGAGGAGCAGCCAGAGGTGAGTCTAGTGCTCACAGCCGTGGATGGCGGCTCTCCCCCGAAGTCCGGCACAGCACAAATCCATGTCATTGTCCTCGATGCCAACGACAATCCTCCTGTGTTCTCTCAGACCACTTACAAAAGTCGAGTTCTGGAAAACAGCCCCAAAGATTATCTGGTTGTCACTGTTTCTGCTACTGATTTAGACGAGGGAAATTATGGGGAAATATCCTATTCTTTCAGCCAGAAATCCAAAGAAAACAGTAAAACTTTTAATATAAACCCAGTGACAGGGGAACTTCGACTCACAGGCCAATTGGATTTTGAAACTATTGAAACATATGAGCTAGATGTTCAGGCCACAGATGACGGGGGGCTGTTTTCCCACTCTAAAGTGCTTGTGGAGGTGCTGGATGTGAATGACAATCCCCCGGAAGTTAAAGTAACGTCCCTCACCAGCCCCATACCTGAGGACTCCTCGCCTGTAACAGTGGTGGCGCTTTTCAGTGTCAGAGACAGGGACTCTGGGAACAATGGGAGAACAGTCTGCTCCATAGAAGATGATGTTCCATTTTCTTTAAAAACAACTTTCAAAAATTCCTACTCTCTAGTGACTGAATATGTGCTTGACAGAGAGAAAGTATCGGAGTATAACATCACCATCACAGCCAGGGATTTGGGAACTCCCAGTCTCTCCACTGAGGAGAGAATCGTCGTGAAAATATCCGACATTAATGACAATTCCCCAGAGTTCAGTCAAACATCATACACTATGTATGTCCGAGAAAACAACGGCCCAGCCGTCTTGATAGGGAAGGTCAATGCTTTTGATTCAGATTCAGAGCAGAATGCCAAAGTGACATACTCTCTATTGCCTTCTGAGGTAGGTGGCTTTTCGCTTCTCTTTTATATCTCCATAAACTCGGAAAATGGGAATATGTACGCTCTGCGATCTATGGATTATGAACAGATAAAAGAGTTCCAGGTCACAGTGAGAGCAGCAGATGGCGGGTCCCCTCCACTGAGCTCTGAAGTCATTGTCCGAGTTGTGATAATTGATGAAAATGACAACGCCCCCTTCATTTTATACCCTCTGCAGAACAGCAGCTCCCCCGCTACTGACCTGGTTCCCAGATCGGCGAAGGCGGGTTACCTGGTGACGAAGGTGGTGGCTGTGGATGGAGATTCCGGTCAGAATTCTTGGCTTTCCTATCATTTGTTGAAGGCCACTGACCCAGGTCTATTTACTATCGCTTCCCAAAATGGTGAAATAAGAACCACGAGGCTAATAACAGACCGAGATACGGTGAAGCAAAAACTCATTGTGCTTGTTAGGGACAGCGGAGAATCACCCCTTTCTTCATCTGCAACTCTAAACATAGCTCTAGTGGATGGCTTTTCGGATGCATACATGCAGTTTACAGATGTAGCTGTGGAAGAGGAAGAGAATGACACATTAACGATGTACTTAATAATTTCCTTGTGTTTAGTATCGTTTGTCTTTTTTATTTCAGTGATAATATTTATAATTATCAAGCTTTATAGAAGAAGGAATTATGGAGAAAAATACATGTCTGCTTCTGGCAATTGTTGTGGTAATAGCAACTTCCAAAATAATTTGGTAGATATAACGGGTAACGGAACTCTGTCTCACAGTTATCGTTATGAAGTCTGTTTAACAACTGGATCAGGAAACAGTGAATTCAGATTCCTCAGACCAATTATCCCCTCTCTCCCACCTCAGCATGGCAATGCTGGAACGGACTCTGGAAAAGAACAGGATCTTCTTACTAACTTTGATCTAACCACGGACATGAAATCAGCGAACCAGGTAAAATTAACTTCTCATTCTCTATAGATTTTTTATTTCTTATTTTCTTATTATTGATTTAACATATGCCTATATTTAACTATATTTAAAGAAAACATCATAAATATTTCACAATTATTCAGAATGCTACCTTTTTGTTCTATTGGTTCTTGCAAATGAGTTTAGTATTGATCTGTATATATTTAATGTTTCGTAGTCTGTGTTTTGGTTTAGAAATATTTGGATATTAGATAGCTTCAGTACACAAGTATCCGAGAGTATTAATATACTATTGGTCCATTGAGTATGCACGTTATAAGGAAATGATTAGTCTACTGTTTTGGGGAAATATTCTTGAATATTCTAGTCGGGATAACTGATTTTTGTCTTTGATCAAAGTATGCTGGTGTCATTAAAGAAACAAACTTTGCCACAAGCGCGGTTTAACAGGGAATTGTAAATGATAAATTAATGCATCCAGCTATTTCCCCGTTGTTATTGTTACATTCACCCAGGACCCAATTAAGGCAAAGGAGGCCTTAGGTATACTCTATGGGGGCCCCATAACACCACTCCCACACTGTGACCCCACCCACACGGGAAGGCCCTACCCTCCTTCTGCTGGGATGATCTCGTCTTTCAGGCTAGCTGCTGTCGCAGGGATCAGTTGCACTGGATTTATCTTTATAGAGTTTTCCTTGCCATCCATGAGAGCTAGACATATCTTTAAATGAAAGCCTAGACTCTGATCTAATCACGTGACTCTGGGAGCTGGGGCCTTAGGAGTCTCTGGTGTTATTCGAATTATGTCATATAGCCAACCTTAACTTTGTCACATTGCTTTATTCTGTAATGGAAATATCTCGATGCATACTGTTGACTTTATATATTGTATAGTGCATTTGTAGAAAACACATTGAAAGCTGTATAGTCTCAGGGCATATTGAATCATATCAGAATTCTATCTGGTTTTTCATGACGTCATGTGTTAGTACAGCAGAAGGCTATTTTAATTAATAGAAACTGAGCGACTGATCTACTTGGTGTTGTGAAATTCCTTGATGGTGTTGTGTCCTGTGGTATAGAACTTGCAAATTTGTATTTAAACTATATTTTACAGTGGGTTTTATATTTTTGTAATAAATAATGTAACTTAAATTAGTATTCAGGATTATTAGAAATAGATTCCTAGAATCGGAAATGGAATTTTAAAATCGTTCATTATGTTGTTTTCTTGGCCTTTGCAGGTAGTTTTGCAATTTATTTCTGGTGTGATAACACTAGGTGATGAAAGATTATATGGCAGATGTTTCTAAAATGTGTGTGTGTGTGTATGTGTGTGTGTGTGAGAGAGATAGTTGGATTCAATTGACATTCACTTACAACCTTCCTTATCTCTTGCTTTAACATATTTTTTATTTTGGAATTTTCTGCTCTAAAAAGATTTAAAATCGGGTTAGCATATAAAAGCCACAAGAGGGGGCCCTGCTCTGACACATCTTTAGAAATCCACCGAAGTAGGGCTGCTGTCCTAAATATGTTAGCAAGTTGATAGGAAGTTTATGTTGTGGGGGGATTTATACATGACACAGAGTAGAGGATGAATGGGTCTGAGGATGAATGGAGAGGGAGACTTTATTCAAAAGGAAATCATTAAACATTTCAGATTATATATCTAGAAAATGTTAAGTGTTTACAGTTTTTAAAACAGTGAAAAGACCATTTTTGCCAGTCCCCCTCTATGCTTTCTCTGACCCATGGGTGTTTCCCATGACCCAATCCCATATCTGTCCCAACCCACTGCACTCCCATTTCTTTCATGGTCCCTGTGGTGGGGCTAGCACCACAGTGCCCCTTTGGGGCAGGAAGGGTGTCAGCGCCTCGCCTCTCTCTAGTCTCGGTGTTTGCCTCTCTTCGGGCTGTCTGTTACTGTCACTCGGTCATACGCTCTTCTCTCCCTCGGTAGGCGCAGTAGCGCGACCTGGCAGGCAGAGTCTATATAACCCCTCTTACGAGTGGGTGGCTCGACCTAGTGGCCGGAGTCCATATAATCCCCCTTCACAGTAGGGTAGCGTGACCTGGCGGCCAAAGTCCATATAATCCCCCTTTGCAGGTGGGGTAGCACAGCCTGGCGGCCAGAGTCCATATAATCCCCCTTTGCAGGCGGGGTAGCACAGCCTGGTGGCCAGAGTCCATATAATCCCCCTTTGCAGGCAGGGTAGCACAGCCTAGCGGCCAGAGTCCATATAATCCCTCACGGTTCAGGGTGAGGGCGTAGGGGGACTCAGGCCCGCCCTCTCCACCGAGCCCCGACCCAGGGCCCTGGTAGCGGCAAGCTCTACTTGCCACTCACTCGGCGGGGATCCACCCGCAACACACCAAGCGGTAATACAGCTTTAACACCATTTATCTCTACTTTTCCCCTGGGTCACTTCCTACCAGGAATGACAGTGCATCTGCAGCGAGGGGTCCTCCGGTCTGTTCCTCCCCTGGGTCATCCTCTGTCAGGGTCTCAGGTAGTGCCTCGGCAGGGCTGACTCCCGGATCCTGGCTCACAGGCCCCCTCTCTGCAGGAGCTAGCAGCATGCATCCTTCCCCTCCAGCAGTCAGCCCAGACTCAGCTGAGCTGCAGGCTTTTGTATCTGACCTCCAGTTGGAGCATGCCCAGCAGAACTTCTGGGGCGGGGCTTCCTTCTGTGAGGAAGGAAGGGTTAACCCCTGCTATACCAATGCGGGGCCGCTCTGCCCCGTCACAGTCCCCTACATTCTTTTTCTGTGATTACCTTCCTGACCCTACCTCCTGTCCCTTGTCCACTTTCCATTCCCCCTACAATGTTTGAGGAAGGTTATGATTTGCTGATTATGATTATGCTATCTGTATGCATGTATCATTTTTGTATTTAAAGTTATAAGTATTGGCTCTATACCTGGATTTCAAATGTTTGCTCCTGGAGTAACACCCAGGAAGTAATTGGAAAGCTCCTGAACCACACAAGTGCATGGATTCTGGCTGAAACACCTAACAACTCTCCATGGTTGTTTACTTCCATGGTTGTTTACTTGAACAATTTAACAAATGTTTGAAGAATGGATGTCAAAAATGGATAGTGACAGGGATACATATCCTCATACCAAAAAAAAAAAAAAAAAAAAGAAGAAGAAGAAGAAAAAGAAAAAAAAAAAAAAAAGACTGTAGTGATTCTATGAATTATATATAATATAATAATTATATTACTATCATGTGCTTACCAACTATGCTGAAACTTCTACCAGCAATTCTGGCAAAGAAGATATAGATAGTGCTAGCTCACAATGGAATGCTGCCTCCTAATCTGAGCAAGCATGCTGCACAGTAAACATGAAAGGGACAAAACAGGCTGAACAGGAGGATCACAGAATATGTAAAACAGGAAAAGAAAAATTTAGAGATGGTGTGGCTAGACTACCCAAAAGCACATGACAACATCTCATATTAATGGATCATTGAGAGACTTAAAATCCAAAGGTCATTTCCTTTCTGGAGCAATCTATGGTTAACTGGCACACTAGACTGTACCTTGAAGAGATTGTCATTGATGAGGTCCAAATTAGAAGAATCTTTCAAGGGAATTCCTTATCACCAGTGCTGTTTATGGTAGTGATGCTACTGCTTACATGGATACTTGGTGAGATAAATTGTGGTTATTATAACAACAAAGAGCAACAAACAGTAAACCATTTGTTTCACATGGATAATCTGAAACGATATGAACAGTCACAAAAGGAGATTGTGATGAAGTGTACAAACCCCACAATGAGCAACGAAGGGTTAAGGAAGCACTCTGGGCTCAGCCAGTGCCACCCTGCCCTGCCTGTAGGAAATGTACCAATTGGAGGAGGGGTTAAAAGGCAGGGGAGCTGCTCATCTTGTGGCAGACCAGGGAGAAGAGCAGACATGCTACTTGCAGCTCCAGGGAGCTGAGGGAAGGCAGAAGAATCTCTCCCTAAACAACTGCCCAAAGATCCCTCCCTGAGGAAAGGGAAGGCCTGCTGCAGGGAAAGCCTGAGTGGAAAGCATTCCCCTCTCCCTCTCATATGAACACTGGACTTGATTGATCCCCCCTTTTTTTTTTTGGACTACCCCAGCAGGGGAAAACTCTTGGACTGAGCTGGCCCTGGGAGGCTGGGTCATGCCACAGGAGGAAAGGAGAACAATCTCACAACATGCAGCCTCCAGAAGTGGGGTGAGCAGACAACCCTCACGCTGCCTTAGCTCAGATGGCTACCTTGGGACAATCTCAGGGAGGTGGTAGTAAGTGGCCCAGGGAGGGCTGCCTTAAGCATCTCTGGCTGTCAGAGCACTGATAGCCCCCAAAGGGCCCTGGTCGGATTCCAGTGGAGTGGGAGGGCCTGTGCTCCCCTACCAACAACCCCCTGCATGTCGCAGGTCTAAGCCATGACAGCTAGGTGGCACTCCCATACCAACAAACCCAACCAAGGGCTGTCACAGATACACAAAGACAGATGATATGTAGAAAAGATTGATGAAGATATAAAGCTAGAGGTTGGTGTGGCTAAATACAGTGTACATGTCTGTAAAGGGGGCAAACTGATACAATCAGATGGCATACAAATTAAGAAAGGCTTACTGTGGTGCCAGCAGGCCAGGTGACAGCTCATGCCAAGCTCCCCATGTCTCAACTGGACACTGACAAATACAGAGATGGAATCTGTCTGTCTCACTTGTGGGTTAATATTGATAAAATAGGAATTAGAATTATAAGAAAGTGTTTAATGTTTAGACTTTGTTGAATGCTTGTGAGTTGCTGCATGCATTAATCTTACTTGTAATATCTGTGTTCCATACTGTAATGTAATATTTGAGTGGTTGTATAATGAGCCTCTGTGACTGTATGAATTCCCATACAGGAGGGGGACATTAATTAGTGGGAAGAGCTGCTCTTCTACAGAAATTGTTATGCCCCTCCTGAAAGAGGAGACCCTTTTCCTAACTTACACATCTTCATATAGTTCACTATAGGAATGGCTACAAGCTTCATCTTTGGTGTGAGACCTAAAGTGCAATTGACTTGGGGTAAGTGACTGGTCCTTTGGTATGGGGAGAAACCTGAATATTGCTGTGATTCTTCATGTAAGGGACCATCTATCACAGAAATGCACTCAACTGGGTGGCAAGACAGACTGGATTACCCAAGGGGACTGTCTGAGACTCAGTGTTAAGGCTATTAAATTGCCTGAGGTGTTTGTAGTTGGTGTGGTTGGTTGATGAACTCTAAGTTTGGAACTTGCAACGAAATTGGGGGTTTGTGCCCAGGTTTTTAACAGCCTTCCAGGAGGTTGGTACTCAGGTTCTTGTGTCACTGTTTGGAACTTCACAGGTACTATCTAAAGTATTTCTCATCATGGGCCCTACAAATACCTTGGACTCAGGGGACTGTTGGAGTTGCAACATAAGGAAAACAAAGAAGAAGGCAGAAAAGATTATTACAGATTAAGAAGAACTACTCTAAGGACAAAACTCAGCTCAAAGAATTTGATCCAACACATTCATATTTGGGTGATACCAGTAGTAAAGTATACTGCTGGAGTGATCCACTGGAATCAAGAGGAGAAAAAAATTGACATCCAAACAAGAAAGCTCCTGGCTATGCATACAGCAATGAAAGGAAAAGGTCTGCTATCTATGGAGGAAGCAATTGAGAAGGAAGAATATACATCAAAATATAAGAAGAGTCAACTGAATAGAAGATCATATGGCTGGGATAACAAGTGATGGCCAAGCTTGCATCCCAACCCCAAAAAAGCATAAAGGAAAGGAGAAAGCAAATCACCAAAGAAAGATTCAAAAGATTTACACAAAAATCAATGCATGGACAATGATGGAGAGAGATTGAATTTACTTGTGATTGAAGATTAACAAACTCATGGTTTGTAGAAGGATATATCAAAAGAGAGAGAGAGACTCATTAGGAGTGCACAAGAGCAGTCCTTAAAGTTTAATTATGTTTGAAACAAAATTGACTGACAGAACTGCTCCCCAAATGGAAGAATCTGTTCTGAAAAGGAAAAGATGGTGGATCATGTGTTGAGCATCTTCAAGTGTCTGGCTGGAAGAGAATATATGAACAGATGGTCATCAAGTGTCTGCATTGGTGTCTCTATGGCAAGTATGGATTGAAACACACCATGTGGTATTATGACCACCAAATTGAAAGTGCTCTAGAAAATGAATAGGTAAAAAATTATGGAATATGACAATTGTCACAGACTGAATGGTGGAGGTAAATAGGGTGGCTATAGCTGTTGTAGAGAAGAAGGAAAACAAGACATGTTAATTGATCTGACCTTACCAGCAGACAGAAAAATAAAAAAAGAAACAAGAAGAGAAAATGGCAAAGTATGAAGAACTCTGCCACAAAGTGGAATGATTATGGAAAACTGGAACAAAGACAATCCCAGTGATTATTGGGGCACTTGGGTTCACTAAGGATAATAATGAGCAGCTCAAGAACATGTTGGGTGTGGACATCACTACAATGATGCCTGCACTGCCTCAGGAGTGTGAATCCCAACCTCTGGATAGACTGTCTGTCTTGCCACCCAGATGAGTGTACGTTTGTGATAGATGGTCCCTTACACCAAAAATCACAGCAATATTCCAGTTTCTCCCAGTTCTCCAGGTTGATTGCACCTTAGATCTCACACCTAAGACTATGCTTGTAGCCAATCATATAATATCTATAAAGATTTATTAAAAGAAAGTGAGCGAGTTACTTACAAGGGTAAAGCAGGTAAACCTAGATACACTAATGAGTTACAATCTTAAATTTCAAAAGGTGTAAAAAGGTTCTATGACCAACAAGTTCTATATGTCCTTCATTACTAAACCCTGCTAAACAGGTGGGGATTTCTCACTTATGCCTAGAAACACTTTGCCCCCCTAGAGTCCAAGCAGCATAGAGATACCAAGTTTCTTTTGTTTTGGGTTTTCATCACCCTCCTGCCATGTGCTTTGAACTGCAAACTGAGCTGATGGGAGGAATCCATGTACATGACTCATACTCATGGGCAGAAAAGCAGAACAAGAAAAGTCTTTTGTCCTCTTATTGATGGTATGTAGGGAAATTCCAAATGCAATGCCCATAATAGTCCCTCTATGGATGTACCTTTCCTTTTGGGAAGGGCATAACAGTTTCTATTGAAGATCAGCCCTTCACACTAATGTCTCTTTCCTGGCTGGTGATTTACACAGTCATAGAGGCTCACAAATACAACTGCTTAAATATTACCTTACTATATGGGATACAGATGTTATAAGTGAGATTCATGCATGTAGCAACTCACAAGCATTCAATAAAGACTAAACAGTAAACACATTCTTAGAATTATAATACCTGTTTTAACAATGCTAATACACAGGTGAGCCAGACTGATTCCAGCTATGCATTTGTCAGTGGTCACTTGAAACCTGGGGACCCTGGCATGAGCTGGCACCTGGTCTGTCAATGTCACAATCACAATCAATAATCTCCAGAAGACAGCTCTCTTATGCACTGCAAGAATTTTAAGGAAAGTCAAAGGAGAACAAGTGCCTTTGAGGACCTGAAATGCAGGAATACTGTGAAAAGTTTAAAAAAACTCCTGAATACTCAAACCTATGGAGCTGATTAATGGTCAGGATTTATTGGCGACTCATAGGGATAAATTTTAGACAGTAGCTTTCCTCTTTTTATGCTTAAAACTATTGTATATTGTGAAGGCTATAGTTTTTAAAAAATCCCCATAATGTAATACTGAGGGATAATACTGTTATTATTAAAAATAATAATTTTCTGCTTTTTACAATAGTTAAATAATACTAAACCTCAGAAATTAGTCCTAGGGGAACATAAATAAAGTTTATAATATGTAATCATATTCATAATGATCTGCAAAATATTAACATACAGAAGGGAATGGTGAACATAACTGATCATATAGGCTGAAATGTAATTGAACAAAAACACCCCTATGGGTTGAAATTACTAGTCTCATTATTTCATGTAGACTTTCACTATTGCATATTGCATATTTATAAAATGATGGGGCCTAAATTAGCTGTTACCACTCAAGAAAGAGATCTTGGAGTTATTGTGGATAGTTCTCTGAAAACAGCCACTCAATGTGCAGCAGCAGTCAAAAAAGTGAACAGAATTTTGGGAATCATTAAGAAAGGGATAGATAATAAGACAGAAAATATCATATTGCCTCTGTACAAATCCATGGTATACCCACATCTTGAATACTGTATGCAGATGTGGTTGCTCCATCTCAAAAAAGATATATTGAAATTGGAAAAGGTTCAGAAAAAGGGCAACAAAATGATTAGAGGTATGGAGCATCTGCCATTTGAGGAGAGATTAATAAAACTGGGACTTTTCAGCTTGGAAAAAAGACGACTACAGGGAGATATGATAGAGATCTATGAAATCATGACTAGTGTGGAGAAAGTAAATAAGGAAGTGTTATTTACTCCTTCTCATAACACAAGGACTAGGGGTCACCAAATGAAATTAATATGCAACAGGTTTAAAACAAACAAAAGGAAGTATTTTTTCACACAACAGCACAGTCAACCTGTATAATTCCTTGCCAGAGGATGTTGTGAAGGCCAAGACTATAACAAGGTAAAAAAAGAACTAGATAAATTCATGGAGGATAGGTCCATCAATGGCTATTAGCCAGGATAGGCAGAGGGTGGAGATGGATGGTAGGAGAGAGATCACCTGATCATTACCTGTTACATTTACTCCCTCTGGGGCACCTGGCATTGGCCACTGTCAGTAAACAGGATACTAGGCTGGATGGACCTTTGGTCTGACCCAGTATGGCCGTACTTATGTTCTTATGTACTCACAGCACCCTTTTCAGGGACCTAAAATGAGTGAGACAGATAATCCTTGAGTGGTTCTAGTTCTGGCACGACAGGAAGATCTCAGCGGCTTAGCCCTAGGTCAGTCCCTTTGTATTAGTGCCTGATGTAGGGCTGCCATGCATATTCATGAGGGTGTTCAGTCCCCAATATCCATATTTAAACTTCTTCATCCTAACAAGGTCAAGGTGTCCTTCTCTAACAGGCTTACTTCCTTTTACCTCAACTATATTAACAATTGGTTACCATAGCATTCTTGAGGTTGAACATCTGTGGATATTCATGTCTTAAAATACCCTAAATTAGCATAAACTGGTGTTTTGTGGTTACTTGTCAGCAGTTCAGCATACTTGTGTATTACAGCATTCCATTTTGTGACATCTTGTGATAGAAGGTCACTCCTATTAGTTGCTTATGCTAAGTGTTTTAGACCCTGGGCCTCAATTAGATTAACTAAACTCTGAGGCCTTTAGGCTTTTGCATTATCACTTTGATTTATACCCATGCCTTACCTAGCATATACCTACAGTGGGAGCCGTGATCGGCCAAACCTGCGGATGCGGCAGGTAAACAAACAGGCCTGGCCCACCAGGGTGCTTACCCTGGCGGGCCGCGGGCCAAAGGTTGCCGATCCCTGACCTAGTGTAATGGTCCAGGAACTAGAGCCTGGGTCTGCAGAACCTCAACAGCTGACATTCCCACATTTCTACCAGGAGGTCATAGAGAACCACACCCAGGGAGCATTGTGGAGAGTAGGTGCCACAGGAAGTACCACCAGGGGCGGCAGAGTGACAGTACCCTGAAGCCCTCTCAGTTGCCAAGTGCCCTATTTAACCTCAGGGGTTGCCTGAGGCAGTTGTCTGTGCAACCACACAGATTTTGGCCTGCTGTGACTCCAGACTTCACCTTGTCTCCTGATCTCCAGTTTTCATTCCCAGCCTGACTTTGATTCTGATTCCTGCCTCCTGATTCCAGCCTGGTACTACCTCTGACCTCTGGTCCCCAAACTCAGCCTGACTCTGACCCCGACTCTTGCTTACTGAACCTGGCTGTTGTGATTCCTCTGACTTCTGCTCAGTGACTATTGTCCCTGATATGCAGACTCAGCCCAGCTGTAACCGTTAGGCCAGACTACCTAGGCCCTGGTTCCTTACACCCAGGTAATTATAGGCTTGTCAGTCTGACATGGCTCCCTGGCAAGATAATGGAGCATGGGCTAAATATTATATAGAAATAAAGGAGGGTAATATAATTATTGTTAATCAACATGGGTTTATGGACAAAAATCCTGTCAAACTAATTTGATATTTTTTTGTCGATGAAATCACAAGTTTGGTTGATAAAGGTAATAGTGTGTATAATATACTTGGACTTTTATAAGGCCTTTGATTTGTCACCACATGACATTTTGATTAAAAACCTGGACTGATAAAATTATCATGGCACACATTAAATGGATTAAAAGCTGGCTAACTGATAGGTCTCAAAATGTAATTGTAAATTGGGAATCATTATCCAAAGAGTGTGTTTCTAGTGCCGTCCCACACTGACCCTATGTTATTTAATATTTTTATTAATGGCCTGGAAGAAAACATAAAATCATCACTGTTAAAGTTTGCAGATGAAACAAAAATCTGTGTGGGGGGGAGAGGAGACAGGTCACTGATACAGAGTGATCTGGATCATTTGGTAAGCTGGACGCGAGCAAACAATATGCCTTTTTACTGGGGCTAAATGTAAAGGTAGGTATTTAGAAAGAAAGAGCATAGGCTGTATTTACAGGATGGGGGACTGTGTCCACGGAAACAGTGACTCTGAAAAAGATTTGGAGGTGGTCGGTTATCTGCAGGACAAGACCTCCCAGTACAATGCTGTGGCCAAAAGGGCTAATATGATTATTGGATGCATAAACAGGGAACTCTTGAGTAGAGTAGAGAGACTATTTTACCTCTGTATTTGGACCTGATGTGATGGCTACTGGAATATTGGAATACAGTTCTGGTTTTCAGAATTTAAGAGGATGTTGATAAATAAGAGTGGGTACAGAGAAGAGAGGCTAGAATGATTAGAAGATTAGAAAAAATGCCTTATAGTGATAGATGCAAGGAACTAATTCTATTGATCTTAACAAAGAGAAGGTTAAGGGATGATTTGATTATAGTTTATAAGTACTTACAAGGGGAAGATATTTGATAATGTGCTCTTCAATGTAACAGAGAAAGATATAACTGGATCCCATGGCTGGAAGTAGAAGCTAAACAAATTCAGAAGGGAAATAATATGTAAAATTTTAACAGTGTGAATAATTCACCATTGGAACAATTTATCAAGGGTTATGGTGGATTCTTCATCATCTGCAATTTTAAGATCAAGATTGGATGTTTTTCTAAAAGATATTATCTAGGAATTATATGGGGGAAGTTCTCTGGCCTGTGTCAGACAGGAGATCAGACTAGATGAGTACAATGCTCCATTCAGCCTTGGAATCTGTGACTCTAGTAATTAAATACAACTTTATGGTTAGCTATGAAAAGAAGTAACTGTTGTGAAACAAATAAGTACAAATTATAGTAACAAGCTTACAAAAATAAATAAATTCGAGACCAAAAGAAATGAGGGTAAAATAAGAAGACCAGTTATGAATTTTCAAATTACTGTGGTTTGGCGAAGCATCTGCTTCAGTTTAAGATATACTATTTTAACGTGTTTTACTAGCTAAAGCAGAATATTAGGAATTCAAGATTTCACACATCTCCTCATTTCAGATGTCTCTGATAGACATTCCAACTCTAAAAGGAATGTGAATTTTTAGAACTGAAATAATTTGGATAACAGATTAATAAAATACCGCAGATATGACAGTTTAATCCTTTCATTTTTCAATCACTATTCATATGTACTTACAAAATATATTAAAATGCTATGAAAAGAATATCAATTCATGTTATTTTTGTTGATTCTATATAAATTTCGATCAACAACTCAAACAATAAATATTTTATGTGTTTAAATATGGGTAGGACACTATCCAACATACTATTTTATACATTTAAAAAAAACAGGAAAAAAAAGCAACGAACATAAAGTTCAGACATCTGGTGGCGCTGTTGGCTAAGAAGGGCTTACAATTGCAGATTGTAATGCACTCCTGAGGAATGAAACATCCCACGACCACAAGAGCAGAGGTGCTGCAGAGGCTTTGTCTGGAATCGCTGAGAACACTACAAAGGGATTCAGATCAATTAAAACTCTAGAAAGAACATCTTCCGGAAATGAGAATCCTGGGATGAATCTCGACTAGTGATATTACTTCAGGATCGCCCTGTCATGTGTTTTTATATAAACAATGGCGGATACCGAGAGGAGAACAGCATTCAAAAGGCAAGTCGCGTCTCTCCTTCTGTTTCTTTGCATGTGGGCCATCGGATCCGGAACAGTTCGGTATTCTGTTCCCGAAGAAATGGAAAGCGGGTCCTTTGTGGCTAATGTAGGAAAGGATCTAGGGCTAGACCTGAAGGGTTTGTCTGTTCGCAGGGCTCGCGTTGTTACTGAAGACGGCAGCCAGTATTTCCAGCTAAATGGCAATACAGGCGACTTGTTTATTAAAGAGAAAGTGGACAGAGAAAAATTGTGCGGGCAAACTGACCCCTGCACGATAAAATTTGAAATAATCCTGGACAATCCTTTACAATCTTATCGAACTGAAGTGAGGGTTTATGATGTAAATGATCATTCTCCAGTGTTCTTAGAAAGTGAAATACGTTTTAAAATCCCGGAAACGACTCCCCCAGGATCTCGGTTTCCCCTAGAGAGCGCTCAGGACTTAGATGTGGGAAACAACAGCCTCCAGAACTACAGCATTAGCGCCAATGCCCATTTTCGTGTGTATACCGGTGAACACAGTGACGGCAGGAAATATGCAGAGCTAGTGCTGGATAAAGCATTGGATAGAGAGCATCAGCCGGAGGTGAGGCTAGTGCTCACGGCTGTAGATGGCGGCTCCCCTCCGAGGTCCGGCACAGCACAAATCCTTGTCATTGTTCTGGATGCCAACGACAATCTCCCTGTGTTCTCTCAGACCATTTACAAAGCTCGAGTTCTGGAAAACAGCCCCAAAGATTATCTGGTTGTCACTATTTCTGCTACTGATTTAGACGAGGGAAAGTATGGGGAAATATCCTATTACTTTAGCCAAAAATCCAAAGAAAATAGCAAAACCTTTAATATAAATCCAATGACAGGGGAAATTCGACTCACTGGCGCAATTGACTTTGAAATGATTGAGACTTACGAGTTAAACATTCAGGCCACAGATGGCGGGGGTCTGTCTGCGCACTGTAAAGTGCTTGTTGTCGTTGTAGATGTGAATGACAATGCCCCAGAAGTGATAGTAACATCCCTCATCAGCCCGATACTTGAGGACTCCTTGGCTGAGACGGTGGTGGCGCTTTTCATTGTCAGAGACCGGGACTCTGGGGACAACGGGAGAACAGTATGTTCCCTAGAAGATGACGTTCCATTTTCTTTAAAAACAACTTTCAAAAATTCCTACTCTCTGGTGATTGAAAGTACACTTGACCGAGAGAAAGTTTCCGCATATAATATAACCCTCAGTGCTCAGGATTTGGGATCTCCAAGTCTCTCTACTGAAAAGACCATCACAGTGAAAATATCCGACATTAATGACAATTCCCCAGAGTTCAGTCAAACATCATACACTCTGTATGTCCGAGAAAACAAGGTGCCAGGGATAAAGATTGGCAAAGTCAATGCTTTTGATTCGGACTCAGAGCAGAATGCCAAAGTGACATACTCTCTATGGCCTGCTGAGGTAGGTGGCCTTCCGCAGCTCTCCTATATCTCCATAAACTCGGAAAATGGGAATGTGTACGCTCTGCGATCCATGGATTATGAACAGATAAGAGAGTTCCAGGTCACAGTGAGAGCTGCAGATGGCGGGTCCCCTCCATTAAGCTCTGAAGTAATTATCCAAGTTGTGATAATTGATGAAAATGACAACACCCCCTTCATTTTATACCCTCTGCAGAACAGCAGTTCCCCCGCTAATGACCTTGTTCCTAGATCGGCGAAGGCGGGTTACCTAGTGACAAAGGTGGTGGCTGTGGATGGAGATTCCGGTCAGAATTCTTGGCTTTCCTACCAGCTGCTGAAGGCTACTAATACAGGTCTATTCACTGTGGGTTCCCAAAATGGTGAAATAAGAACCACGAGGCTAATAACAGACCGAGATACAATGAAGCAAAAACTCATTGTGGTTGTTAGAGACAGTGGAGAATTGCCCCTTTCTTCATCTGCAACTCTGAATATAGCTCTAGTGGATGGGTTTTCAGACGTGTATATGCAGTTTACTGATGTAGTTGAGGAAGAGGAAAAGGATGACACATTAGCTACGTATTTAGTCATTTCTTTGTGTTTAATTTCGTTTCTTTTTCTAATTTCAATAATTATATTTTCAATAATCAAGCTACTTCAGAGAAGAAATTATGGAGGAACATGCATGCCTGCGTCTGGCAATGTTGATGGCGATGGCAACTTCCAGAATAATTGGACGGGTAACGGAACTCTGTCTCAAAATTATCGTTATGAAGTTTGTTTAACATCTGGTTCGGGAACTAGCGAGTTCAAATTCCTGAGACCTGTTATCTCCCGTCTCCCAGCTCAGCAAAGCAATTGTGTAACCGATTTAGTGAAAGTACAGGATCGTGTTATTAACTCGCATCTGAATAACGAAATGGAATCTGCCGGTCAGGTGAGACTCTCTGCCGCTTAAATATATTTTTCCTATCTCTTTTCTAGCGCAATATGCAATTAATGATTGTTTTAACGCCTGTATAGATTTCAGTAATATTAATTTAACTTTTATGTTGAAATATTTGCAGTCTCCCTCTTTATTTCCTCCAGTATACATATGGTGTATGGAAGTGATTTTAATACTGGTGGGAGTTAATTATATAATTTTACTTGCTAAGGTTTTAGTTGAGATATCGGTGTTACTGTTTCTTACATATATTACCTTGTTCTTTTCACGGAAGTGGAAATTAAAATATTTCTTTGTGTTACATCAAAACGGTTTCACTGATTGAAATATAGTCAATAAATCTTTGAATGGGGAAGAGCGAGAGAGAGATTGCACAAGGGATTCGGAGCTACCGGGTGCAATAGAAGTCAGAGTGTGCGAAAATGAGGGATGTGTTTTCTAAGAAGGTTGTAAAGAACATTCTCATGTACTGTTCTTCAGAGTGTAATCAACTGCTTTGGGAGCGCCGATTTGTGCCCTTAGAAAAGAACGCTGTTGCCCTGGGCTGTCAACGTTTCACAAGGCGAGCTCTTCTCTTTCCTTTCCGGGGGCATTTGTAGTATGCAAATTCTGGTGGTGCTTAGTTCATATCTCTAATATGGAAACAGTTCCTCTCTATGATCTATATCTTGGAATCGTAAAAGAAGGCTCATAGAACAAACTCCATTAATGAAAGTTTTTAAAATATAAATGGATGGGTTCATGTTATTCTCCTTACAATTATCCTATGCAGGGAGTTAATGGTGTGTTTTCCAATTATTTGCGCATTCTTTGTTTCCGGAAAGCTGAATCATCATATTAATCCCTCCTCTCCTGCTAAATGTACCGATAAATTGCATTGCTTTTTTCTTTTCTTCCTTGTTATTCTCTCTAACTTAAAGCCCAATTAACCGGTTATAGAAAAGAGGAACTAGGAAAAAGAAATACTCAAAATATTGATAAGTACATAATCTTTTGACAAGCTATAAACATTACAATCGTAAAGTCTTATTATCTTGAAAAATATGGCATAAAATAATCCGTTTTGGTGAATATTTCAGAACCAGTACAGAATGGTTTAATAGTATTTTGACAAGATGCACTGAGGATAAGAAAATAAGTGCATTTTGAAGGTTACTACATCCTTCGTCTGTTTGTACCGTCTTTCCATCTGCCTGCCTCTCTCTGTCTCTCTCTAATGCTTCCATTTCGGTATGTTATCTGAGTACCAATTGTGTGTGTGTGTGGGGGGGGGGGGCGCACACACACACATGCAGAGAGAACGATTGTACGCGCTATAATTACTCGTCAGGTTCAATGAAGGACTTGATTTCAAATACAGGAAGTAGCATAAACTGAATGGGTGAAATGCTAGCCAACTAATGTTAATGGTAAAACACCCACTAACTTAAATGGGCCAGGATTTCAGCCAATCTCTCTTGTCTGGATAAAACAGAGGATTGAGAGAAGGGATTCCATAGACTGAAGAGTCGGTCCAGAAGTTCAGCCATGTTTTCTATTTGCTGCTCAGTGCAGGAGGTAGATGTAGTTACAACTTCACAGAATAATAGAATCATAGAATATCAGGGTTGGAAGGGACCTCAGGAGGTCATCTAGTCCAACCCCCTGCTCAAAGCAGGACCAAGCCCAACTAAATCATCCCAGCCAGGGCTTTGTCAAGCCTGACCTTAAAAACCTCTAAGGAAGGAGCAACAAAGAGTCCTGTGGAACCTTATAGACTAACAGACTATTGGAGCATAAGGAAGGAGATTCTACCACCTCCCTAGGTAACCCATTCCAGTACTTCACCACCCTCCTAGTGAAAAAGTTTTTCCTAATATCCAACTTAAACCTCCGCCACTGCAACTTGAGACCATTACTCCTTGTTCTGTCATCTGCTACCACTGAGAACAGTCTAGATCCATCCTCTTTGGAACCCCCTTTCAGGTAGTTGAAAGCAGCTCTCAAATCCCCCCTCATTCTTCTCTCCTGCAGACTAAACAATCCCAGTTCCCTCAGCCTCTCCTCATAAGTCATGTGCTACAGCCCCTAATCATTTTTGTTGCCCTCCACTGGACTCTTTCCAATTTTTCCACATCCTTCTTGAAGTGTGGGGCCCAAAACTGGACACAGTACTCCAGATGAGGCCTCACCAATGCTGACCCACTGAAAAGGGCAGGGATTGTTTAGGGGGGAAATGCAAAATTTGGGGAAGAAGGTATTTTTCAGGCCGACAATTTTTAAAATACAGAGGCTATTGGAAGCTGATCAGGGTTCAAAAAAAATCATAAATTAATCCCAGGACATGGCTCATTGAGAAGGTAATACACTGATAGGATGTCTGTGCAATTTTCAAAAGTTGCTTTAATATATTACTGCCAGGCCATCTGGAGTACCTCAGGACATTGAGTGCCTACCTCAGTGCAGACACCCCAAACTGGTGATGGGTTCCATGATTAGATTTCACCAAACCAGTAACAGGTGTGAACTCCTGGATTACTATCAGGGCCGGCTCTACCATTTTTGCCACCCCAAGCAAAAAAACAAAACAAAACAAAAAACCGCTTGGAATGCCGCCCCTTAGCATGTGCTGCCCCAGGCACATGCTTCCTCCTCTGGTGCCTGGAGCTGGCCCTGATTACTATAATAGTTTTACCATACAGTCCCATTAGACTCTCCAGTCTATCTTGCCACCCAGACAAACTGGACTTAACCATAAATGGTCATTTATACCAAAAATCACAAACATTACAGGTTACTCCCAGTCCCAAGAGACCAGTCACCCAGATCGAGTTGCATTCTAGATCTCACACCAAAGATAACCCTGGTAGTCAAGTATATAGTAAACTAACTATAGGTTTATTAGCTAAGAAAAGGAAATGAGATCTGTTGCCAGGCTAAAGCACGTAAAATATACCTACAGGTGAGTCATAGTCTCTAATTCCCAAATGGTGGCAGAAAAGTCTTTTCAGGATAGCCAGATTGTTTCTGGGGATCTCTGCTTTGCTTCTGGTACCCTTCCCTGTAACAGTCCAAACAGTCCAGACATGCAGGATCTTTCCTTGAATCCATAGGTATAGTTTCTTCTCACAGAAATCAAGATGACAGGCTCACCATCCAGATGGGCTCTTTGGTTAATAGAGAGATAGGAGTACATTTAGAGTCTTTGATCTCTGATCAGCACACACAATGACCACTTGCCTTCAAATTAGCACTTTCCTGTTAAAGTTCTTCATTGCATTACACAAGGCTTCTTTCTCATTTGGTGGGTTATTTAGTTACAGAGGAATATAGAATGTAAATGTTTTATATTATATTATAACAGGATGCATATCAGTGAAAACAATGCATGTAACATCTCATTAGTTTTCATGAAGTTTAAATACCAAATACATTCTTAAACAATTAACAACCACTTTAATCTATATTAATACATATCTGAATTGGTTTGGGGCTTTGGCATGAGCTGACACCTGGTATGTCAGCATCACAATTAGATTGATATCACCTCCAAATCTATGCTATATATTAGGGCTGTCAATTAATCGCAGTTAACTCACACGATTAACTCAAAAACATTAATCACGATTAAAAAAATTAATCATGATTAATCACAGTTTTAATCACACTGTTAAACAATAGAATACCAACTGAAAATTATGAAATATTTTGGATGTTTTTCTACATTTTCATATATATTGTATTGTGTGTTGTAACTGAAATAACAGTGTATACTATTTTTATTATAAATATTTGCACTGTAAAATGATAAAAGAAATAGTATTTTTCAATTCACCTCATACAAGTACTGTAGTGCAATCTCTTTATCATGAAAGTGCAACTTACAAATGTAGATTTTTTTTGTTACATAACTGCACTCAAAAATAAACAATGTAAAACTTCTGTCGTGGAAAAACGACCACGTGTTGTGTTTGGATCAGAATCGCCTGAGGCCCCTTTATTACGAGCATGCAAGGGGGGTACCAGCAAACCGACAGTCCCCCCGAATACAGATTTTCAGCAGCTTATATAGCATAAAACCACAATTAGCAATATACACTTCCTTGTTAACAATTTTTGCCATACTTGGAATGCACCTTCCATAAAAGGAAGGCAGCACCAGCCAGCCTTCCTGTTATTCACAGTTTGCCCTTTGCGGTTACAAGCTTTTGGAACACTAGCAGTGGGCAGTTACATTTCGCAAGCCTGGTGATTACAAATAGTTCTGCTTTTGTATTTTTCCTTTACCCTGTCTCCAATAACCCCCCCCCCCCTTTTACGGTTAACTTGACCAAAGTTCAGGCCCGACAAAGTTCAGGCCTGAGCCAAAGTTTAGGCCTGAGCCAATTTTCTACTACAATCCCCCATTTGATGCCTATTTGGCATCACCTTTGCCTAAACTTCCATATTCATAAGTTGGTAAATCTCCCTCTGCTCTTCCCCTTCTTCCTTTTTATCCATCCAAATATTACTGTAAACATGCATCAACTTTATTACTTTCCGAGGCTGGGCCTGGAGTCTTTCTTGCCTTGGGTTAGGTGGACAGGTACAAGGACAGCACTGTGTTTTACAACAGCAATAGCAAATACAAAGACTTAATCCAAGCAATACCAAAAGCGTTAACCCACCTATTGCAGCGATATGATGGGGTTGGCGTATAACCTTAGTTACATTACACATTACATCAGATTCAGTACATAATGTGGATATACGATGGGCTGTATGGAAGGCTTGCTTTTCAATTTGATATATGTTTTCAAGTACCTGAGTAGCTCCTTGCAATTCGGAGAGTTTTTGAACTTCTGGTAGGAGTGAAAGCAGATTGTGAAAGCAGTTGGGTATTAAGGTGGTCCAATTAAAGGGGATTTTGTACTTAAGGACTACCTGAGAAACCTTATTAGCAGGCCAATAAAGAAGATGGCTGCCTGCAGCCGTGGTAAGATTAAAATGTATATCTAACAGAGCAGAGGTCTTCAAGCACACATAGGTGTCATTAGCTTGGAAGAGCAAGTGTCCTGTCAAGTTAGTTCCTAGCCCCATGCCTTCCCAGCAGACACTGTCATGAACAGTGATGACATCCCCTGGTTTCAGTTTGCACATACATTGAAGCTGTGGGGGTTCTAAGGGCCAGAGTGTCCACTGATTCCCAAGACCTATCCAAATATCGTGTGTTATTTCAGGAGCACTGATCACAAACCTGGTTAGGTCCACCAGGCACTTTGATTTCCCAAATGTCTTGGTGGATTACCCAATCTCACATGCACCCTCCCCATGGACCCGGCAGGATTTGGTATGTGGGTGCCCACATCCATCTAACCGGTCTGTATGGTTGGAAGGAGCACTGTGAATGTTCACACCTCCACCCTGAAAACCTCCAGGTATGCCTCCATGGCCATAGATTAGATGGAATTCCTGAGGCATTTGTAAGGGCAGAGGGCCAGGCCTGATGCATAAGATCACCTCGAATGGCCAATAGCTGATCATTCAGGAAATCCTGAAGCTCTGAACATGCTAGATCCCACCTCAATGCCTTCCCAGACTTGCTGATACTTAATACCATCTCTGTCAGCAGCTTGCGAGTCATTGGACTAAGGGCAGAAATAACATGTAATTCACCAACACCAGCCTGTACCTGGGTTAGCTGTGCTCCAGTAATAAGACCAGTGGCTTTTTCCAATTGGCCTAATTTTTCCTCATGCTGTTGGCTTTTGTGAACATTCCAAATTGCAGCTGCGCTATTTGTACCATCCCATAGGTGTCCAGCCAAGTCTCTTCTCTTTCTAGGGGAAACTCAGATCTTTTGCTGTGCTAGCTGAATAGCAGCTCCTTTAGAGCAATTTGGATATGTAGAGATAATTTGAAAACTGGACAGTGTGAATTTAATGGTCCCTAATGTAACATTAATTACAGTCCATCGGTGTCCTAACACACTAACACATCTCTCCCTTGTGAAGTATTATACCACATCTTTGGCTAAACACCTTCACAAAGGGCAGAGAGGCATCAACATTAATGGCATAGGAAGGGGTATATTGCAATAGGGTACAGGAATATTATATTATTAGTTACAGGAATAATTTTCAGTACAGGTAAAATCTTCAGTGGTAGAACAGATTCTTTGGGTATATGTTTGATTATTCACTAGTGAGGCTACTGATTGGCTAAGATTTAGAAAAATATTACTTTCCCATCCCCACCCTAAGTTCGTTAAGAAGGAGAGGCTGAGGAACATTAAAAGTTTCATCTTCGGGTTGTTTTGTCTAGCCTCCGCAAGCTATTCTTTGAGATTTTGTAGTCTTAGTTCACTTAGCTGTCCTGCAGTGAGGTAGCAAGGGAGAAGTTACAAGCACAATCACCTTGCTTGGTTGGAGGCTTTATTATGTCCTCAGGTGAAGAGGTTGTTTTCTTAGCAAGATTCAAAGGCACAGTGGGTCTATCAGCGGACAAAGGAGAGGTTACCAGCTCTTTACCTTGTTCTTTACTCCTGCTGTCCAGAAGGAGCAACAACACCAGGAGGAAAGATAGACCGATCATCAGTGGGAGAGCCATTCCAGTGAGAAACATGGGCAGGTAGTCAATTCTCGGCACTTCACAGCGGCGTTGATAATTAGCAGGACTTGATAAGGGTGCCTCAGCACAGAACCAGGGCGGTTCCTCGCTGATGGACCCCCATGTAGACCCAGTCTCTTGGTTTCAGCGAGTGGCAGGGCTGCTATATGTAAAAAGACCTAACACATTTCATTAGTGCCTGGCAATAATTAAGCATTGTGTTATTTACTAAATGACTGTCCATCTGGGCCAGGGCCAGTGGGGCACAGCTGGTAGTCGCATTGGGCGCCCTGTTAGGATTTCATGAGGGCTGAGTTCGGTCTTTCAATTGGGAGTGGCCTTCAAAGGGCATTTGGCCATACTGGATCTGTAAAGCTGCACATAAATTTTTTATAATCAGTCCAGATATGCCAGATTGTGATACAAAATCCTTAAGCAAAAGTTTTACAACAGTTTTGGCATCTGCCTTTTTACAAGGAAATACATTACTAAAACTAACACATACTTACAATTACAACATTTAAACATTTGAATAAAGTCAATCTGAATATTTACAAAAGGTCCCCAGAGAGGGGAAAGTGCTGCCTGCCTAATCTTGACAGCTTTACCAACATTATGTTGCTGGAAGCAGTGCTGGGCCACAGAGGAAAAGTCTTATTTAACTGCAACAATTAACCCCCCCTTTGCTCATGTGTGCCATCCAGTGAGGCATGCGAGCAAATACGGCCACAGCACCTGAGGTGCAACCAGGCGGCCGTCTGGGCCAAAGGTGCTCAGAGTGTAAGGTGTACTCAGCAATCACTTCAAAAACAGTTTGCAGCTTTTCAGTTGGTATCAGATTTTCCTATTATTTTTTCTGAAAGACAAAGAGCATGTTTCTACCCTCTCGGGGTTGGCAGATTATTGCTTAAAATATTCCTTCTTTTTTTTTTTATAAATACCCTTGCTGCTTACAGGCAAAACTGAGGAATTACTCAAATTGCTCCCCATATTTTCCAGTATTTGTTTTATAGGCAGGTCAGGTTTTAATGGCTTCTATTTTTTAACTTCTGCTTTCAAACACACATTGATTTGAAAAGGAAAACACAATCCACTTTGGCTTCCCTTTGGCAAAGTGACCGTTGATTACACAGAGACACCTTAAGGCTTAGTGTGGGGTACTGACTATAGCTTCTATCTGCTATTTGTTACCAAAACAGATTTAAAATCTTTTACCATTCTCCTGGCCTTGACTGCCCTGCTGCAGCCACAACGTTGGTTTTTTTTTTATTAAAAAACAACAATTTAAATCTTGTAACACCACATTAAGTTACCTTAAGGATTAAATGCTAAATACCAAAAATAAACAATACTAGTTTTTTGTTTGTTTGTTTGGCAAAAGTATTTTCGGTTTTACAACCTTAAAACAACACCAATTTATTTTAAACTTATAAAACAAAGATTTTACACATCAGGAGTGTTCTTTAGCAAATTTGACCAACTTTTTTATAGTCAAATGATTTCACTTAAATAACCTCTTGCCTGGATTATCTACAGACATTCCCAAAGGAATGGCTGCAAAGAAACCAAGAATTTTCCTTTCATAACACTTTCTTTTAACATTTATACAAAGTTTTACTGCTTAATTCCTTCCAGTAACTACAGAGTTAACTTCTCAATTTTTTTCTTTCAACTTCCTCAAACTGTGGTTGCCTGCTTGTCTGGGCCTGATCCTTTTTCCCTTGTTGCATTATTTCTTTCCATGGGCACAGGCATTGTTTCACTACCAATTTAGCAAGGAGGGTGGGCTTTTGACTAACCTCCTTTTATTTATTTATACACACCTATTTACATACACACATTACATGTAGATACATCTTATTTAATAATAACCTTAATTCTTTATGTCCGGACTTAATACAATCTTTCCTTGAGGCGGTAACAACCCCTCAGCACCGGTGCATTGTAAGAAAGGATAGTAGCAGGGCTAGGGACAACGGGAAAGATAGGGAGAACAGCCACATTAACAGCACTGTAAAATAGGGGAGTTACACTCACTGACTATAGGAATAATGACTCCTTGCTGAATGCAGGAGATAATAACAGGTTGGATTTTTTCTTGGCCTGTTTTGATAGAGGGTACTGCTGCACCTTGGGAAGGGGTCTTGCTGGGTTTAGGCGAATCTTAACGGGTTGGGCAGACCCAATGCACCCAACCTGGCTGGCATGATTGGCTCACAAGGCTCACAGGGAGAGACCTTAGCCAGCAGTTCCTGTTGCAAGGAGGAAGGGCTGGGGTTGGTCTCCTCCTTTGGAGCGTCCATGTACAATTTAATTTACATAGCAAGTCTCTTCCCAAAAGGTTAACCAGCAAACAAGGACTGAGGAGGAAAACATGATGGTCAGACAGAGGACCAATAGAAACAGTCAGAGGTGAAGAGATGGGGTGGGGAATAGGAGTATTTCCCACCCCTACTGCATTTACTATCTCAGAAGTTAAAGGGAGAGAATGGAAGTCACTGGCACGGAGAGTAGATTGTGATGCGCCAGTATCTAGCAGACAAGTGGTGGCTTGCCATCAATAATACAGGTTACAAATGGCCCAGCCTGATTCAAGGGAATAAGCGGAGCGATGACTTAAAGGGTAGAGAGATATCTGCTGGCCAGCAGGGGCTTGTAAAAAACCCAATTTCTCCTTTGTCTCCTTTAATTGTGTTTTAAGTTTCTCCTGGGAGTCCTTGAGACTCCTCCTTTGAGATTCATGGTGCCGTTTTTCTCTTTCTCCATACCAATCGAAATATGCATCAAACTTTGGCCAGAAGTGCGCCTCTGAGGTGCAGGAGCAGAGCCAGGGTTTTTGCCACCCTAGGCGGCAGTGCTTCTCCTCTGAGCATTCGGTGACGGGGGTCCTTCCGCTCCGCATTTTCAGGGCACTTTGGCGGCGGGTCCCGGAGCGAGTGAAGGACCCGCTGCCTAATTTCCGTGAAGACCCGTAGCGGAAGGACCCCCCTGCCGCTGAATTTCCGCTGAGGGCGGCAAAATGCCGCCCCCCAAATCCTGCCGCCATAGGCGACCGCCTAGGGTCTCCTAGTGGAAGCACCGGCCCTGCTGAGGTGCACAATCTTGTCAAGGTCAAAACTTTCCCTCTATGGGAGACCATAATTTTGAATCATCCCTGGTATACCAATTCCATTTTTTCCAGAAACTTTCAAGTAAAAGGACTAAAATTTGTGTACATATAAAACGCTGGTGTGCCTTTTGGCAGGACGGCAGTTCCTTTGGACTTACCGACCCCTATCTTCCTTGAGTCTACCCGATTATGGGACTCGAACCTGCGATCCCTAGGTTTCCGACTGTGTGATCCAATCTCACAATCCCTAGGTTTCCAACCGCGTGACCCGAGCCCACAATCCCTGGCTCCCACAATCCTCAGCTTTCCGGCCACCGAGGCAAGGCCTACAACCGAGGCCTACTCTGGTGGGGACTCCAACTCACACCTAGCCACTTACCCGTGACTCTTCCCAGGGAATCCAGAACCAAAAGGGTGTCAAGCGTGTCTGGCAGCAAAAGGTCTGGATCCAGCGTGCTACTCACCCCAACCCAGGGCCTATGGGCAGTCCTCCACTAGGAACCCAAATAGAGATTTAAAAGGTCTCTCACCTTTCAGATGCTGGCTGGGTCCGGTGGGGAATGGTCCACGGTTCCCTGGTCCAGTGGGTAGTCTGTGGATCCGAGTCATGGCACCAAGATTGTCATGGAAAAATGACCACATGTTGTGTTTGGATCAGAATTGCCTGAGGCCCCTTTATTACAAGCATGCAAGGGGGGTACCAGAGAACCGGCAGTCCCCCCGAATACAGATTTTCAGCAGCTTATATAGAGTAAAAACACAATTAGCAATACACACTTCCTTGTTAACAATTTTTGCCATACTTGGAATGCACCTTCCATAAAAGGAAGGCAGCACCAGCCAGCCTTCCTGTTATTCACAGTTTGCCCTTTGCGGTTACAAACTTTTGGAACACTAGCAGTTGGCAGTTACATTTCGCAAGCCTGGTGATTACAAATAGTTCTGCTTTTGTATTTTTCCTTTACCCTGTCTCCAATACCTGCCCCCGCCCCTTTTTACGGTTAACTTGACCAAAGTTCAGGCCCAACAAAGTTCAGACCTGAGCCAAAGTTTAGGCCTGAGCCAATTTTCTACTACACTTCAGAGCCTACAAGTCCACTCAGTCCTACTTCTTGTTCAGCCAATCGCAAAGAGAAACAAGTTTGTTTACATTTACAGGAGATAGTTGTTCATTTTAAGAACACTTTCACTGCAGATTTCAGAAAAAGCAAAGAAGGTACCAATGTGAGATTTCTAAAGATAGCTACAGCACTGGACCCAAAGTTTAAGAATCTGAAGTGCCTTCCAAAATCTGAGAGGGGGGAGCTGTGGAGCATGCTTTCAAAAGTCTTAAAGAAGCAACACTTCCGTGTGGAAACTACAGAACCTGAACCACCAAAAAAGAAAATCAGCCTTCTGCGGGTGGCATCTGATTCAGATAATGAAAATGAACATACGTTGGTCTGCACTGCTTTGGATTGCTATCGAGCAGAACCCGTCATCAGCATGGATGGATGTCCCCTGGAATTGTGGTTGAAGCATGAAGGGACATATGAGTCTTTAGTACATCTGGCACATACAGTACTATGTGAATGCCTGTTCTCACTTTCAGGTGACATTATAAACAGGAAGAGGGCAGCATTATCTCCTGCAAATGTGAACAAACTTGTTTGTCTGAGCGACTGGCTGAACAAGAAGTAGGACTGAGTGGACTTGCAGGCTCTAAAATTTTACATTGTTTTATTTTTGAATGCAGGTTTTTTTGTATATAATTCTACATTTGTAAGTTCAACTTTCATGATAAAGAGATCGCACTATAGTACTTGTATTAGGTTAATTGAAAAATACTATTTCTTTTGTTTTTTACAGTGCAAATACTTGTAATCAAAAATAAATATAAAGTGAGCACTGTAAACTTTGTATTCTGTGTTGTAATTGAAATCAATGTATTTGAAAATGTAGAAAGCATCCAAAAATATTTAAATAAATGGTATTCTATTATTGTTTAAAAGTGGATTAATCATGATTAATTTTTTAATCACTTGACAGTCCTAGTATATATGAATGTACACACATAGTATAAGACAGACATAGGTATGTAAAATTGGCAAGCATTAGAAAATATTATGTACGTCCTTTGACATTCCAGCTAAAGAAATAACCTTGATCCTTTCCAAGAAAGAATCATCTCTCCCACCCCCCCTTCAATCCAAACTAACAGAGGAAATGCTAACCTTGTCAACTGAAGTAAAAAGGATGGACTTTTGACGTGACTGTTTCTCTTAAAGACTCCTAAGGAATTATCCCCATCCAAAAGAGACTTCTAGGGTTTTTTTGTTTCAATATGCTAATTTCTGGAATAGAACTAGCACTATAATTCAGCAGTGCTCCAACCAGCTCGATCAGGAGAACTGTTATAAAAGGAATACAGAGAAAGCTGTGAAAACAAGGATTGTTAGTTTTGCTTGAAAATATCATTCCGTGTTATAGCCAGATTCGTTGAATATTAACACACACGGACATATGAATCTAGGACAAAATAGTCAGACTGGTCTGACAGAAGAAAGTAACAAGAAAAACACCAGCCCCAAACCCAGACTCGTTTGGGTATTAACTGCTCATAAGGGGCATGTTATTACGGGGTGGAGTCAATGAGAAGTCCACTTAAAATTCACGGGCAGGATGTGGCTCAATATTTGAAATACCTGGGGATATATCGCTAGCTAATGAAATAACTCTATCCTGACCGATGTACCAAAAAAAAATTACAAGTTTATATCAAACAGTCCATATTATTTTTCCAGTCAGTGCTTTCTAAAGATGCAGTGGATTCAGAAATCTACTGGAATGGCTGGGTACTATTTTCACGAATTTAGTAACTGAAGGCGGCTGTAAGGAACTGAAAGATCCGACAACTCGCCCCCAAAGTGAAGTCCTTGTGTTGTAAAAGAGACTTCCAGAGGCGGAAAAGGATTTTCAGAATAATTAGAATTATCAAATTATAAATATTCATATAAAAGATATCTGAAGCTCTGCCTTTTACATTCCCTTTACATTCACTTCTGTTTTACACTAAACGGACTTAAATACTTTGCAAATGAGAGTGTTCCATTTACATGCGAGACTGGTAGCTGATGGCAAATATACAACAAAATTTCTGATCTTTGTAAATCGATTCAAAATCCAATCAGTATCAGCTGAGACGCTTGGTGGCAGTATTGGCTAAGGAAAACAGAGATCGACAACCTGAAACATTCGCGCGAGACTGGAATAGTTTATGTACGCAGGAGCAGGGATGCATGCAGCTCTGGAACTGCAGAAGAGACTACAGCAAGTGACATTATTTCACCACAGAGCTCTTTACATTTTCGCATTAAAATGGCGGATAAGCAGAGGAGAACAACAATCATTAGGCAAGTAGTGTCTCTCCTTTTATTTCTTTGCGTGTGGGCCCTCGGATCCGGAACTGTTCGCTATGCTGTGCCTGAGGAAATGGAAAGCGGGTCCTTTGTGGCTAATATAGCAAAGGATCTAGGGCTAGACCCGAAGAGACTGTCTGCTCGCAGGGCCCGTGTGGTTTCCGAAGGCAGCCGCCAGCATTTCCAGCTAAACAGCAACACTGGGAACTTGTTTATTAAAGAGAAACTGGACAGAGAGGAGCTGTGTGGGCAAACTGACCCCTGCATTCTGCATTTTGAAATAATCCTGGAAAATCCCTTGCAGTCCTATAGGGCTGAGGTAAGGGTTTATGATGTAAATGATCATTCTCCGGAGTTCTCAGACAGTGAGCTGCTTCTAAAGATGCCCGAAAGCACTCCGCCTGGGTCCCGATTCCCTTTGGCAAACGCCCAGGATTTAGATGTCGGGAACAACAGCTTGCAGAGCTACGCCATCAGTTCAACGGACCATTTCCGCGTATACACTCGCCATCGCAGCGACGGCAGGAAGTACGCGGAGCTGGTGTTGGAGACACCTTTGGATCGAGAGGAGCAGTCAGAAATTAGCTTCATGCTGACTGCGATAGACGGAGGCTCCCCAGCGCGGTCCGGTGCAGCGCAGGTACGAATAACTGTTCTGGATATCAATGATAATGTTCCCGAGTTTTCCCAAACTCTTTATAGAGCACGGGTTTTGGAAAATTCCGAACAAGATTACGTGGTTCTGACAGTTTCCGCAACTGATTCAGACGAAGGAATTAATGGAGCAATATCATATACATTTAGCCAAAAATCCAAAAAGAATGTCAGCGCATTCAGTATAAACCCGGTAACTGGGGAGATTCGGCTTTTGGGACCACTAGATTTTGAGGAAACAGAAACCTATGAAATAGACGTTCAAGCTACAGATGGCGGGGGGCTGTCAGCACACAGCAAAGTCCTGGTGGAGGTGGTGGATGTCAATGACAATGCCCCAGAGGTGAAAGTAACATCTCTTGTTAGTCCGATACCGGAAGATTCCTCTCCCGAGACCGTGGTGGCCCTCTTCAATGTCAGAGACCGGGATTCTGGGGACAACGGGAGAACAGTCTGTTCCATAGAAGACGATCTGCCGTTTTCTGCAAAACCAACTTCAAAAAATTCCTATTCTTTAGTGACCGAAAATACATTTGACCGAGAAAAAGTATCGGAGTATAACATAACCATCACAGCCAGGGATTTGGGAACTCCCAGTCTTTCTACTGAAGAGAGAATCATTGTGAAAATATCCGACATTAATGACAATTCCCCAGAGTTCAGTCAAACATCATACATGATGTACGTCCGAGAAAACAACGGCCCAGCTGTATTGATAGGGAAAGTCAATGCTTTTGATTCAGACTCAGAGCAGAATGCCAAAGTGACATACTCTCTATGGCCTGCTGAGGTAGGTGGCCTTCCGCAGCTCTCCTATATCTCCATAAACTCGGAAAATGGGAATGTGTACGCTCTGCGATCCATGGATTATGAACAGATAGGAAGTTTCCAGGTTGCAGTGAGAGCTGCAGATGGCGGGTCCCCTCCACTAAGCTCTGAAGTCATTGTTCGAGTTGTGATAATTGATGAAAATGACAACGCCCCCTTCATTTTATACCCTCTGCAGAACAGCAGCTCCCCCGCTAATGACCTGGTTCCCAGGTCGGCGGAGGCGGGTTACCTGGTGACGAAGGTGGTGGCTGTGGATGGAGATTCCGGTCAGAATTCTTGGCTTTCCTATCACTTGTTGAAGGCCACTGACCCAGGTCTATTTACTATCGCTTCCCAAAATGGTGAAATAAGAACCACGAGGCTAATAACAGACCGAGATACGATGAAGCAAATACTCATTGTGGTTGTTAGAGACAGCGGAGAATCGCCCCTTTCGTCATCTGCAACTTTAAACATCGCTCTAGTGGATGGGTTTTCAGACTTACACATGCGGTTTACAGATGCAGCTGTGGAAGAGGAAGAGAATGGCACATTAACTCTGTACTTAATAATTTCCTTGTGCTTAGTATTATTTGTTTTTTTTATTTCAATAATAGTATTTATAACTATCGAGCTTTATAGAAGAAGACATTATAGAGAAAGATTCATGTCTGCTTCTGGTAATTTTTATGGTAATAGCAACTTCCAAAATAATTTGGTAGATGTAACGGGTAACGGAACTCTGTCTCACAGTTATCGTTATGAAGTCTGTTTAACAACTGGATCAGGAAACAGTGAATTCAGATTCCTCAGACCCATTATCCCCTCTCTCCCACCTCAGCATGGCAATGCTGGAACGGACTCTGGAAAAGAACAGGATCTTCTTACTAACCTCCAGCTGAACACGGACCTAGAATCAGCGAACGAGGTTAGATTAACTTCTGATCTTCTCGAGTGTTTTTATTTCATTTTCGTTAATTATTTATTTAAAGTGTACCCATCATTAAAAGATAATTTAGAAGTTTTTATTTTCAAAATTATTCAGAAAGCGATTCCTTTCCTTCTCTAACGTACATATAAATATTGCCTTTACAATTTGAAGTTAGTATTTATCTGTGTACATTTAATGTTTTGTAGTTTATGTATTTTGGTTTAAAATATTTGGGTTATTAGATATCTTAAGCAATGAACAGATGTGAAAAGAGTTGGAAAATATTAAAATACTAATGGTGCATTGTATATGCATGTTATAAGGACATTATTAGTCTACCTTTTTGGAAATACTCTTGAATGTCCTAGTAGGGTGTACTGATTTGTGCTTTTGTTAAGGAGAGCTGGTGTTATTAAAAATCAGACTTTGCCATAAGTGTGGGTTAACGGGGAATTGGAGATGGTAAATTAATGGACCTAACCAGTTACACACTGTTATGTTGACTCACTGTTACCCAATTAAATTAATCGAGACTCTAGGTATGCTCCCTCTGGGGCCTCATAACCCCACTGCGACAGTGTAGCCCCACCCACTTGTATTGGCCCTGTCCCTCCTCCAGCTGGGATGAGCTCTTCTTTTAGGCTAGCTGCTCTCTCAGACATTATACTGTTTACGGTATTTCCCTTGCCTCCATAACAGCTGGATACATTTTAAATAATTTTTTAGAATCCATACAAATGACAACGTCCCCTTCCTTTTATACCTTCTTCAAAACAACACCTCCCCTGCTATTGAACTGGTTCCCAGAACAGCAGAGGCGGGCTACCTTGTGAGTCAGTAGTGGAAATTCTGGTCAGAAATCTGCGCTTTCCTGCCAAACGCTGAAGGCCACTGAACCAGGTTATTGTGGTCATTTCCATAATGGGGAAATAAGAACCATTAGGATAATAACAGATCGGAACAGTATAGAGCGAAGGCTGGTTATTATAGGTATGGGCGCATTATCCCCAATACATTATTCTCCGTTCCTAAATCTACATTTCAATATTGATACGCAAATTTGGAATAACCCAGATTTTCAAAAGAACTCTGCGAAACGAATTGTTATCGATGTCCGGGTGAACTATTAGCTTATACAATTCTGTTTTTGCTGTTCTCGTTTTATCGAGAAAACACGTTCTTCATGATTTTTCAGTGTTAATGTTACACTTGACATCCGTTTTATTATGTACTGCCAATCGATTCTATTGGTGTACTTTCCCGATATGTGACTATATGATATTTAATACATTACTTATAGAAGCGTGTGTATATGTTTAATAGATATAGGTAAGCTATTTTAATAGACTTGTTTTCAAATTTTAGATATTTGATTTATGTAACTCTTTTTGTCATGAAATTGTAAACATTTTTACTCTATGATTAAGCTATTTTGCCCTTTATTATGTTGATTTAATCCAGGAATTCATTTAATTCAGTTGTTAAAATGCCACTTTATGGTTGTCTGGAGAGAGGAAAAAGCATTGCTCAATTTTCTTATTAGATTCAGAAGGACGTGAGGAGACATAAAGCTTGGCTTTATCCATGTATTGGAAGCATTTGAGCCTATGAACTCTCTGGACCTGTTTAAAGAGATTTCATATATAGATTGAAAAGGAAAAGAGACGGACTCCTTATTTATTAATTTCCTCTTGTGTTGACTACCTGTTGAGGCTTTTCAAACACTTAAAAAGACATTCCCTGCTATGAGGAACCCAGAATCTAAGGGATCCCCTGAAAGTCTTGTAAGGAGACCTTTAAGGGAGGAGAAGTAATTGACCTTCATGGCTCTCTGGACTCTATAGAATGGGAACCGTAGAATGATAGAATCATAGAATATCAAGGTTGGAAGGGACCTCAGGAGGTCATCTAGTCCAACCCCCGGCTCAAAGCAGGACCAATCTCTAACTAAATCATCCCTGCCAGGGCTTTGTCAAGCCTGACCTTAAAATCCTCTAAGGAAGGATATTCCACCACCTCCCTAGGTAACCCATTCCAGTGCTTCACCACCCCCCTAGTGAAAAAGTTTTCCCTAATATCCAACCTAAACCTCCCCCACTGCAACTTGAGACCATTACTCCTTGTTCTGTCCTCGGCTACCACTGAGAACAGTCTAGATCCATCCTCTTTGGAACCCCCTTTCAGGTAGTTGAAAGCAGCTCTCAAATCCCCCCTCATTCTTCTCTTCTGCAGACTAAACAATCCCAGTTCCCCCAGCCTCTCCTCATAAATCATGTGGTCCAGCCCCCTAATCATTTTTGTTGCCCTCCGCTGGACTCTTTCCAATTTTTCCACATCCTTCTTGTAGTGTGGGGCCCAAAACTGGACACTGTACTCCAGATGAGGCCTCACCAGTGCCGAATAGAGGGGAATGATCACGGCCCTCGATCTGCTGGCAATGCCCCTACTTATACAGCCAAAAATGCCATTAGCCTTCTTGGCAACAAGGGCACACTGTTGACTCATATCCAGCTTCTCCTCCACTGTAACCCCTAGGTCCTTTTCTGCAGAACTGCTGCCTAGCCATTCCTCCCTGGTCTGTAGCAATGCGTGGGATTCTTCCTTCCTAAGTGCAAGACTCTGCACTTGTCCTTGTTAAACCTCATCATATTTCTTTTAGCCCAATCCTCTAATTTGTCTAGGTCCCTCTGTATCCTATCCCTACCCTCCAGCATATCTATGCTCCTCCCAGTTTAGTGTCATCTGCAAACTTGCTGAGGGTGTCATCTGCAAACTTGCTGAGAGTGCAGTCAACGCCATCCTCCAGATCATTAATGAAGACATTGAACATTAATCCTTGACTTTCTTCTTGTTCCCTCTCTAGTCATGCTCGGTTTTGAAGCGTGACAGCACTTTGTTTTGATCATTGATCGCCAGAGGAGCTGATAGGTCTGGAAATCTAGCCTTGAATGTTTGTCTGTTGTCATTCCTGAGGTGGTTTCCCATCATCATCAGCATAGCTGTGTGGACTGAGTTAGGACTGGGAAAAGTCCAGCAGGTCAGCTAATTATACGTTGGTTATACCCAATGAAGTTCGGATAAAGAAAAATGGGAAAGGTTATTGGCATTCAGTGGTGATTTCCTGAGAGCCAGACTGATTAGGGCCCATTTCAGAGTGTTTGGGAGAGTGCCTTCCCTGAAGGATACATTGATTATTTCCTTCCGTGGGGGACCTATGTGCTGTTCGCAGGTTTTCAACAGCACACGGGCACAGATCCATTTCACACATGGTGGACTTCCCACATGGCATGTGTGGATACTGTGAATTCACAGAAGACAATTGCTGAGGCCTGTGTTTTCGAGAAGTCCTTGTCCTTGTGCTGCCGTGGATCTGAAAAAGTGTGTCTTGAGCCACCAGCATTCTTACCTTCTGCTATCCTGCATCATCTGGCACAGCTCACCCATGAATCATAGTCACCTGTGTTGCGGTGAGAGAGTAAGAGCGGAATATCAGTGACATAGGACATCAGATGACTACGTTGTTCCTAAAGCTGTCAGAACTCTGTGTCTGTGTCTGGTTCCTTGTATCCTTTAGGACAATTTGGAAGTTCAGCGGAATCATTAACTTTTATGAGTGTGTGAGGAAGATAGGGAGGGCAATTTGTTTTTCAGACTATTTATTGAATCAAGGGCAAGAGCAATGATTTCTATCCAGAAGAAGTGGTGATTGGATCAGGAAAGCGAGTATTATTTATTTCTTCCATGTTTACTCCCAGTCCAAATATTAGGTCCGGTATGTGGCCAGCTTTGGGTGTAGTTTCAGTGACCACTTCGGAAAATTATCTTGCTGCTTTGGTGAATATAAGGGTTTGAACCAGGTTTTTTTGTGCTGTTGTCTACGTGGGTATTTAAAACCACGATTAATCTATTTTGATTTATAAATGTATGGTTTCAAATGGTTTTATTCTCTTCTACACGTGAGACTGGATGAATGCAGTGTGGCTCCGCATCCTCATTCCTTGACTCTGATTTCCGGTTGAAATGCGCATTTGGTAGGAATGAGCTGTGTCATCAAAATCCCGGCAGTGCTTTCCAGCCACTTCTCCTTGCTGCAGGAAAGTCTGGAGCCTCATCCGTTATTAGGTCATGCCTGGTGATGGCCGAAATGGGGACATAACAACAGAATGAACTAGTGCCGTGTTATGTATTTGTAAAACGGGTGAGGACAAGAGAAATTCAGTGTTCTTTTACTCCTCTTGCTAAGTACAGCTAATAAATGTGATATCTCTGAGATAAGGGAAGGGAAGGGCAGGATTTTCACATAACATAAGAACATAAGAATGGCCATACTAGGTCAGACCAAAGGTCCATCCAGCCCAGTATCCTATCTACCGACAGTGACCAATGCCAGGTGTCCCAGAGACAGTGAACCTAACAGATAATGATCCAGTGATCTCTCTCCTGCCATCCATCTCCACCCTCTGACAAACAGAGGCTAGGGACACCATTCCTTACCAATCCTGGCTAATAGCTATTAAAGGACTTAACCTCCAAGAATTTAACTAGCTCTCTTTTAAACCCTGTTATAGTCCTAGCCTTCACAACCTCCTCAGGCAAGGAGTTCCACATACACTCATAAACAGGCGTTAGTAAAACAGCACAAATACTGTTATTTGTGGAAAATATACTCCTAGTTTTATTCTTTCTTACTTTTAAAAGATCAGCGGTAACTGAAGTGTGCAAAGACATTTTGCAATGACAATTTATCTTTTCTGTTTTATATTATATTATATTCTATTTTATTTATTTATTTATTGATAGATATCTATGCATTTTTCATTCCTGAAAGAAAGCTTTTTTCTCCATCCAGAATTTATACAACGATTGTATCCATTTAATTACTTTTATTAATTGCGTTATTACTTTTTCTGAACCTCAAAGGAGGAAAATAATTTGGAAGAATATTTTGAAACGGGAAGAATCCCTTTTTAAAGCCGCTTGGTAGTGCTGTTGGCCAAGGCGGCGCTGAAACAGAACTGTGTGTCCTGTAAACCCAGCCGTTCAGCCAGACAGTATCAGTCAGAGACGCCGGAGAGCAGACACCGGGGCATTACTTTGTGAGGAATGACGGACGGAACAATGTTTAGCGCGTTTTGAAGGGGCATTATAGCTTTACGTGTAAAGGGATATACAATAAAATCTATTTTCCCGCATTCTGCAATATTTTCGTCTGGGAAATAAGGGGACTTCCTGACAGGAGTTTTGGAGGAGATTTGTGAGACGAATGGCGACTACAAACCTGAAAATCGCATTAACAAGGCAAGTTCTGTGTTTCTGTGTTTTTATCTCTGCACCTTGTGTTCTCTCTGAAACGATTCGCTATTCTGTACCTGAAGAGATGGAAAATGGGTCCATTGTAGCTAATATTGCAAAAGATCTGGGGCTGGATTTGAGAAAACTGTCTGCTCCTGGGGCCGGATTGTTTCAGAAGACAGCAAGCAGCGCTTTCAATTTGAACGCAGTACAGGGGCTTTGTTAATTAAAGACCGAATAGATCGCGAGGAGATTTGTAGGAAAATTGTCATGTACACTGTACATTTTCAATTATTACTGGAAAATCCATTGCAATTATTTCGATCTGAAGTGGAAATTTATGATATCAATGACCATTCTCCAGTTTTCTCTGAGGACAAATTAATTTTCAAGATCCCGGAAACAATTGATTCTGGATCTCGTTTTCCACTAGAGGGCGCTGAGGATTTTGATGTGGGAAGTAACAACCTTCAGAATTATACTATCATTCCTCCTAATGAATATTTTAACGTATATTTTCGGGATGAAAATGACGGTGATAAATACTTAGAGCGAGTATCGGAAAAATCATTGGACAGAGAGGGGCCGCCTGAGATCAGTTTTATTCTCACTGGTATAGATGATGGATCTCCCCCGAGATCCGGTACAACACAAATTCACATCATGGTTCTGGATGTAAATGATAATGCTCCTATCTTTACTCGGGAGTTGTACAAAGTTATGATTTTGGAAAACAGCCCAGAAGACTCTATGTTTGTCACGGTCATTGCAACTGATTTAGATAAAGGACTTAATGGGGAGATAGCTTATTCATTCAGTCAAAATGCGGGGAAGAGCCATTCAGCATTCAAAATAATCCCTCTGAGTGGTGAAATACGAGTAGTAAAACCTCTGGATTTTGAATTTATTGAGAAATACGAGATTGGCGTTCGAGCCACAGATGGCGGAGGTCTGTCTGCACTCTGCAAAGTTCTTGTAGAAGTTTTGGATGTGAATGACAATCCCCCTGAAGTGACAATAAATTCGCTCATGAGCCTCATACCAGAAAACTCATCTCCTGAGACAGTGGTGGCCCTTTTCAGCATTAAGGATCTCGACTCCGGGGGAAATGGGAGAACATCTTGTTCTATTGAAGATCAACTGCCTTTTGCTCTAAAACCAGCTTTTAAGAATTATCATGAACCGGTGACAGAAAAACCTCTGGACAGAGAGAAAGATTCACAGTATGTTATAACCATCACTGCTACAGACTCAGGGTCCCCCTCGCTTACTACCACTGAAGCCATTACGGTGCAAATATTGGACATCAATGACAATGCCCCTCTGTTTAATCAGGCATTTTACACCATGTATGTGCATGAGCATAATAATCCAACTGCATTAATTGGCACCGTAACTGCTGTTGATCGGGATTTAGGACAGAATGCCAACGTGAAATATTCTAAGGGGGGGGAGGGATAGCTCAGTGGTTTGAGTATTGGCCTGCTAAACCCACGGTTGTGAGTTCAGTTCTTGAGGGGGCTACTTAGGGATCTGGGGCAAAATCAGTACTTGGTCCTGCTACTGAAGGCAGGGGGCTGGACTCAATGACCTTTCAAGGTCCCTTCCAGTTCTAGGAGATAGGATATCTCCATTAGATTATTAATTAATTAAAATATTGCCTGCTCGGAAAGCTGATCAGTCCTTAAATTCTTACATATCTATTAATTCTACGGCCATTGGACTACGATCTTATAACAAATATCGATGTCCTAGTACAAGCTTCAGACTTTGGCTCTCCTCCATTAAGCACAAATGTCACAGTTCATGTAATCATTATTGACGAAAATGACAACTCTCCAGTTATTTTATTCCCCCCGCAGAACAGCTCTTCTGCCTCAGTTGACTTGGCTCCCAGAACAGCGGAGGCAGGCTATCTTGTAACTAAGGTGGTGGCTGTAGATGGAGATTCTGGTCAGAATTCTTGGCTTTCCGACCAACTCTTCAGGTCAACTGATCCTGATCTATTCATGGTGGGGCTTCAAAATGGGGAAATAAGATCCATCAGGCCAATAACTGAGCGAGACTCCTTCAGGCAGAAACTCATCATCCTTGTTAGCGACAATGGACGATCGCCTCTTTCCACTACTCCGGTGCTGAATATCCTTCTGGACCGGTGGAGGGATTCTCTGACGCACATATGCCACTCACTGACTCGGCTCAGGAGGAGGAAAACGGCAGTATAGAATCATAGAATCATAGAATATCAGGGTTGGAAGGGACCTCAGGAGATCATCTAGTCCAACCCCCCGCTCAAAGCAGGACCAATTCCCAACTAAATCATCCCAGCCAGGGCTTTGTCAAGCCGGGCCTTAAAAACCTCCAAGGAAGGAGACTCCACCACCTCCCTAGGTAACGCATTCCAGTGCTTCACCACCCTCCTAGAGAAATAGTGTTTCCTAATATCCAACCTAGACCTCCCCCACTGCAACTTGAGACCATTGCTCCTTGTTCTGTCATCTGCCACCATTGAGAACATACGAGTTCCATCCTCTTTGGAACCCCCCTTCAGGTAGTTGAAGGCTGCTATCAAATCCCCCCTCATTCTTCTCTTCTGGAGACTAAACAATCCCAGTTCCCTCAGCCTCTCCTCATAAGTCATGCTCTCCAGACCCCTAATCATTTTTGTTGCCCTCCACTGGACTCTTTCCAATTTTTCCCCATCCTTCTTGTAGTGTGGGGCCCAAAACTGGACACAGTACTCCAGATGAGGCCTCACCAATGTCGAATAAAGGGGAACGATCACGTCCCTCGATCTGCTGGCAATGCCCCTACTTATACAGCCCAAAAGGCCGTTAGCCTTCTTGGCAACAAGAGCACACTGTTGACTCATATCCAGCTTCTCGTCCACTGTGACCCCTAGGTCCTTTTCTGCAGAACTGCTACCTAGCCATTCGGTCCCTAGTCTGTAGCTGTGCATGGGATTCTTCCGTCCTAAGTGCAGGACTCTGCACTTGTCCTTGTTGAACCTCATCAGGTTTCTTTTGGCCCAATCCTCTAATTTGTCTAGGTCCCTCTGTATCCGATCCCTACCCTCTAGTGTATCTACCACACCTCCTTGTTTAGTGTCATCGGCAAACTTGCTGAGAGTGCAGTCCACACCATCCTCCAGATCATTAATAAAGATATTAAACAAAACCGGCCCCAGGACCGACCCTTGGGGCACTCCGCTTGAAACTGGCTGCCAACTAGACATGAAGCCATTGATCACTACCCATTGAGCCCAACGATCTAGCCAGCTTTCTATCCACCTTACAATCCATTCATCCAGCCCATACTTCTTTAACTTGGCAGCAAGAATACTGTGGGAGACCGTATCAAAAGGTTTGCTAAAGTCAAGGAATAACACATCCACTGCTTTCCCCTCATCCACAGAGCCAGTTATCTCATCATAGAAGGCAATTAGGTTAGTCAGGCACGACTTCCCCTTGGTGAATCCATGCTGACTGTTCCTGATCACTTTCCTCTCCTCTAAGTGTTTCATAATTGATTCCTTGAGGACCTGCTCCATGATTTTTCCAGGGACTGAGGTGAGGCTGACTGGCCTGTAGTTCCCCGGATCCTCCTTCTTCCCTTTTTTAAAGATGGGCACTACATTAGCCTTTTTCCAGTCATCCGGAACCTCCCCCGATCGCCTTGAGTTTTCAAAAATAATGGCTAATGGCTCTGCAATCTCATCCGCCAACTCCTTTAGCACCCTCGGATGCAGCGCATCCGGCCCCATGGACTTGTGCACATCCAGTTTTTCTAAATAGTCCCGAACCACTTCTTTCTCCACAGAGGGCTGGTCACCTTCTCCCCATATTGTGCTGCCCAGTGCAGCAGTCTGGGAGCTGACCTTGTTTGTGAAGACAGAGGCAAAAAAATCATTGAGTACATTAGCTTTTTCCACATCCTCAGTCACTAGGTTGCCTCCCTCATTCAGTAAGGGGCCCACACTTTCCTTGACTTTCTTCTTGTTGCTAACATACCTGAAGAAACCCTTCTTGTTACTCTTAACATCTCTTGCTAGCTGCAACTCCAAGTGTGATTTGGCCTTCCTGATTTCACTCCTGCATGCCTGAGCAATATTTTTATACTCCTCCCTGGTCATTTGTCCAATCTTCCACTTCTTGTAAGCTTCTTCTTTGCGTTTAAGATCAGCAAGGATTTCACAGTTTAGCCAAGCTGGTCGCCTGCCATATTTACTATTCTTTCTACACATCGGGATGGTTTGTTCCTGCAACCGCAATAAGGATTCTTTACAATACAGCCAGCTCTCCTGGACCCCTTTGCCCTTCATGTTATTCTCCCAGGGGATCCTGCCCATCTGTTCCCTGAGGGAGTCAAAGTCTGCTTTTCTGAAGTCCAGGGTCCGTATTCTGCTGCTCTCCTTTCTTCCTTGTGTCAGGATCCTGAACTCGACCATCTCATGGTCACTGCCTCCCAGGTTCCCATCCACTTTTGCTTCCCCTACTAATTCTTCCCTGTTTGTGAGCAGCAGATCAAGAAAAGCTCTGCCCCTAGTTGGTTCCTCCAGCACTTGCACCAGGAAATTGTCCCCTACACTTTCCAAAAACTTCCTGGATTGTCTGTGCACCGCTGTATTGCTCTCCCAGCAGATATCAGGGTGATTAAAGTCTCCCATGAGAACCAGGGCCTGCGATCTAGCAACTTCTGCTAGTTGCCAGAAGAAAGGCTCGTCCACCTCATCCCCCTGGTCTGGTGGTCTATAGCAGACTCCAACCACGACATCACCCTTGTTGCTCACACTTCTCAACTTTATCCAGAGACACTCAGGTTTTTCTGCAGTTTCATACCGGAGCTCTGAGCAGTCATACTCCTCTCTTACATACAACGCAACTCCCCCCACCTTTTCTGCCCTGCCTGTCCTTCCTGAACAGTTTATATCCATCCATGATAGTACTCCAGTCATGTGAGTTATCCCACCAAGTCTCTGTTATTCCAATCGCATCATAGTTCCCTGACTGTGCCAGGACTTCCAGTTCTCCCTGCTTGTTTCCCAGGCTTCTTGCATTTGTGTATAGGCACTTAAGATAACACACTGATCGTCCCTCTTTCTCAGTATGAGACAGGAGTCCTCCCCTCTTGCGCTCTCCTGCTTGTGCTTCCTCCCAGGATCCCATTTCCCCACTTACCTCAGGGCTTTGGTCTCCTTCCCCTGGTGAAATACATATTAACTATGTATTTAGCAATTTCGTTGGCTTTAATTTCATTTCTCTTCCTGGTTGGGCTAATGATACTCATAGTTAAGTTATGTAACAAAAACAATTTGAGGAGAATTACATGTCAACCTCTGGTATGATTTATGGAGGTTGTAACTTTCTGAGTAACTTGGTTGATGTAAATGATACGGGAACTCTGTCCCACGCTTATCCTTATGAAGTCTGTTTAACAACTGGTTAGGGTAACAGCGAATTCAAGTTTCTGAAACCGCTCATTCCCAGCTCAGCACTGTAATATAGAAGGGACTGTTGAGAGAAGCGGATTTTAAGAATATTCTTAACCCCAATAAGGAGGTGGGCTCAGAAAACCAGATGAAGATACGTTGATATTATTTTTCATTATTTTTCTTTAGATCTTGCTATATGTGTTTATGAAGTGGGTTGATGTTTTTCACACAAAATGATACTGAAGTTTTATCTAGGACTGTAGTCTCATTTGACACTGTATAAGAGGTTAAAGGAACTACATGCCTGACTGAGAGAAACAGAATTTGGTCCGTAAGGATGATTAAGATGACTTGTTGGGTTTTTGTTTGTTTGTTTGAAACTTCTGGAAAGTGTATATGCCACGTAACACAATATTTATCTTTTATGCTTAGCAAAACCAAGGGTTAATTACAAAGCAAGGTGTACTGGACTGTTTATTTGGATAAATACTTTTCTGATTCCTTTATAACATTTCTGAATATCTTTGTAGAATTAACAGGGTTCCACAACCCTTCTCCTTCATAAACTTCGCTTAGTTAAATTTAGCAATCACACTGAACTTAATAAAATTTAATTATACACAATGTGACAGTCCTATACCTTCAGACAATGGTGATATACTAAATTAAACGTAGTTTTCAGGCTGCTTCCAGATGCTAAAGGGAAGAGATTCCCACTTCTTTTGATAGAGTGATTCACATTGTTTTACTAAATCAGTAACAACTTCAGTGTGATATTTTGTTGTCAGAGAAAATAAATGTTAGAAAAAATAGTTTTAATACAACCAGTGTGGTACTATATGAATATTCTACCATCATCATACAATTTAGTGAACCATGAACTACTTTTTCAGATTTGTTTCGATACATACACTATAATCTTTTATACTTGTGCATGCAGATAGTGGCGCTGCTTGCTGTCGCATGTTTTGTCTTGTTAGCAATTTATCGGATGATCCGATGACATATATGTTCTATATCTGTATATGTTGCTTTAACAATTTTAAAGAAAAAAGTGTGACACGGTAATGGGCAAATCCGTGAGAGCCTATACTACAGTATGGTATTTCAACTCATAATTGGAAGCGGCAATTGTCTTTGAGCAATAAACGAAAGGAGAATTAAATTCTACACAGGAAAAGTGTTGTTGGGATGAGATTTCTCTGATGAGGAGATTAAGAAATTAGAACAAGAACTCTACCTCTTGTGTATTATCTTCCGAGTGTCTCCTTGAGTAATAAAGTAATCTTCCCTCAAATTATTTAACCGTTTGTAATGCTGCCTACATTGACTCTAGAGCCTGAGTACCAACCTCAAGGACGATTGTTAGGAACCAGGGCACAAACCTCAAATTGGATGTGAGTTCAGATTTCACCAACAAATTATCAAGTGTAAACGCCTCAGGCACTATAAACTGGCCATCAGGAAGTTTAGACTTGAAATTAGACCAAGGTTTCTAACCATCAGAGGAGTGAAGTTCTGGAATAGCCTTCCAAGGGGAGCAGAGGAGGCAAAAGACATATCTGGCTTCAAGACTAAACTTGATAAGTTTATGGAAGGGATGGTATGATGGGACAGCCTAATTTTGGCAATTAATTGATATTTGACCTATTAGTGGTAAATATGCCCAATGGCCTGTGATGGGATGTTAGATGGGGTGGGATCTGAGTTACTACAGAGAATTCTTTCCTGGGTGTCTGGCTGGTGAGTCTTGCCCACATGCTCAGCGTTTAGCTGATTGCCATATTTGGGGTCAGGAAGGAATTTTCCTCCAGGGCAGATTGGCAGAGGCCCTGGGGTTTTTTTGCCTTCTTCTGCAGTGTGGGGCACGGCTCACTTGCTGAAGGATTCTCTGCACCTTGAAGTCTTTAAACCACAAGTTGAGGACTTCAATAGCTCGGACATAGTTCAGGATTCTACTGAAGTGGCGTGGAGACTTAGGTGCAGATTGTGTGCTCCCTCCATCCCCTGAGTGCCACCCTAGTGGAAGCCGAAGCTGCGAGGCAGGGAGCCTGCCTCCGGCAGAAAGGAAGTGACCCAAATCCAATTAATTCTGGCTATCTCCAACTATTCTATAGTCTCCAGCAGACAAAGATTAAAGTAAGCGGGAGGGCAGGAGAGGGTGAACAGAGTGTCCCTGGCTTGGGTAAGCAGCTCTCCCCTACAACTGTCCCTCGTTCTTGGCTGGTGATAGGAACCTGATTCGAGCTATCTGATTAATTGCTAGGGTTCCATGCTTAGCTTGCACAAGTTTAATATTCCCAAGTAGCTCTATCCTGAGCCTGGATTGCTCTAGAGAAGAGAATCAGGTAGCCATAACAGGCCCCTTGACTGATCCCGGCTCTGCTGCTCCCAGCGGAAGCTGGATAGCAGAGAATCTGCCCCTTAAAACGGTGAAAGCTACTTAAAACATATGATAAAACATAATCTGTTATACGACAACATTTTAATTTGTTTCCAAGGCTGGGACATTAGCATTTCTCTAAAAGAGAGAGAGGTCTGGAAGAGTATTCTGGGAATGTGCATCAAAATAAGCAACATTTAAACGTTCTGCTTCTATAATTTACTTACCGATGAAGATGGAGCATTTCAAACTTGATTAGGATAAACCTAGAAATCTGAGTTCATATCTGCCAGTAATACGTAAATAAATCTGTTTTTCCTTTCTACATAAAATAATAATAATAATCAGGAAAACCCGCTCCTTTTATACAATATTTCTAATTTTTCTGTGTGGTGCCTTCAAATCAGTAGGTTCATTGGAGTACTGAAAAGGGGGAATGGGGCTGGAGGGAAAAGAAGCTGCTATGAGGGGAAATGGAGAGCCAAATCCTGTTCCTAATGAAACAAGTCTTTGTGTACTTATTGCCAAATTCTAGTCGCATTCCAAATATCTGGAATTTGTTAACCCTTGAATATCCGTATTTCTCTTCAGCAAAGTGTCAGTAGGGAGGGATCCTCACAATACAATTAAAATTGCATTTTGGTCGCTGTACGTATGCTGTCAAAGAGATAAAACTGTGTTACATGATTTATAGATATTGGCACAAATACTAAAAATATTAATACAACGCACTTATTCAATTGTAATCAGTTCTTTTTCAAGGAAAATGCGATTGGATTTAATGGAATTTAATTGAACCGAGGACTGAGCAAAATTTAGCAAAAATGGAGTGAGAACCTCTGGATTTGGCCCAGTTATTATATTTAATGAGTTTTCTGTTTTTACCATAAAGATGGCACTTTGAGACTATATACTTCTGCACACGACGAAAATGTCCATATTTTCTCTTTTCATTTTCATCTATTTATTTATTTAAATACCATTTTGTGTCACTTTTCAAGACTTCCTCCCATGAGTTCATAATTAAAGAGCGTTATTTCTAAATATTTCAGAATATTTGTTGTACAAATATTTCCATTGCAGACCTAATTACATTATTCTGCGAAAATCCATCTAAAGTATTATGTAATAACTTTTAGCTTTATTGAAAACAAATTAATATAAATCACGAAAAAATATATAAAAATGAACACTCTCCTTAAAAATAATTGCAGCTTCCAGTACTTCGCAATTGATGCTCTGAGCGGCGCTGTTCGCCCGTTAAGGAGACAAATGAAAATCCAGTTCAAGCAACTCTTTCCCCTTATACACACCGCACAAGCAGAGATGGATCAACCACACATAAGCGTTTGGTTATGAAAGGGAATATTGGGACTGTATTTTGCCTTTGAGCTATTTTTACATTTTTCCAAACTTCTTGTGAGGTATGCATTAAATAATAAACATAATCTCGATTACTACAGTATTCGCCTAAACAGAAGTCAGAGGCATCTTCACTCCTATGGCAGACAAAGTGTCTGGAATTGCAAAGGGCGAGTTCTGCTTTATTTTCTTATTATTACAATTCTGGAGACAGTTTCTGGGAAGATTCGCTGTTAGATTCTTGAAGAAATTCAGAAAGACTCTTTCGTGGGAAATATTGAAAAGGATCTGGCGCTGGATATAAAGGCTGAGGAAACGGTGAAGTGAACAACGAGCTGAAGGTTATTAGTGATCTAGGTTATTAGTGATAAAGAGTCCAGCTTCCGGAGAGACAAATGTTGTTAGGAATCAATGAGCTCAGGGCTCCGGGTACGCGCTCTTTTCTACACAATGCGCAGGATCGGGAGGTGGTATCGAACTCCCTACAGAGCTGCAATATACATTTCAATCTGGATGTAAGGACACACGCTGGTGGCGCGAAGTATTCCGAACCAGTTTTGGAGAAATCTCTGGACCGAGACGAGGAGCAAAGTCTTCACCATCTCACAGTTGCAGGTCAGGTACAGCTCCGATCTAGGTTATTGTTCTAGATGCAAACGGCAACCAGTCTGTGTTTAATCAGTCCGTATATAAAACATATATGATGGAAAACATGCAAGAAGGAACCTTGGTAATTAGACTTTTGGAGACTCACAAAGACGAGGGAGCGAACAGTGTGTTTAAACTACTTCTTCGGGGAAGTATCTGAGGGAATGCACAGGATTTTACACTGTATTTCCACCACGGGAGAAGTAAGAAATATTGGAACATGGATTATGAGGAAGCTCCGCTGTTTAAAACGGAGGTAGAAGCTAAGGCAAGTCGCGGACGGGGAATTATTGCAAAGTAATTATATATGCTATTGAGGAAAATTATGTCACTGCAACGTCTGAAGCGTTCTCTCTCTTTACCTCTGTCGCAGAAGATATTTCAACAGATTCAGTAATCGCTATTTTTAATATAAACAATAAAGATTCAGGGAGAAATGTGACTAGAAGGAGAATGCCAGTCACTCCTAAATTGTTGATAGTGGCTTTCATGAAATTCCTAATACGTCTACCTCTCCATTAACTCAGAAACTCTGTTTCTATACTCTGCGCTCCTTCAATTACGAACACTTTTGGAAGATTCGGTTCCAGTGCAGGCTCAATATGGAGGTACCCCATCTCTCAGCAGTAATGTCTCCGTCACTCTTTCTATATTGGACAATACCGCGGGAACTGTGTACCCTTCCATTCCCACTGTTGGCTCCACCTGATTAGAATTGGCCCCTCTTTTCTCCGAGCCGGGTTACCTGGTCACTAAGGTGGTGGCGGTGGATGCAGACTCCGGGCAGAACGCCTGGCTCTTCTACCAGCTGCTAAAGGCTACAGAGCCGGGGCTCTTCTCTGTGGGACTCCACAGCCACGAGATCAGGACGGCGCGCTACTTTCTAGACAAAGATGCGCTCAAGCAAAGTCTACGGTGGTTTTAGTGAAGGACAAGGGGCAGCCCGCTCTTTCTGCCACGGCCACTGTCACGGTGGCAGTCATAGATTCATAGAGTTTAAGGCTAGACGGGACCATCAGATCACCTAGTCTGAACTCCCATACATAGAATCATAGAAGATTAGGGTTGGAAGAGACCTCAGGAGGTCATCTAGTCCCATCCCCTGCTCAAAGCAGGACCAACACCAACTAAATCATCCCAGCCAGTGCTTTGACAAGCCAGGCCTTAGAAACCTCTAAGGAAGGATATTCCACCACCTCCATAGGTAACCCATTCCAGTGCTTCACTACCCTCCTACCTAAACCTCCACCACTGCAACTTGAGACCATTACTCCTTGTTCTGTCATCTGGTACCACTGAGAACAGCCAAGCTCCATCCTCTTTGGAACCTCCCTTCAGGTAGTTGAAGGCTGCTATCAAATCCCCCCTCATTCTTCTCTTCTGCAGACTAAATAACCCCAGTTCCCTCAGCCTCTCCTCCTAAGTCATGTGCGCCAGCCCCCTAATTCTTTTAGTTGTCCTCCGCTGGACTCTCTCCAATTTGTCCACATCCCTTCTGTAGTGGGGTAGGGGTGGGGCGGGGAGGAGAGACCAAAACTGGACACAATACTCCAGGTGTGGCCTCACCAGTGCTGAATAGAACGGAATAATCACTTCCTTCGATCTGCTGGCAATGCTCCTACTGATATAGCCCAATATGCCATTGGCCTTCTTGGCAACAAGGGCACACGGCTGACTCATATCCAGCTTCTCATCCACTGTAATCCCCTGGTCCTTTTCTGCAGAACTGCTGCTTAGCCAGTTGGTCCCCAGTCTGTAGCGGTGCATGGGATTCTTCCTTCCTAAGTGCAAGACTCTGCACTTGTCCTTGTTGAACCTCATCAGATTTCTTTTGGCCCAATCCTCTAATTTGTCTACATCACCGCCACCCACACCAATCCATACCCACACTCTAAATCCAACTGAAAGTAGACTGAAGTATTACTTACAGCTCACTGGAGACAAGACTATTATGTGCCACAGGCAGACACTAGGAGGGACTGAGGTGCACCAGTGCCTGAGGCCCTGCAGTGGTGGAGAAATGATTCTGGCAGGAGACCTGAACCCACATGCTGCAGAGGAAGGAAAACAAAAACCAAAAGAAACCAACCACCAAGGTCACTGCCAATCTGACCTGTGGGAGATCAGTTAGACCCCGAGTACATATTTCAGCAAGAACCAGCCAACCAAGGACCTGAGAGAGAGTAAATGCTTGGTGGCACCTCAGAGCCCTGGCCCTCCTCCTCTAATGTCCCATCTCCAGCTGTGGCCATCTCTGATGCTTTAGAGGAAGGAGAGAGAGAGAGAGAGAGAGAGAGAGAGCAGAAGAAAAAAACAGAACATATTTGGCCTTTGTGTGTGTGTGTGTGGGAGGATCCCTCCCTGACCCCTGCAGTTGGTGGTCTGAAACCCTGAATCATGAGCTTTTAGGAACATAAGGCATAAACAGAAAGTGAGTCCCTCGGATGTTGAGCCCTGCCCACTACCATCACAAGCAATGCCATCATACAGCTGCACTTATAAATTTGCTTAGCTCTTAAAACTAATTTAAGTTGTTTGCCCTCACTGATAACATCCTCAAAATCCTCCCCGATTTAAGCAGCTTTTCAGCTCCTGCAGACACCTAGTCCAATGTCACCTCCTATTTGGAGATGTGATGGCGTCTGTTTCCTGCTTTTTCTTTATCTTTATAATAGTGCTACTGGTCCTCAGACTCTGCAGGTGGAGGAACTCTCATCTATTTGACTCCTCCAGTGTAACTTTTAGTGGAGTTCCCATGTCCCAGTACATGGTATAGAGGGAGTCAGAGCTTTTCTTCACACTAATTATGATCCTGATCAGTCTGTAGCTGGCGAATTTAAAATGGCTCGGTTTAGTTTGGCCGAGGCAAGTAGCTCAAACGATTCCCTAAAAAACCCCCAAGAAAATGATCAAACGGATTCAAACAAGTCTGAGAAAAGTTTGAAGAAATCTAACGAAGAACATTTAATTAATCGGATTAGTCCCTCGCTTGTGTATATTTTGTGCTAATGACGATTTAGAGTGTATTTTGTTATTTATGTTTACATATTATATGGAAATTGAATATGAAAATTTTAGACCTATGCACATACATTTACATCTTGTAACATTAGTAATTTTAAATGTTTTGTGATTAGCCAATGTTTTCTTTCTACTTTCAGATGAGTTTGTGTTTATTTCTGTACATCATGTAATCTAATTTTAAGCAACTGAAGTTAAATTAAAAAGTGTATTTATTGATTAACAAACTCTTCGTTTGACCTTTCTTTAATTTCTTGATGACACCTCTCCCATTATCTAATTTATTCCAGTTAATTTATTAATCTGTAGGCACATTTTAAGAAGTGAAATACTTCTACTACTTCAAAATGTTACTGTCAAACATTGTGAAGAATGATAAATGACAGTATTTAAACAATAATAATGCCAAATATAATGCTGAAGTGCATTTGTAAGATCTATATTCAAAAGGCGGTAATGGAAGTAATGCTTTTACAAATGTATGTAATTATAACGAAGCATCTTTTCCATTCTAAAACACAAGCGTGTTTCCACTGTATTGAAAAATCTGTATTCCCTCAAAATATGGGCTCATATGTGAAATGACATTACAGAGACAAATTCATTCACCGATGCAATTTATTTTAGCTCAAGAGTTCTAGGAGATTAATTAAATTGTCATTGGTATGGCCTAGTAAATAGAGTACTGGACTTGTACTGGGGTTTACTCTCAGCTCTGTCCCGAGCCAGCTGGGTGACCTTGGGCAAATAACTTCATCTCTGTGTGCCTCAATGTCCTCTTCTGTAAAGTGGGAATAATTATACTAAACCTATCTGTAAAGTGCTCTGAAATCTACTTATTAAAAGCCCTGTATATTATGACTATTTTAATATTGCGTCTGTTGTAGTTTTTTTGATGTGTAGTATCCCAACAATCTCATGCTTCAAAATATGTCCACATTAGTCTATGTAATTTATGGAAGAAATCCTCTTTTCTTATTTCTGGCTATTAATATATGAACTTCTGTAGGCATTCTATTGTTGGAAGGGTTTTTAACACAAAATTCAATTTAAGGGATTTATACTTCACATTTTAATAGATATCATGTAGATGGTAATTTTATTAAGAAGTGACATATATGTCAGCAAAAAGCATTATGTATATCATATTTCATTATACACGTTCCCCTCTCACACTGAGATTTGATGTCTTTCTAAAAGATATATTCTGATTCAGTCATAATCAGACTGCAGAGTGTTCCATTATATTGTAGAGAATAATATATATAT